>NC_059119.1:25215625-25531250 GCF_020740685.1 Jaculus jaculus
TCCCTTCCTCCCACTTGGGCTCTCTACTCCCTCCTGCTCTCTACAGGGCAGAAGCTATCTATACTTTTTCTTCTTTCTAAATCTCTTTTGATATTTCTTATGGGTCCACAAGGACTCTCAGACCACGTCTGTATATTCACTTTCCTTTTCTTGACTTTGTACTTTCCTAAATAAATATAATAATTTAATAATTATCCTTCTCAGTTTGTTTTGCCTAATTCTTAATTAAATGCAAACATGAACCTAGGGTTTAGGGGTTCAAGGACTCTATTCCTGTACCCTTAACATCCCATTTCAGGATCAGAAAGCAGAAAGCCCTAGCCAGAACCAGAAGTGAATATAATATTCAAGCCCACCCTTGCTCACTCACTTTTGATAGAAAGGATACAGATCCCAAAGGTTTCAAAGTTCAAAACAGTGCTGCCATCTTGGGACCAGCTATGATATACATGAACTATGGGGCCATGACACAACATGCATGTGTTCTTTAGTGCTATGTCTTAGTTTGCCTAGAGTTGGTTGCATGCAACTTATTTTTTAAAATATTTATTAATTTATTTGAGAGAGAGCAAGTGAGAGAGAGAAATGGGCATGCCAGGGTCTCTAACCACTGCAAACGAACTCCAGACACATGTGCCACCTTTTGCGTCTGGCTTATATGGGTCCTGGGGAGTCGAACCTGGATCATTTGGCTTTGCAGGCAAGTGCATTAACCAATAAGCCATCTCTCCAGCCCGCATGTAAATCATTTTTGTCAACATCATGTCTGTGAGATTTATCCATTTTGTAGCACAAAACTGTTATTTACACAAAATCTTAATTATATAAATATAGGTACTTAATAGTTCTTTGTCGATGGACATTAGATTGGATGTAACTTTGAGTCCATAAGTAACGCTTCTCTCAGTATCCTTTCATATGTCTTCTGCACACGGTGGTAGACATTTATCTGGATATAACTAAGTGTGAACATGGGAAGTACAGGCTTTACATATGATCAACCGTAGTACATAATGGCAGATGCTTTCCAAAAACTTAAAGCAATTTACTCTCCCATTAGGATAGGATATAGTTTATTTCACATCATATTAACCAGAATTCAGAAACACCAATTTTGTGGGCTATAGGAGGGGATAAAGACACTCTTGCTATCTTGCTCAGGATGACCACGAACTGACAATCAATCAATCCTACTGCCTCAGTCTCCCAATTGCCAAGATTGCATGCATGAGCCACCTCACCCAACTTTCCTTTTTTATCTCCTGTCGGTTCTTGTGGGTGGAAGGTTGCATTGCATGTGATCAAATTTCTTTTTCTTTCATTATAATCATAATGTTGAATGTGTTAAAAATATTTTTAAGCCAGATGGACATATAATTTGATAAAACACATTTTTTAATATAACTTGGCTATTCTCTTATTTGTACCAATAAAGTTTGTACACAAGCACTATATTTGTTATATACATTGCAATGTACTTTTTTACTTTGTGGCTTATTTATTAATTTGTCAATCATGTCACAGAATGCAGAAGGTTAAATTTAATGTAGTAAATAGTTTTCAATAGTTTATTTTATGTTTATAGATAGTTATGATTTCTTTTTCTTTTTCTTTTTTTAATATATTATTATTAACATATTATTTATGGATACATTGTATGTTAGTACCCTCTTTTACCTCCTACCCATCTCCATTCCTTTGGGAATGCTCCTCAATGGAGTTGCACTTTTTCCTCCTAGGGTTGTGGTTTATGAGTTGTGGGAGCAGCAATCAGTTATTTGGGGAAGGGAGGGAGAAAAGGAATGCCTCTGGGCATTACATCCCAACCTGTGGCTCTTACAATCTTTCCACCCTCTCTTCTGCAAAATTGCCTGAGCTGTGGGGGCTGAGTTTTAAGTCTACTTCTGTGATGAGCTCTTAGGAGCCTCTGGATCTCTGCTTTGGTAGGTGCTGAGAATCATCAGGGTCTGTCTCTGTTGCAGTCAGGTTCACATTGCTGGTAGAAATCAGCCAACCAAGAGCAGCTTGTGGGAAAAAAAGAGGATTATTTTTGGCTTACAAGGTCAAGGGGGAAGCTCCATAATGGCATGGAAAATGATTACACTAGACAGGGTGGACACCACCCAGTGGACAACGGGAATAGGAGAGTGAGTGTGCCAAACACTGGCAAGGGGACACTGGCTCTAATACCAATAAACCCACTCACAACAAGTAACACTGCCTCCAGGATGCATTAATTCCCAAATCTTCATCAGCTGGGAACCTAGGATTCAGAACACCTAAGTTTATAAGGGACAACTGAATCAAACTGCCACATTCCATCCCTGGTCCCCATAAACTGATAAGCATTTTGTAAAATGCAGTGCATTCATTCAACTTTAAAAGTCCCCATATTTTTTATCAATTCCAATGATGTTCATACATCCTCATTGTCCAAGATATTTTAACTGAGCCATAATGCCAAAAAATAACTTCAAAAACCCATAATGGCATATAACGAGCATTCACACTGCAAAAGATGGCATTGGGCATAGCAAAGAAATACTCAAACAATACATGATTTAAACAGGGCAAACACCAAACTCTGTAGCTCCAAGTCCAACGACTCTAGTTAGTGACAAATCCCCAAGTCCAATAATTCTAACTAGCAACAAGTCTCTGGAGTTCCAATCCCGCCCCTCCAACTAGGCTACTCACAGTCCTGGAAAACTTCATTGCGCTGGCAGCTCTCCTTGACAGCCAACTCATGGTTCCAGCATCTCCACTGGGTCTCCACTGCAATCTATCCTCAGGGCCCCATGGGGTCTCCATGCAGGCATCCAGAAAACCTGCTTCACACTGCCCATGGCTATTTCCAAAATACAAGACTGTGTTGCAAACTCAATGACCTTCTCTTTTCTGCACTTCTTATATTCCACAATACCAGGTGGAGTGCCAATTTTTTAATCCAGGTGGTTTTTTAATCCAGGTGGGAATAAAGCAGACACTGAAGAACAGGACACTCCTTGAGCACTCAGGCCCCTTCATAAGAGTCTATATTCTTCCTGTTGCCCCAGTGCAGGTCAGCTGGCCCGATCTCAGAGGTTGTTATCTCTCAAACAATTTGCAGGTGAATGAGCAGGAATTTAGGCTCAAATATTTTATTTTTTCTGTCCTATATCCCTCTGTTCACCCTAGTTCACTTCTATGCAAAGCAACCCTGCACAACTTCTCAGGACACAGGTATAATGGCAAGCTTCTCACACAAACTGCTAGCCCAGTCCAAGCAAAGCTCTTTCTCACCCTCATAAGCCAAACCTCACAGTCCATAGTTCTTACTGCATTCAGGTCTTTGAACTCTGACCAGAATAGCCCATCAAGCTATACTTACAGCACTGCAAGGCATCTCTTATGCTAAGGTTTCAAATCCTCTCACATTCCTCTTGAAAATCAGCTCCAAAAGGCCAAAGCCACACAGTCAGGTGTCTAGCAGCAATCCCACTCCTCGGTACCACTTTACTGTTGCAGTCAGGTTCACATTACTGATAGAAATCAACCAACCAAGAATAGCTTGGGGGGGGGTGGAAAGAGGCTTATTTTGGCTTACAGACTCAAGGGTAAGCTCCATGATGGCATGAGCAGTGGGTAGACACACCCTGGCCAATATAAGGTGGACCATAGCAACAGGAAAGTGTGCCAAACACTGGCATGGGGAAACTGGCATTAATTCCAAAATCTCCATCAGCTGGGAACCAAGCATTCCGAACATCTAAGTTTATGGGAGACATCTGACTCAAAATGCCACAGTCTCCTACACCCTGGCGCTGATTATCAAGTTCAGCATGGAAGCAGCACTCTTTCTTGTCTCCCCAATTCCTCTGTGGTTTCAGCTGTAGCTTGGCTGAAGTGTGAGGGGGTAGTTTATCTCCTTGGGTCTCACTACCTTGTGAAAAAGAACAGATTCTCCAACAGAGTGAAATCAACATAGTTTAAATGGCATAAGCATTATTAATTTAGGGAGTCTTTTAGGCAAGACTAGTGAGTGCTTGACACTGGAGAACTTAATCTTTCTCCCCATAGGATTCTGATCTGGAATTAAGAACCAGATCAGAATCCTATGGAGACAAAGTTATGATGTATCTTTATTTATTGTTTCTCTTGTGTTGGTATATGTGAGTTGTGTTCATGTGGACACCAGACAACAATCTCAGTTGTCCTCCACAGGCATATTGCCCACCTCTTTGATACAGGGTCTCTCATTAGCCTGGAACTTAATGATTAGGTTAAACTGGCTGCCAGCAAACTCTGGGGATCTACTTGCCTCCACCTTTCCAATTCTCTGATCATAGGCAACCACTACACTTGGCATTTAGGTGGGTACTGAGGGTTGAACTCAGGTACTCACATTTGCAAAGCAAACACTTTGTTGATTGAGCTATCTCCCCTGCCATATTGATTGCATAAGATTGAATGATGGATTTGCACACATACATGTGGGAAGGAGGGGTGGGAACACTAGGGAGTCTTGCCACTGCAAACAAACACCGGACACTGATACCACTTTTTGCATCCACGGGAGTGGCTTGGGAACTGAAGCCGGGCCAGAAGACTTTACATGCTGAGCCATCTTCCTAGTCACTTTATGTCTTATTTTATAAAGCTTTCTCTACTCCAAAGAATGAGCATATATTCGAATATTATATACTAGAAATTTTATTGGCTTGCAATCTACATAAAAATTTACAGCCCCTCTGAAATTTGTTAGGTACAAGACCAGGGTCACATTCCATTTTTATCCATTTTGATGCCCAATTGACTGAGAATCTTTATTACAAGTACTGTTTTCTGCTGCACTGTAGTTCCTTCTTTGCTTAAAGCAGGGAGGGACCCTCTACGAACAGGTATGTCTGTCAGCTGTTTATTACTTTGGTCTACTTTATTGTTATACATTATTATTTATTATATAACACTGCATTATATATTGCTATACATTGTTATTGTTTATTGTCTTCATATTGGCTTTATGTATGGCTTTGAAACCAAATTTTTTAGAGATAACTTTAATCAAATCAAAGCAATTCTCTTCTGTTCCGAGTTTCCAAAGACATCAAAGATGAATGGGTAGTAAATCGTATCAGCATCTTTACATCATTTGTAATGATCATATAATTTTTCTTCCTTTTTCTATTAGTATGATAAATCACATTATTATACTGTCTAATGTTTAAACCAATAATGGCACCTGGCTTATGGTGTGAAGCTTCACACTTTTCATATATATTTTTCGCTGTTTTGACTCACTGAATCTTTGAAGAGTGAGAGGGTTCTTGGCTTTGTTATTTACGTGTGTTAATTGTCAGATTGTCACACTAAGGTTATTCTGGACTCACAAAACAGTAATAATCTTTTGATAACAAATTTTTTGTTTGACTCCATATGTCATAGAGAAATTTTTAAAAATGCTTTCAAGTTTTGCCTTATTTTCTCTTAAGTAACAGAATAGTTTTCCAAAGGTATTCTATTTCAGTATAAACTTCCATTGGCTGAGGGCTGTAAATTTCAGATTCACTTTCCTTCACATTTAGAAGATTCCTGATTTTTCTCTTTCCACCCATTTTAATATTTTATTTTTCTAGTTATTTCTTTACTTGGTATGCATTATGGTCATAATGATTTCTATATTTAATTATCTAAAATTCCCTTCACATTTGCATCACTAGCCCATCTCTTTCTTAAAAAATGGATTATTGAATATTTACTTTTATGTATTTTTGTACAGGGGGTTGAGCCTATAGGCAATGGCAAACACAAAGGGTTGTTAGGTTTAAAGCCTGGTCCCTGAGTGTCCTAACAAGTTAGACTCAGCCAATTAAACAAGTAAGTAATAGTGAAAAGCAGAAGAAAAAAAAAAGAGATTTATTCAATGTGGCCACAGTTGGTGCAGGAACAGATAAGAGGTCCAGTAACTTCAGGATCTTGACATGAGATTGAGGTTTAAATAGCAAGCAAGAGGTACGCACATATTTGCAATCCTGCTCAGGGTGTGGTCCTGCCCATCACTGACTCATCATTATTTTGGCTTCTGGCTCCTGGTCTTTCCTGAAAGATGTCAGCACTATGGAAAACCATTTTCTGAGAGATAGGCTGGCTCTGTGGTCCCATCCTTTTCCTTTCCCACCATGAGAAATTCCAGTTCGTTGAGGACTATGATCCCAACTGTCTGTTAGCCCAAGTGAAGGGAACAGGGTCTCTCTTTCGAATAGCTTCTCTCCTGCCAGGATTGTGAGAATACTAAGACTTCTCTGCATCTCCAGAACTCTTGTTACTTTTAATTTTGAGAGAGGGTCTTAAAAAGCCTAGGATATCCTTGAACGTACTCTGTAGTCCAAACAGGCCTCAAATTTGAAACTATTCTGCCTCAAACATGAATAGCCCAGGGAATAGGTCTATGGCACCAATTCCCACTTAAACATTAATTTTTAGGGCTGGGAATATGTCTCAGCAATTAAGGCATTTGCCTTAAAAGCCTAAGGATCCAGGTTCAATTCCCCAGTACCCACATAAATCCAGATACACAAGATAGTACATGGATCCAGTTTGTTTGCAGTGGCTAGAGATCCTGGTGTGCCCATTATCTCTTTCAATCTGCCCCTCTCTCTCTTAACTATCTGTGGTGGTTTGATTCAGGTTTCTCTCATAAACTAAGGTGTTCTGAATGCTAGGTTCCCAGCTGATGGACATTTATGGGTATTATAGTGAATTTCCCTTGCCAGTGTTTGGCATACTTTCCTGCTGTTGTGGGCCAACAGATGTTCACCAGGAGGCGATGTCTACTCTCTGCTCACGCCATTGTTTCCCCCTGCCATCATGGAGTTTCCCCTCAAGTCTGTAATAAACCTCCTTTTCCCCGCAAGCTACTCTTGGTCGGGTGATTTCTGCCAGCAATGCAAACCCGACTGTAATACTTTCTATCTCTCAAATAAATATATATATATATATATTTTTTTTAAAAAAAGCATTAATCTCCTTCATATGTCTTTTGCAGTTCACAGATTTCTTATCTTATCTTTGCTTTTCTGTGAGGTGAACCTGTCTTACTCTTTTGCCTTCTTGAAATGGCCACCTAGATCACAAATTATCAGCTTTCATTGTTTTATAATATTCACATTTGGTAACAAAATTTCCTTCAATGATGCTTGTTTACATTTCAAAGTTTTGATATGGAGCACTATCATTCAGTCGAAACATTTTTTTCTAATTATATCTGTTATTTATAGATACATGTCTTAGAACTCTACTACCAAATTTTTAGGTAAATGGGAATTTCCTACTTACATTTGTTTTTTCTTACCAGGTACTCATTTAGTACCATTATGGTTAATCAACCTTCATAAAATTTTTTTAGCCTTGTGAAATTTCCTTTATGGCCTACTGTGGTCAATGTTGGCAAAAGCCTTATGAGTACAAAGTGACATTTGTTTAGTATTTGTTGTAAGCACTGTCCTGTGTATTGCCTACTCTGTCAGATTTGCTAGTCATTTGATTCAAATTTACTTTTCTTCTGGTCCTTCTTTCACACATTACACAGAGGAGAGCATTAAAACTTCAAAATATGATTTGGATTTGAACATATCTCTGCTTCTGTCATTGTTTGCATTAAAGTCTTCATTCTGATATTAGCAGCACACACACTAGAATGGATAATTGCACTCTGAACATTATGAAAAACTGCATGTGCTGCTGAAAAGAATGTATGTTCTGCAGCCTTTGGATGAAATGTCCTGTATATACCTGTTAGGTCCATTACTTCTATGACCTCATTTAGTCCAGATGCCTCTCTGTTTATTTTTTTCCCCTGGATGACCTATCAATTGATGAGAGCAGGGTATTGAAGTTACCCACCACCACTGTGTTTGGTGTCCTCTGTGACCTTAGTTCTAATAGTGTTTGTTTGATGAATTTGGGGGCCCCCATGTTAAGTGCATATATGTTTAGGATTGTAATGTCCTCCTGTTGGAGGGTGCCTTTAATCAATATAAAGTGGCCTTCTTTATCTTTCCTAACCAATGTTGGACTGAACTCTACCTTGTCAGATATTTTCCAACCTTTCACCCTAAGATACTGTCCATCCTTTGTAGAAAGGTAGGTTTCTTGGAGGCAACAAATTGAAGGATCGTGCTTTTTTTTAAATTTTTATTTATTTATTTATTTACTTATTTGAGAGCAACAGACACAGAGAGAAAGACAGATAGAGGGAGACAGAAAGAATGGGCGCGCCAGGGCTTCCAGCCTCTGCAAATGAACTCCAGACACATGCGCCCCCTTGTGATCCCCGTGGGATCTGGGGAACAGAGCCTCGAACCAGGGTCCTTAGGCTTCACAGGCAAGCACTTAACCACTAAGCCATCTCTCCAGCCCGAGGATTGTGCGTTTTAAACCAGTCTGCAAACCTATGTCTTTTGGTTGGGGCATTGAGGCCGTTGATATTAAGAGCTATTGTTGAAAGGTGTGTATTCATTTTTGCCATTTTTTTATAGTTCTGGTGTTACCTTTACTCTCTTGCATTAACTAGTATTTGAGTATTGTTTGTTTTTTTCCCAGTTCCTTATATGTGTGCTTTTCTTTTTCTTCACCATGGAGGATTCTTGCAAGTATTTTCTGTAGAGCTGATTTTGTCTTCAAATACTCCTTTAGCTTGCTTTTGTCTTGGAATGTCCTTATTTCTCTATTTGAATGGAAAGCTTTGCAGGATAAAGTAACCTTGGTTGACAGTTGTTATCTTTCAGAACTTGGAATATATCACTCCAAGCCCTTCTGGCTTTTAAAGTTTGTGTTGAGTAATCTGTTGTAATCCTGATAGGCTTGCCTTTGTAGCTAACTTGATTTTTCTCTCTGACTGCTTTCAATATTTTTGCTTTGGTTTGTGTGTTTTGTACTTTGATTATAATATAGCAAGGAGAGGTTCTTTCCAGGTTTTGTCTGGCTGGTGTTCTAAAGGATTCCTGTATCTGCATTGGCACTTCTTTCCCAATTTGGGGGAAATTTTCTTCTGTGATTTTGTTGAAGATGCCTACTATGCCTTTGGAGTGAAATTCTTCTCCTTCCACTATGCCCTGAATTCTTATGTTTAATCTTTTCATAGTGTCCTGATTATCTGCAAATTCCCACTCATACTTTTCTATTAGTTTATCTTTCTCTTTGTTGGACTATATTAGATCTGCCACCTGGTCTTCTAGCTTAGACAGTCTGTCCTCTCCTTCATCTATTCTACTGGTGAGATTTTCTACAGAGTTTTTTATTTCATTAACTGTGTTCTTTACTGCTAGTAATTCTAACTGGTTTATCTTTTACTTTTTTTTTGTTTTTTTTGTTTGTTTGTTTGTCTGTTTGTTTGTTTGTTTGTTTTTCAAGGTAGGGTCTCACTCTAGCTCAGGCTGACCTGGAATTCACTCTACATTCTCAGGGTGGCCTTGAACTCACGGAGATCCTCTCACATCTGCCTCCCGATTGCTGGGATTAAAGGCGTGTGCCACCGTGCCCAGCTACTGGTTTTTCTTTATTGTTTCTATTTCCTTATTTATGTCTAATATTGACCTATTTATTTCATTAAATTGGCATCCTGTATCTCTTTTGCTTCCTTTGATTTCTTCTTTGAGTTCTTTGAACATATTTATAATCATTCTTTTGAAATCTTTCTCAGGCATTTCCTCTAACTTGTTTTCACTGGAGGTCATTTCCAATGCATTAATACTTTTTGGTGGATTTATATTGTCTTGATTTTTGTTGTTTCTTATGTTATAATGTATATATTTTTATATCCTGAATTATTTAATTATTGGATTTTCTAGTTAGCTGGGTATTATTAGATGTATCAATCAATCTGATGTTATATATCTTCAGGGTAGGAGCTTAAGGCACTAGGTGTAGCTCTCAAGACTCTCAGACTATCTATAAAAGTTACTCTGGGTGTTGGTTTTGCCTGCTCTCATAGTATTCAAGTAGGCTGAGTGGAACCAAATACAGATAGTTTCTAAAATTTAACTAAACATTATACACTTTCAGTAAAAAAGAGTACATAGTATTTATCCAAGAGTAGGAATTATGACAACCAGATCCTCTGTCTGTCCCTTAGGCTGTGTGGTGCCCCACCCATTCTCTTAATCCTGACAAGAAGGAGGTTAATATTTCTGGTCAGCTTGTGACCAGGTGAGACCCTTCCCTAATGTATAATAGAGGAGGAAACAAAGCCACTATAAATCAAGAAGCAACAAATAACAAGCCCAAAATACAGCTTATTTAAGAATGGCAAATCTGACCATCCATCTGATTTAACATATAATTTATCCTGATATGGAGGGTGCAATTAGCACTTCTGGTTCAGGCCTATATACCAGGTTTATTAAGTGGGTACTGACTTGGTGTAATCCCACTTACCTGTTGGGATGATTTGGGTCTAAGTTATTCTGCTCCTGCTTGGGTCCCTCCGTCTGCTCAAGTTGGCATGGCCGTGTCCCTGGACCGCTGCTTTGTTCACTGGAGCTGGGCACAGGCAGTGGGGGAGGGGAGGCAGCCGATGCTGCTCTAGTTCCCCCGCTGTTCCACGTGTTCTTCTACCTTGCGGTCTGCTCCTCCGTTGTTCACTGCCGCTCTCCCTTCACGTTCCTTGAGTTTGCGGAGAGCGCGGTGTGAGGGAAGCGCCCGCACCTGGCTTTTCCTGCGGCTCACGCCGAGCCTGGTGGCTGGCTTGCACCACCGCCGCCACTGCCGCGGGCCCGTGTGTGGACCTGCGGAGGCGCTTCTGCTGACCTGTGCGGGCTCTGGATGCTCCCAATCTCTCCTACTCCTCCGCTGATGTTTCAATTTCCTATACACGTCACTTTTTAGTAAAGTGTGTATTTTGCTGGGTTTTTTTTGTTTTGTTTTGTTTTTTTTTGGCTTTTTCCCCCCCTAGGCTACTTTGGCGTGGTACCTGCACCGCCATCTTAACTGGAAGTCTGAAAAACTCCATATCTAGATCCATCTATCCCATTGCTCACTCAGTGCCTTCAAATAAGGGCCCAGTGGCCTTGCCAAATGTTACATATATGCAATTAATTTCCCCTCAAAGTCATTCTTCCTCATGATATTCCTCTTCTGTGAAATAAAGATGACTCCTCTTACTATGCAAACCATGACTTCACAAAGACTTCCTGATGTCCCTTTTTCCCCAAACTTTCACACGTGTCATGGTCTGAAGAGCAATGACTTAATCTCCCATCCTGCTTAGTATTGTTCTCTTCTTCATGCTTTTTATCCTGCCCCACTGTTTGTTTCAACTCCCTAGGGTCTTTTCCCACATCAGATATTTGCACATACTCTTCTTTGTGCCTCAGTTCCCCCCCCCCCCCCGTTATTCAAGTACACTATTCTTTGGGGCACTGGTAGTGTAGTGGTGAGCATAGCTGGCTGTATTCCAAGTACATGGTTCTTTTTCTTTAAAGGAAAGCCTTTAGAATGGATAGTAGACCACTTGTTTTGCTAGCATCCCATTCTCTTGTTTATGCCTGTTGTTAGGATCTAGAAGCTAGAAAAGACATAGAGATTCCCCTTGAGGCTTCTAGAGGAAACATAGCCTAGAATGTTCATGTTTGCTTGAGAATCTCAAGAGATTGATTTTTCCTACTACTGTCATTCTACTTTGCAATTATTTTCATGCCATTTTCTTTAATTATCTTCGCCAGTCAATGAAAAAGACCCTTAAAAGGAAATGTTATGTTTGTCTTGCACTTGCCTATGCCTCTGGTGACTTGCCCTGTGCTTAGTACAGGAAATCAGTCAATAGGCTCCTATTGAATGCATAAACAAACAAAACACTCTTCATGCTAATAGTGAGGGGATCTTAAAGGGGGTATAGTTGAGGATTTGATCTGATCTTTTTACATCTTGCAAATATCATTCTGGCTAGTGTGTGGAATAATAGTTCAGAGGAAATAAAAGTGGATGCACGAAGACCACTCCACATAAGAACTGATGTCCATTGGAACAAGGAGCAAGGTAGTGAAGTGGGGAGAAATTGTGGTGTCAGGAAGGGTTAAAGAATGACAATTTCATTTGTTCTTTGTTCAGCAGAATGTTATGGTATTTACTGAGGTAGGGAAGAGGCTGCCTATGAACAGGGAATGCTGAGAGTTCAAACTTGGAGATATTGACTCTGAATGAAGAATGAGGAAATGGAGAAATCAGAGATTGATTGTGTCTTGGGTTTTTCAGAATCTCAAGTGTAGGCCAATTGTTCCAGTGTCAGATTTCAGTAGCCTCCTTTCACTCTCAGATTTATTTGTTTAGGTATCTAGCCTCGGAACTTGACAAGGTTGAGGCACATGTGGTATTTTTCTGTAAATTGAATTCAAGTACTGGCAAAGGATGTTGCTGCTTAAGGAGAGAGAGAGAAAGAGCATAGGACCAAGAAAGGATCAAGGACCTGTGACAAAACTGAGACTGCTGAGCCAGCAAAGGAGATAGATAAGTTTCCTCTATGAAAGACAATGCATAAAGACAATAATTCCTATAGTTTTATATAAAAAGATGTTAGATGGGTTTACATTGGCAGAGTATTGATTAAATATAATAACAATGAATAGCACTAACTTGTTTGATTCTAAGGTCCTTCTTTCTCTTTTAACTTATCACTTCCCAAATAAGCACTAGAATACAATTAGGAAAATGTCACTGGGACATGAGAACAGAGAGAGATGGGGCGGGGGGGAAGGCAAGGGAACAAGGTATACACAGGCCTTATCCAGGAAAGAAAATTGTTCAGAATATTTAGTGAAATAGACTGTAAGGAGTTTAGGCCATAAAGAATACGCAGGCTATAAAGACTTAGTGCAGGCTTCCAGATGGACTGGACATCAAATAGCACCACAAATATAATAAATAAAATAGTGGCAAACTCACAAAAAAAAACCTTTACAAATAATGGTTTATAAAGAAAATAATTTCTTTGCCTGCTATACAATGAAGCCTGAATTTTCATATCTTGGTAGAACAATGGATCCTCAAACATACTTATATACTAATTCCCCAGACTTGTGAATGAATATACTGCCTTATCTGGAAAATAGAACTTTGCATATGTGATTGAGTTACATACTTTGATGTGAAAAGGTTACTATGGCTTATCTAGATGGGCCCATTATATTATAAGACACCTTACAAGCCAGAAGCAGAAATGAATGAGTAAGAGATTCAAAGATGCTTGCCAACTGGCTTTGAAGGTAGCAAAAGAGACTGAGTCAAGTGATGAAATTAGGATCTAGAGGCTGGAATGGACAATAGAAAGAGATTCCTCTCTAGTCTTCTAGAAGGAACACAGCTTAGGTAACACTATGGATTTAGCCCAGTAAGACTCATTTAAGACTCTTCTTTATAAAAATGTAAGAAACTAAATTTATGCTGTTTCAAATCGTTGAGTTTATGGTAATTTATTACAATTGTGATGGGAATTTAATATACCTGCACATCCAGAAATGAAAGCTGATATGTGTATTTTTCATGCTGTGACCTCTCAAGCAATGAATCCTTCTCAGAAATCATTTTCCATGTTTCCAAGTTTCTGGATGTTAATGGAGGCTATGTCTGAGAAGACAAACGTGGGCAAGTATGTACATAAAAATTCAGTGTTTTTTTTTTTTTTAACTAAGAAAGATTGGAAAAATATGATTCCACAAAAAAACTTCTTGTCTTTAGTCACATTGCCAGATACTGCTAAATGTATGAGACCCAGATTCTCTTACTTCCCTATCAGCATTCACTTTATTATTCTTTTTTTTAAAATTTTGTATTTATTTTAGAAAGAGAGAAGGAGAGAGGGAGAATTGGTACACCAGGGCCTCAGACACTGAAATTGAACACCAGACTCTTGTGCAACCTAGTGGAAATGTGAGACCTTATGCTTGCTTCACCTTTGTCTGGAATAAAGAGATGTCTACTTGCCAGGTGTGGTGGCACACGCCTTTAATCCCAGCACTCGGGAAGCAGAGGTAGGAGGATCGCTGTAAATTCAAGGCCACCCTGAGACTCCATAATGAATTCCAGGTCAGCCTGGGCTAGAGTGAGACCCTACCTCAAAAAAAAAAAAAAAATGAGAGAGATATCTACTCGATCACTCAGATAATTCATGATTCATTTATTTACTTACTCATTCACCAAGTAATTATTAAGTGGCTAGACTATGCCAGACATTGCTATAGAGATGGAACACGGTGTTCATTAGAATAGCCAAGAGCTGTATGTTAAAGGATTTTCATTACAAAAGGAAAAAGCAGACAATGAAGATCTAAAATCAACTGTAGTGATGGGGGTCACATTAGGACAGAAAGGTTTAGAAGCCTGGCATGGCCGTGATAGGCTCTGTACAGGGATGATATTTAAGTTTATGCCTAGATAAGAAGAAGACTCCAACCAACTCCAGCTCTACCTAGAAGAGCATTCGAGGTAGAGAGGTCGGCAAAAGCTACAGGAGCTGTGCATTCACGATAGAATACAACATGCTAAGACAGTCACTGACATGCACTATGTCTTTTGCAAGTTAGATATGTCACCCAAAGCAAGTTACTTATCTATGACCCAGCTATGTTCTCTTCTAAAATGGAATAATCAAATAAGCTTCACTGACCTGTGGTAAAATTAAATTAGATAATATTTGTGGAAGTGCCTGGAGCAACGTAGAGGGCTCACAGCGCTTCTGCTTTTTCTTTTGAAAGAAGATACACATTGGTTACCTGCCTAAGTCTTTCTTTCAAAGGCACTTTCCTAGCAGGTTTACAGGAAGGCGGGGTCAAAGGAGACGAGGAGACCCACAATCTATTTGCAACTTAGAGAAGAGATTGAATGGGGAGATTATATCATATTCTTGTGACCGCATCAACGTAAGGACAGAGAGCTTTCAGATGCAATTGGCAAGCAGATTATTGGTTGTGCTTCGGATAATTGGTCAGCGTCCCTGAGGGGGTAAAAAAAAAATGATAGAATTTGGACACCATCCAACTTTAATTTCTCAAGCTATGAACAATGTCCCTCCTTTGGTTATTTTCCCAAACCAGCTAATTAAAAATGTCTTTGCCCAGTGAGAGGCCATGATTGACAGTCACCATCTCTTAAGCATACAGCTGTTAAACAGTGTGTTGCTTTTATTCTAACATTTGCACTTATAATGGATAAATTGTCATCACTCTGTGAAATTATCTCAGAGCACTCTTGTGTGTATTGTGTGGGATATAACTACTGAGCCCTCCCTGGGGAGCGGGCTGGATCAGCCTAAGCAGAACAAGTGCTGAGAGCTCAAAACGAAGAGCTCATGAGGTTGCACGTGAGCACTCTCAGGAGGCCCAGTCACAAGGCTAGCCCTAAGAAACCTGCAGATGTTCCTAGGAGGTATGCGTGCCGAAAGCAGATCTCTGGAGGCAGAGGGATACCCAGACTCTAAGAAGGAGAAAAGGTGTGTGATTATACATCTGTCATGTGTCGGATCCATAATTGAGGACTTCAAAGCATGCAAAATTCTGCAGGAAATTATTTCCAAAATTCACTTTTTTAAAATTTTATAATCCCTGCCGCACTAGTATAATCTGTCTTCCATGCCTACCTCCCACTTGAATCTGGCCTCCCTGGGAACAAACCACGTCTGCATGCTTTAATCTTCAGTTGCAAGTCCTTGACCTTCTAATCATCTTCCCCTTCGTACCATATGATAGACAGAATACTTTCTTCTAGCCACTGTCCCTCTGTTCAGTATTTTTGCAGCCAGGTTCGCATTGCTGGTAGAAGTCACCCATAAAGAGTAGCTTGTGGGAAAAAAGAAGTTTATTTTGGCTTACAGGCTCAAAGGGAAGCTCCATGATGGCAGGGAAAATGATGGCATGAACAGAGAGTGGACATCACCCCCTAGCCAACATAAGGTGGACAATAGCAACAGAAGAGTGTGCCAAATACTTGCAAGGGGAAACTAGCTATAACACCTATAAGCCCACCCCCAACAACACACTCCCTCCAGGTGGTATTAATTCACAAATCTCCATCATCTGGAAACCTAGCATTCAGAACACCTAAGTTTATGAGGGACACCTGTATCAAACCACCACATTCCGCCCCTGACTCCCATAAAGTGATTTTGGCACATGAGCCAAAATACAATAGAGAAGGAACATGGTGTTCATTAGAATAGCCAAGAGTCCCCATAGTTTTTATCAATCCCAATGATGTTCAAATATCCCCATAGTCCAAGATCTTTTAGCTGAGCCATAATACCAATAATAATAATAATAATAATCCCCCAAAACCCATAATGCCACAGAATAAACATTCACACTGTAAAAGGTAGCATTGGGCATAGCAAAGAAATACTCAACCAATATAAGAGTTAAAAACGCTGGGCTTGGTGGTGCACACCTTTAATCCCAGCACTTGGGAGTCAGAGGTAGGAGGACTGCCATGATTTCGAGGCCACCCTGAGACTCCATAGTGAATTCCAGGTCAGCCTGGGCTACAGTGAGACCCTACTTCAAAAAAAAAAAAAAGAAAGAGTTAAAAACAACCAGGGCAAACATCAAACTCTGTAACGTCAAGTCCAACAACTCTAGTTAGTAACAAATCTCCAAGTCCGATAATTCTAACCAGCACAAGTCTCTGGCATTCCAATTCCACCCCTCCAGCTAGGCTACTCACAGTCCTGGAAAAATTCATCCTTAGCAGCCATCACATGGTGCTGGCATCTCCACTACAATCCATGGTTCATCCTCATGACCCCATGGGGGGGGAGGTCTCCATGTAGGCATCCAGCAAACCTGCTTCACACTGCCCATGGCCGTTTCCAAAACACAAGACCGTGTTACAAACTCAATGACCCTCTCTTTCCTGCATTTCTTATAGTCTATAACAACAGGTTGGATGCCAGTTTTTTAATCTGGGGGGAGGGGCGGTGGATAAAGCAGATTTTGAAAAACAGGACACTCCTTGAGCACTCAGACCCCTTCAAAAGAGTCTACATTCTTCCTGTTGCCCCAGTGCAGGTCAACTGGTCCAATCTCAAAGGTTGTAATCTCTCAATTGCAGCTGAATAGACAACAATTCACCCAAAGA
Organism: Jaculus jaculus; assembly: GCF_020740685.1. Classification (NCBI taxonomy): domain Eukaryota; kingdom Metazoa; phylum Chordata; class Mammalia; order Rodentia; family Dipodidae; genus Jaculus; species Jaculus jaculus. The sequence goes on from NC_059119.1 coordinate 25,232,723, forward strand.
TTTTTTTTTTTTTCCTGTGCCATATCCCTCTGCTCACATCAGTTCACTTCTATGCAAATCATCCCTGCACATCTTCTCAGGACATGGGCATAACAGCAAGCTTCCCACACAAACTGCTAGCCCAGTCCAAGCAAAGTTCTTTCTCACCCTCATAAACCAAACTTCACAGTCCATAGTTCTTAGTGCATGCAGGTCTTTGAACTCTGACCAGAATAATCCATCAAGCTGTATTTATAGCACTGCAAGGCATCTGCTAAGCCAAAGTTTTAAATCCTTCCACATTCCTCTTGAAAATCAGCCCCAAAAGGCCAAAGCCACACAGCAGGTATCTAGTAGCAATCCCACTTCTCGGTACCACTTTTCTATTGTAGTCAGGTTCACATTGCTGGTAGAAATCACCCAATCAAGAGCAGCTTATGGGAACAAAAGAGGTTTATTTTGGCTTACAGACTCAAGGGGAAGCTCATGATGGCATGCACAGAGAATGGATATCACCCTCTGGCCAACATAAGGTGGACAATAGCAACAGGAGAGTGTGCCAAACACTGGCAAGGGGAAACTGGCTATAACACCCATAAGGTCTCCCCAAAACTACACTCCCTCCAGGAGGCATTAATTCCCAAATCCCCATCAGCTGGTAACCTAGCATTCAGAACACCTAAGTTTATGGGGGATACCTGAATCAAACCACCATAAGTATTATGTTGGTCTCCTGAGGCTAAACATTGTTAGTCTCTTTCATTTCTCTTCATATGCTTGTCTAGAAAATTTAGTTGTGGCCATGGAACCAGCTACCAACCAAATGTTGAACACTATTACTGGTACAAAATGTGCCACCTTGAAATTCAGACATAAGTGGCCTGTGAATAGACAGATAAGCATGAGCTTTCTTCTCTACATGGCTTAGCTTGAGCTCTGTCCAAGGGACATGCTATATAATGTGGCCACTTTGAAACCTAAACACAGCCTTTACTTGCATATTTATAATGTATCTAAGAACTTTATCTAAATCTTTAACTAATTTACAAACACCTTAGCAACCTTAGAATTTGAATTAGCATAAATCCTAATCCCATGATAAGGAAAAGTGCATGTAATTCACACATTAACTAGCGTCTCTTGATCTATTGATATAATAAATTCACCTATAATCCTCATTGAGGTTCTCATGAATTGGGTCTCAGCTATGATGAAGTAGCATATAATTTGTGGATTATTACCTCTTTCTCTAAGTGTTTCTATTTGTATGGTATGGTAGTTTGAATGCATGCCTCCCAATAGGCTCAGGTGTTTTATTAAAGCTTACAATTTGGATTCCCAGCCACCTGGCTGGAAGAGCTGTCACTGTGGGTGGATCCTAGGGCCCACCCCTAAGGTGTGTCTAGGGGGCAGATCTGATTTCTAGCCCAAAAATATTCAGGAAGGGATTTTGAGCTCTGCCCGGGCCCTTGCTGTTTGCTGCGTTTGGTATGTGCTGGCTGGTGTTGGTTTCTCTCTGCTTTGGTCTGTGAAAGGGGCCCGTCTCTTCTACCATTATGGAACTTTTCCTGGCTCTGTAAGCCTGAAATAAATCCTGATCCTCCAATGAACTGGGCCTGTTTGAAAGTTCCAACAATGTGATACTGTCTACTACAAAAGCATGTCACATGAAAAACATCTCCTATATTTTTATTCTTTCTCTTCATTCTTTTTTTTAATTATTTTTTTGTTATTTTTATTTATTTATTTGAGAGAGACAGAGAAAGAAGGAGAGAGAGAGAGAGAGAGAGAAAGAGAGAGAGAGAGAGAGAGAGAGAGAGAGAATAGGCACACCAGGGCTTCCAGTCACTGCAAACGATCTCCAGACGCATGCGCCCCCTTGTGCATCTGGCTAACGTGGGTCCTGGGGAGTTGAGCCTCAAACTGGGGTCCTTAGGCTTCACGGGCAAGTGCTTAACTACTAAGCCATCTCTCCAGCCCTCTCTCTTCATTCTTAAATGTGGGCTCCATTAACTCTTTAATTTACGTAATGAACGTTATGAAAGTTCATTGTAGATGGGAATGGGGTGATTAAGACAGGTTTTAACATCAACACAAAATACTAAACATCTTTATTCCTGTATATCCTTCTCTTGGCATTCTTGTTCGCATGAGATGTCCTATTCACATGTCTCTCTGGTTCTTTCTCCTCAGGAAAACTATAATTGTTAGAAATAATGTCAAAGGCTATCTTTGAGAGCTCTCAAAGACAGAGGAAAAGAGACATACCAGCCAGTGACCTAAATGGCAACCTAAATGGCAGGATACCCTAAACTTCCATACTCCAACAAAGGAGACTATTCCAGGCCCAGTATTTTCCAAATCTCAACCTAGCCAGAGAAAACATTCCAGGAAGGTCCATTTCTCTGCCAGATTAATTGTCAATCTGCCTGACAGGAGATCTGGCAGTACTGTCTGCCAATTTTTGGCTTAACTATTGTATGTTGATGAGAACTGTGTCCCTTGACAAGTAGCATCATGTAACCATGTGAACCTCATAAGCAGGTGGGATGTGTCTTTTGAGCTTCACAGTAGGATGGCATTCAAAAGACAGCACTGAGGTGACAAGGGCTTGAATACCTGCATTCAGTTACCTAACTTCCCTGAATTATATAATTACAAATGTGTACACTGATACAAAGGCCATGGCTGATTACTGGGCCAGCTCGCTAGGAGGTACGCAGATGCCATTTCACCAGATACGAGGTATCTTTATTATTACTTTGTTAAACTGTGACAAAATGGCTTACAGGAAAAGTTTATGGGAGGAAAGACGTGTACTTTGGATAGTAATTTTATAGGGTCTCAGTTCTTCATGGATAGGGGAGGCATGACAGAGTCCATGTGGGCAGGGACATGTGGCAGATGCTCCTCAGATTATGGATGACCAGGAAGCACTACCATAGCGGAAACCAAGCGCAGGCCAGAACTTTCAAATGCCCTCCCATACTGACTTATTTCTGCCATCCAGGCCCTGCCTCCTAAACGTCTCACAGTCTCCAAAAAGCATGCCACCAGCTAGGGATCAACCACTCAAACATGAGCCTAAGGGAAAAAATAATTTTGATTTAAGTCGTAACAGTATTCAGTATAAGGAAATCATTTAAATAATCAAGTAAAGCAAGACCTCCTATTGTGTGTCCAGCACGGCCCCTTCCCTTATCCATCCTTTCACCTGATCAATAGGTCCCTGAGTAAAGTTACAAGGGTGGCATTGACGGGAGCTAAAACACAAGCCTGACAACACAAATTTAATCTTACCAAAACTGATGTGGTTTCTTCCTGTGCTGAGTGCCCACGCTACTGAACTAAGTGCCTGGTGTGGAACCTGTGATCCAGCACCTCTCACTGTTAGCTGTCTACGGTCACCAGATCCTTTCCATTATAGAGCAGAGAGATTTATCTTTTCAAGGATAGTCTTTTATTCTAGACACATACTTGCCTTCCCCATGTAACATGCTTCTTCTAATACTACCTTTCATGGTGTCTTATTATCCCTCTAGGGCATTATTTCTGTCTGACCAAAGATTTTTTTTTTTAATAGCAGTATAAGTTTGCCATGTATTTTTGTCCATAAAATCCTCTGATCAGGGCTGGAGAGATGGCTTAGTGGTTAAGCGCTTGCCTGTGAAGCCTAAGGACCCCGGTTCGAGGCTTGGTTCTCCAGGTCCCACGTTAGCCAGATGCACAAGGGGGCACACGTGTCTGGAGTTCGTTTGCAGAGGCTGGAAGCCCTGGCGCGCCCATTCTCTCTCTCCCTCTATCTGTCTTTCTCTCTGTGTCTGTCACTCTCAAATAAATAAATAAATAAATAAATAATTTAAAAAAAAATCCTCTGATCATATCCCATACTCCATCACCCCAAAGCAGTTGGCCTGATAGAATGGCAGAGCACCACACAGAAAACCCAGTTAAAGTGCCAAAACCCTGTGAGTTAGGTCAGCTGCTTATAGATGCTGGTAGCTAGCATCTCTAGTAGCAGCCAATGCATGCTGCTATTTATCCCTTGCCACATTGCATGGATCCAGTACTCAAGGAGGAGAGCAACCTAAGTCGTACCGAGCTTTTTTTACTTTTAGTCCTTGTGATGGGGAAGGTGGGGTGACTCTAGGTTTAGAGGTTGGCTCCAAAGGAAGAAAACTTCCACCAGGTACTGATAAATAGCTCCATTGACTTGGAAGTCACTGTTGCCAATAGACAAGCTATTGAACAACTTGACGGGGAATGATGTATTCATTGAACTGGCATTACTTTTATTAATTAATGAGAATTGGGATACTTCTACCAAATAACACAGAGAGGAAGATATGGATGAAATAGTCAGTAAATATGTCTGGAACCCAGAGGACTGATTAGAACACTCATTTCTAAAAGTAAAATGAGATGCAAATCAACAAAAACAAGTTGCATTTGGAAATGCCAGAGTGAATGAGACCTAAATCTTCCTGGCCACCATGAAATGAGCAGCTGGGCTCCATCATGTCCTTCTGTCATGGTGTTCTTCTCCAACTCACTACAAACTCAGGAACAATGAAGCCAGCCAACCAGAAACTGAAACCTCTGAAAGCATGAGCTAAAATAAATCTTTCCTGTCTTTTTAGTTGTTAGGCTCAGGTTCTTGTCACAGCAGTGAAAACCTAATACAACCTTACCCTACTGGATAAGAATCGCAACTGTACAGATGTTGCGTGAAGGCTAAGAAAAGAAGAAATTAACTAGAAACAGAACCAATATGGCAGCAGCCATGCACACTTTTTTAAAAATTTTTATTTATTTATTTGAGAGTGACAGAGAGAGAAACAGGCAGATAGAGAGCGAGAGAGAGAATGGGCACACCAGGACTTCCAGCCACTGCAAATGAACTGCAGACACGTGTGCCCCCTTGTGCATTGGCTAACTTGGGTCCTGGGGAATCAAGCCTTGAACCAGGGTCCTTAGGCTTCACAGGCAAGTGCTTAACCACTACGCCATCTCTCCAGCCCATGCACATGTTTATTAAATATACCGGTACATATCCATCAGCTGTCTGCTCTTCTACTTTGTCCCTCTCCTTACCAACTTTCATGAACTGTGTAACTGGTATTAAAGGTTGTATTTCACCTCATAAGCCAAAGAATAAAATAGCTAATGTGGAAAAGTCTGTCCTTTGCTAGACTCTGAGACAGGGCCAGTGAATGGCGGGTTTTTTGTTTCCCTTTTGGTCTCAAAAAGTCGCCTTTATATGCAAGTTAAGTAAAAGCACAAATATGAGAGGAGCTACTAACAGCATGATGGACATATATCTGTTTCCTTCCAGACATGTTGTCTTTGATTAGAGTCCAGAGAAGAAGCAATGCAGGGAGTCGGAAGCAGTATTAGTAGCAGTGAAGCTGGAGTGAGATGGGAGGAAAATTTTTCAAAAACAGGAGGTCGATTAAGGAGAAGTGAGTACTGTAAGTTCAGTGAAACTGTCAGAGCAGACTCATACCACTGACAGCTGAGTAATGCATGAGAATGACAGCCTAGATGGAAGGGTTAGATTCCTCTTTCAAAACAGCTTCACCTGACATGCTAAACAAGACAGATCGGACCCCAGACATGGAGCATGGCATGGGGAGACCACAAAGCTCCCACCACCCAGAGCGTAGTGGTGGTTCAGAGGTTGTCTCTGCAGATACAAAGAGAAATGGACTCTGAGTCCAGTAGATCCTGACTGTGGTTAAAAATCAATCACTCTGTAATTGCTTACCTTGCTTGCTTGCATTTTGACATTGAGTTCAATGCTGTGTGAGTTCAAACCAAGTATCAGGTATGAACACAACCGCTGGCTCATGAGCTTAGCATACGGGTGAGATTTGATTTAATGGAGGCGGCAAGGAGAGGGCAGGTTTAGCAAGACAAAGGACATGTACTCATCAATCCCAGGAACTTAAGTACAAAGGCAGAGTGCTGGGGCATGAAAGGTGAGCAAGAGAGAATACGAAGAACAGACACAACCAACAGGCCAGGATCAGAATAGCGAGGACTAATGTAGAGGATTTCCAAGCAAAGTTAGTTTCATTTAAAGACAAACTATAGCCCCAGGGTATGCACCAAGAATGCTACCAAGTGATATAAAATTCACAGACAATAACATATCAAACATTTGGAAGGAGAAAAAAAAAAACAGAGAGAAAAGTATCCTATTGTTTTGAAGGCAACTGGCTTCCTCCTACTAGATAGCACGTAGCTTCTAGCAGAAGAAAGAGAAATAGACTGGAGGAGAGAGCAGCCAGACAGGCAGTAGGGAGAATAATATTCACCGGTACCAACTGGCAAGAAAGATGAGATGTGCTTGATGAGCCTTGAGCAAAGGGGTAGCTGCTGGCCTGGGACTTTCCCTGCTTTACAGCAGAGGCTGTGTCTACAGCCAGAAGGATTCTTGGGCATTGAGGTTGTGTTTGCAGAGAATGTTATTAGCTTTAAGAAATAGGAAAAACTCCCCAGAGCTAACCAGCCTGTCCTCAGGAGTGATGGAATGAAAATGATTTCAAGCTCCTTCTCGCTCAGGCAAGGATCACACCCACTGTGCTGTTTGCAAGGACCCCACTACAAAGTCACAGCACTCGGGGTACATATCTCTCCCCAAAGCAAACAGTTCCTGGGCTCCTACTGTTTGCCCAGGTTCAAATCGCTGCAGGGAAGAGGTAGGACTTAGAGAAAGCCACTGAACTCAGGGAACATACTGTCTAGAAGGAGAATATGACAAGGACTTAAATATGTATTAAGAAAAGATAAAAAAGAAAAGGGACGTGTGGCTGCAGACAAGGAGAGATGAGATTATTATTCTGTGCGCTCATGGTACAGCTCTGCCTGCCTGGAACTGCCCTGGGCAGACTGAGTTTGAAAGGCTGCTCTCTGGCTTTGGTATATTACTTGTTTTCTCTCTTTCTGCACTGCTTACATTCACACTGTCTCCACATGTGCCCCAGCATTATCCAGCCTATAATTGGATCTTGCACGCATCAGTGTAACATCATGTAAAAACAAACAAACAAACCAAAAAACAGTATTGGATGTATAGCATCCTTTCATGCCTTCTTGCCTGATTTTCTTTGTTTAATACACTGTGTTGGTTCAGGGTACACATCCAGGCACTCGAATGTCTGTACACATGTGTGTCAGGTGCCCACTCATTGCTGGGACAAAACACCCAACCAGAAGCAACTTCTGGAAATTTCAGATTAGGGTCTTGAGGGACAGTGTCATCATGGCGGGAAAAGCACAACAGGAGCAAACAGCCAGGAGCTATCACATCGCCATAGCAACAAGGGAGAAGAAGTTTGAGCTTGAAGCCAGACTATATTGCCCCAAAGGCCACCAGCAGAGACACACCTCCTTCAGCCAGGCTCCACCTCCCAAAGGCCCCACAACTTACCCAGTCTGCCACCACCTGGGGACTAAGTTTTCAAAAGGCATGAGCCTATGGGAGACATTTCACATTCAAACTACCACACCACACATGTCACACTGTTAGGTTGTCTCAGCCTTCACCCAACTCTGTTTGTCTCCAGGTGCTGTGTCCAGAAAGCTGAGCCTTCTGCTCTGCTCACCCTGGAGGGCTTCAGTTATAACTGGGGGCCTTTTGCTTGGGAGTGAGTGGTCCCTTTTGCTTGGGAGAGCCGCTTGTCCATCATTGCTCTGTTTAGTGCAGAGAGGTTCATGGTGTGAACTCCAGTACAATTCTGACCAGCCATCTATGTCATCTTCTTTGATCCCCACCATACTCAGGGGAGGTCAGGAATATCATAAATCATATGGCAGTTTTTCATATAGAAGATATTAAAATAAAAATTTCACAAGTACTTGGTTATGTGGAAAAGAGTAATAGTGTATATTCATATTTTAGCTGTAAGTAGGGTTAGAAACAATAACCTAACCAAATCAAGCCTGTGCTATCATTAGAATGGGAACTTGACTCCATAGTTGTTGAGCTCCAGAGATTGTATATGATATTGTTTTATCACTTTACAGGGGCTGGAATTCATGTCAGGTCTTATCAGTCTGAAAAATGAGCAAGGATAGCAGCATTTTAGACATGTGAGTTTATAATGGACAAAGTGCCGGGTATCAAAACTATCAGATGCATTTTCAGAAAGATCAGTACTCAAAACTAAAGCACCTTCCTTCCAGTGATCAGCCTTGTAATATGTCCAACCTGTCCATTCCAGTAAAGTCACAACACTTATTAAATACTTCTGCATGCCCTCCACTAGGTACTGATAATGTAAAATGAGGGAGGATGAAGAAAGTTTTATCCTTTCTGTTAGGGAACTCCCAAGCTGATAAGAGGAAAAGATATCTTAACAAGAATGTTTACTACTGTCTGTATGTTAAAAGGTATGATAAGTAATGACCAGGGCATCCTAGAAACACAGGGAAGGATGTTATCAACATTCCTAAGGTTTCAGAGAGGAGATAAAAAGACAAATCTAGTTTCTAGGTGATATAGAAATGCAAGTGTAGCAGTCACCTTCTTGTTGCTGGGATAGAATAGCCAACCAGAAGCAGCCTTTGGGAGAAAAGGGTTTATTGCCACATAACAGTTTCAAGGGAAAATTTTTAGCATGGCAGGAAAAGTATGGTAGGAGCAGACCACCAGGTGTCACATCTTCTCATCAGCAGAGAGAAAGGAAAGTAGGCTCAGAGTGGCAAGAAGGGCTAATCTATGACACACCAAGGCCCATTCCTCCACCTAGACTCCACCTACCAAAGGCTTCACCGGCTGAGGGGCTGGGTATGAAATACCTGTCATAAACACTGATGCAATGAAACACCGTGCCAAATGAACTGTTAAGTCATATCCCTGCATCCTCTGAACCCCTGATACCCAGAAGCAAAGACTCAGAGTAGTATGGAGGAGAGGAAACACACTAAGGCTGGAAGAGAAGGTTGGGATGGATCTCTGCTGAGACTGCTTTCCCCAGAGGAAATCCTCCGGGCAGAGGCTGGCCAACCACCATGGCTGAAGGTGTAGTGAAGCCATTGTCTCCTGGAAATACCAAGCTTATTGTCAGCCTCATCCAAGAGCAGTGCTTGCACATATGTTTGGTGTCTCTCACAAGAATGAGGATATATATATATAATGTTTGAGATAAGGTTGCATAACCCAGGCTAGCCTGGAGCTTGCTACAAAGCTCAGGCTGGTCTGGAACACAAGTTCCTCCTGGCTCAGCTTGTCATGTGCTGGGACTGCAGGCATACTCAACCACATTCAACAAGAACACATTTTCCCCCACATGAACCCTCTGTCGACAGAGCTCCTACTTATGGGCTTGCTGTCTGTCCTTTTTCCGTGAAAGGTGCATGGAAAGCTGCAATATAAGGAGTAATTTCTTATCACAGGGCTATCAAAACTATTTCATTCTGGAGACCGGTCACAAACAGCACAGCATTGGAGCCTGTCTTTCCAGGGTGAAGGGTGAAATGCAGCTGTGCCACAGAACTCTCTGGACCTGACATGTGAGGAAAGAAGGACTGTGTAGGGTGGAGAAGGTGGTGAGAAAGAGGTGGACACCTTTATTCCTATTGTCTGCTTTTTTTTTTTTTTTTACTTCTTTCAGTTTTCAAATTCTTCTTATGTGACTTGATAGCCAGCACTTTCTCCAAGGCCTGCAGTTAGTATTTCTAAACACATAGTTTTATTTATTTATTTATTTTTGTCATTTCTCTTTCAAATCCCTGCCCTTTCTGAAGTGCAGATGTTGAGAACTGGAGTTCGAGAGAATAAAGGCATGACCTTCATTTTCATTCTTATGAATTTACTGTCTAAAGGGGAGGGGCATCACTCAATGTATCAGATTAAAAAACAAAAAAACAAAAAAACAAAAAAAAACCCTCCAGTTCAATGGAAGAGACAGGCCTCAGAGCTGAGAGTTTGTAAAAAGGAAGATCCTGGAATGTAACCCATAGCTGGAACTGGGAAAAAGTCAAAACCATATCCAAAAAATGAGTTCACTCTCCAATATCAAGCTCCCTCCAGTCCTGAACTACAAGAGGGCCTACATGTATTAAATTATCTGTAAAATAATAATAGTTATCCCATTTATATGGTGCTGACTTTACTCTCCATTGGGGAATCTGCTTCTCTTTTTCAGATGGACACAGAACCTGAGGAGAGATTCAGTCCATTGCACCTCACCAGGGCCCCAGCTGAAACCATAGAGGAACTGGGGAAATGAGCAAGGTGCTGCTTTCTTGGTGAGCCTATTACCAGCACAAGGGTGAAGCAGATAAACACAGAGAACATTCAACTCCTATCAAACCAGATATCCAGAGACACAGGCTCCCAAGACTTCATCACTGAAGTAGACCTAAAATGAACCCAACATGGCTCAGGGAAATTCATGGAAGAAGGGGAGGAAATATTGTTAGAGCCACAAGTTGGGACATTATGCACAGACACATTGCCTCTTCCCCATAACTTATGGTGAACCCCACAATGCATAACCTACAGTCTCCAAGGAGGAGGGTCCCTTCAGAGGGGAGAGGACAGGGAGGAATCTAATGATAGTACCAACTTGTGCTTTTTACACACTGAGTAGGTACCTAACTAATAAAGAAAAAAAAGTGTGTGTGGGGGGGAATGTTTGCTAGTACATAGCAGGGACACCTAAATTAAAAAGAAAAGACATTTTAAAAAAAGGAAGACCCTGGGAGCAGGAGTGGACAAGACTTCTCAGGCATGCCAACTGCCTAGACTAGATAAAAAATAATGTTCATACCCATATATTAACACTAATCACACTTTTGGTTAGTGACACTTCCCTTTTCATATGACAGTGACCTTGGGATAACACAAAAGGCACCATGATGCTGAGAAGAAGTGACAGAGGAGTGCTCAGCACTGAAACATCTCTATCACATCTTCCAAGGCTCGGGGTCCATTGTGGAAGATGGTGGCAGAAAGAATGTAAGAGCCAGAGGAAGGGTAGGACTCCTTACAACATGCTCCTCCAGACACAAAATGGCCTGGATATGATGACCTCACAATGCCTGACACTATCTACACATGACCATCATGATAGGAGGAAAAGATCATGACATCAAAATAAAAGAGAGACTGAATGAGAGGGTGAGGGGATGTGATAGAGAGTGGAGTTTCAAAGGGGAAAGTGGGGGGAGGGGAGGAATTACCATGGGATGTTGTTTATAATTGTGGAAGTTGTCAATAAAAAAAAATAGTAAGTTGGAAATATGTTTAGTGTTAATGACAGTGTTGACCATAATAACTGTTCTGAATAGGTGGCACAAAGCAATTGTGAATCAACACAAACATAACAAGTGCTATAGAGAAGAAAGTAATGGAGTCACAGCTTTGTTAGGAAACCAAGTCAGCTCTCTAAGTCTTTTTTTTTTTTTTTGGTTTATTTTTATTTATTTATTTGAGAGCGACAGACAAAGAGGCAGAGAGAGAGAGAGAGAGAGAGAGAGAGAGAGAGAGAGAGAGAGAGAGGGAGAGAGAATGGGCACTTCAGAGCTTCCAGACACTGCAAACAAACTCCAGATGCATGCGCCCCCTTGTGCATCTGGCTAACGTGGGTCCTAGGGATTTGAGCCTCAAGCCAGGGTCCTTAGGCTTCACAGGCAAGTGCTTAACTGCCAAGCCATCTCTCCAGTCCCTTCATTTTCTTAATCAGAGACATGGCTTCACAGGCAAGTGCTTAACTGCTAAACCATCTCTCCAGCCCCAGCTCTCTAAATCTTTAACAGATCAAACAGAAAATAGTAAATGAGTTTGGGTAAGACTGAACAATATAATAGAATTGATTTGCTAGATTTTTATTTTGTATTTGTGGTAGTTTGAATGTGAACTATCTCCCATTACCCATGTGTTTGTCATTAAACCTCAGACTCAATCTCCAGCTGCTAGGCCCTGCCACTTAAAGCTACCTCCCAATAGGGTGGTGCTGGAGACCAAACATTTAATACATGGGCCTGTGGAGGACTTTCCACATCTGAGCTACATTCTATACCCTTACTCCTACTGTTTGGAGACAGTCTTGTTGTTTCCTATTTTTGTCTTCTATTTTACTTTTCTGTTGTCATTTTTAAACAAATATTTTATTTACTTAATGGAGAGAGAGAGAGAGAGAAAGAATAGGTGCACTAGGACCTCTAGTCACTGCAAAATAACTCCAGATGCATGCCCCGCCTTGTGTTCCTGGCTTATGTGGGTACTGGGGAATCGAACCTGGGTCCTTAGTCTTTGCAGGCAAGCACCTTAACCACTGATGAATCTCTCCAAGCCCCATGTTGCTGTCATTTGCTTTTCTTTTGCTTTAATCTTTATGTTTGTGGAGGGGCACTAATAGAATGAAACACTCTTACTTCTTCTATTAACTTCTCAGCAACACCTCTCTGAGGTGTTTTTAGTAATTTCTCTAAGTACTAACAGTCCGTATGTTGCATGTTCACTAGTTAGATGAACATTACAGTGCTTACACCTGGCTCTTCCACCTCTGACGGCACACATCTTGCTTTCCCTTTATACCTCCCACTTAGCACTTTTCAATACAGTAGCTAAAGTCTAGTAAAATGATATGCACACAGTCTCTTTGCTTGACGATATTATGTCATTTCCTATTGCCTTATGATGCTACTTTTATTTTAATCTCTTATTTTTATGGGAATTATAAACAGAAAAAAGGCACAGTCTTTCATGTATAACTGGTTTGTTTGCACGTATTTGTATGCTCGTGTGTGCTCCTGGAGGCCGAGGAGGTCAGAGGACAGCCTTGGGTGGCCTTCCTCAAGCACCAACCACCTTTTTATAAATCAAGGTCTCTCATTGGCCAGAAACTTCCCAATTATGGCCAAACAGCAAGCTCCAGGGATCCACATGTCTTTGTGCCTCCCCTGCCCCCCACCCTTGATTTTTTGCATGGGCTCTGGGAATCAAACTGAGGCAAGCACATTACCAAATGAGCTCCAGTCCCATTCCTCTGTATAACTGTTTATGTTTCATTTCTGTTGCCTTTATTTACTAACTATATGTATCTGAAATCATTTTGCTTTGGCTTTAAGAACATTTTTTTTGTTGTTGTTGTGCTGTTGAGTTGTCAAAGTTCTTCTTAAAGTTTGGTATTAATCCTTTATTAAAATTTCTAATTTTACATGGTAACTAAATGAAAATTTTAAATGTGGCAGTTCTATTTTGCCTCTCCATTGTCTGAAACTCTGCAGAGGATTGCCACTTCATGTCACAGGAAGAATCAGCCATCAGCCACCACCCACCAGTTAGGACTCTCTCTGTTTCTCTTGCTGAAGGGTCTTGGGCCTCCTAGAACCTGGAAACTTTTTATCTCAGAATATTTGTAAGATTCCTGAACTTTAATAGACTCAGTTTTACATGGACTAATTCCTTAACGTTTTCCAGAAATTATCTTTTTTTTTTACATATTTTGTTCATTTTTTATTTATTTATTTGAGAGCAAAAGACACAGAGAGAAAGACAGATATAGGGAGAGAGAGAGAGAGAATGGGCGCGCCAGGGCTTCCAGCCACTGCAAACGAACTCCAGACGCGTGCACCCCCTTGTGCATCTGGCTAACGTGGGACCTGGGGAACCAAGCCTCGAACCGGGGTCCTTAGGCTTCACAGGCAAGTGTTTAACCGCTAAGCCATCTCTCCAGCCCCAGAAATTATCTTAAATACCAGCTTCTCAAAGCTTATTCTTTTACAAATGTTAACACCTCTTGCCCCAGCCCCGTTTTTCTTTATGACAAGACCCTGTTAATTCTCTGCTACTCTTCACACTTCTAAATGTTCCATGTGTTATAGTCTCTCCTGCCATGAAGGAGGAGACCTGATCCCCCCTCCTGTGTCCTATGGACCACAGGAAGTGCCGTGTCTCTCATTTACTCTGGTGTCACCCTGACAAGAGGCATAAAAGTTGTAAAACCCACAAATGTATTGATATCATTAAGTTAACCATATCTGTAAAAGTCAAAAGCAATCTCAGTGGTTCTCAAAAGAGACTTGAATAAAATAAATTATTTTATGCTTGATAAAATTTTGAAATCCCAAACAAGGTACGAGGATGTCAATGCTATTGAATATTGATCCAGAAAATGGAACCCAATGTAATTAGAGTCAAAATAATCCATAGCCAGAGTAAAAGAGCAGACTAACCAACATGACATTATAATGAGATTAATGGGCACTCCCTTTTCTGCCTGGCAGAATGGGCAGAGAGGTAAAAGGGCCCATGCTTTGCAGTTAACACAGTCTTGGAGGATCCAGTTTGCAGCTGACTTGTTCAGCCTCACTGGTAACTAAAATCCCGCAGGTCTTGGTAGCAACAACATGGGCAATTCACTCTGTATTGGGCCTAGAGATCAGATGGGAACTCAGTCAGTGTTGTGTATTGCTTTTGTTAGTGTTACAAAGATGGGCTTTTATTTTGGGTTTGAGAAGAAAATCTATTAAAATAAACATTACTAAAAGAAGTAATGAGCAGCATTCTGTGGGATTTGGTATTTTTTTTTTTCCTTTTTGATTTTCTTTTACTAGGGATTAAATTAGGGCTTCAAATATATGCATGCACTGTACCACCAAGATGTATCCCAGTCTTTTTTTTTTTTTTTAATCTTTAATTTGGGACAGGGTCTCACTCAATTGTCCAAGCAGTCCTTAAAATGCAGTATTTTTGCCCCAATTTCCTAAATAGTTGAGGTTTCAGGCCAGATCCACCAAGCCTAGGTAAGCTTCCCTCTTGATGTAACCAAATATGAAAGATGCAGGAACAGTAATTATGGGAGAAAACAGAAGCCAGAAGGGGGAAGGGCAGGCTCTTCTTACCCTACTGGTCCTGCAGAGCTCTAATCTAAAACTGGGTACTTTCTTTGCTGTCTCCTCTGTTAACAACCTGTGATCTAGGGAGGGTGCTATCCTGGTTCATCCCCTTCTCAGTGCCCACACCTTGTTTTCAGTGACCAGTCTAATGTCTGAAAGGGATGAAAAAAGGAAGTCTGATAAAAGGAAGGAGAGAGGAAGGGCAGGTAGAAGTTTTCTTAGACCCATTCAGTCTTGCTATTATGATACTGAACCCCTTGCCTTTTCATCCTCAGCTGCAGTTCTTAAAATAACCTAAACCTATGATCCCTGAAACTGACAAAGAAATGAAATCAGAAGTAATCTGATTTTGCCATGACTCCCTTTGCTATTGTCTCTGAGGCAACTGGGAACAACTGGGAAATTGTTCCAAGCAGGGGAAAATTAGGTGTGCTCTTTCAAATGCAACATATAGCTGGGAGATGGGCCTGGGTTTAAAGCAAACACTGTCTCGAAGGCTCTGGAAAGCATTTAGACTCAAATTCCATCTCAATCCTCCACCACCGAGAAAGCCATACCTCAGCATGTCAGCTGCATTTCTTCTCTTCTTCATCACATAGGACTCCAGTGGATGAAGAAAGACCTTGCTTCCAAAGACAACTGTACTTGGTAATTAGCCTGAAGCCTTTGAGCAGCCAGACAATGCACAAATTAGCCTGAATTGATTAGGAAAACTAGGACATGAGGAAAAAGAACATCCCGAGTTTATAACAATTGGAGACTCCCAGGAAAGTACAGTCAGCCTTCTGTGTTCATAAGCCCTGTGTCCATGAATTTTGTATTCCCTAAACAATGTAGTGTGACAACTGTTTACGTAACACTTGCATTGTATTAAGTATTGTCACTCATCTGGAGATGATTTAAGTTATATGGAAGTATGGGTTTGGCTTATATTGAAATGCTAAGTGGGACTTAAGCATCTGTAATTTGGGTATCTGTGGGAGGTCCTGTGAGCCCCTCTGACCAATCTGCTGAAGCTACCAAGGGATGGTGGTACCACTCAGAAGACACCATCACCTCTTTCTTTGCTAGCATGCTATGGGTCCATCTCTGTATGCTTATCACCAGTGATCTCTCTCTCTCTCTCTCTCTCTCTCTCTCTCTCTCTCTCTCTCTCTCTCTCTCTCTCTCTCTCTCTCTCGGGCTTCCAGTTTCTTAGCTCCTTGTGCAAAGAATTAGGAAAGATTGACACACAAAGCACAGTTAAGTTTGATCAAGAGCAAAGCAAAAGTACAAAATTTGATATACTACCAAGAGAGCTCACATATCCCTCCACCTAGATTGCCCAAAAGCAGCAGTCTGTTTTGGCTTCTTTCAGGAGGTCTAGGAGAAAGAGTGGCTGGTTAGCACGTAGCATAGTGTGGGTGGTTCTCTGGATTGACAGTCTCTGGTTATGTAAGCTTTCCTCTACTGTACATGTCCCTTCCCATCATGCTTCTTATTTTAATCAAATAAACCCCTCCCAATTACAAATAGTTATAAGATGGTGAATAGGGTATTCTTCATAGAAGCTCACTCAGAGGATACAGTTTCCTTACTGCATGTGCACCCCTACCCTACTCCAGTCCAGATTTGTCTGTTGTCTCCCCACCTAGGGAAGATATACCCAGGAACATGTTTGAATAGAAACTTAAGCATAAGGGGAATTGCTAAAGGTTTCCAGAAGAAGAAAGAGACACTTAGTCCATTATTCAAAGCAAGGTGTCCATGCAGCTCAAGTGCAGGTGAGGGTTATAGTAGGTTGCTAATTGGTGCAATGTTGGCAAAGGAGTGTATTTACTGTCCAAGCCCAGTGGCATCCTGTGTTGTTAAACTCTTCCCTATGCTTGCTTGACTCACTTCCTTTTGTTTAATGTTGTTGTAAGTTTCAGTAGTGACCAAGACCACAGAGAACACTCTAAGGCAAAGATGGAAGCTTTTATTTGGGAAAAGCACAAGCTGCCAGGACTGACTCTCAAGAGCAGAGCACAGGTAACTTTGAGATTACAAATAGTGGGCTATACAGAGCTCTTCAGTTGGGGAAAGGTAAGGAAGGGAAAAGAACTCCTTTGTTCTTTACATCAGCCATTTCACATAGCTAAGGTGTGAGACCAGAACAGTGACCAGGTGGGAGATAAGGGGGCAGGAAACCTAGACCTGGTGTATTGTTAAGCAAGGAAGGGATAATGGCTGGGCGGTTTCTTGAAGAATGTGGATGACCCACTTCCTTGTCTCTGTCACCGTCCTGCTGTCTTTGGTGATTCCATTTTGAGAAGCCCATCCTGACCCAATAGTTGTATGTATGCACCTAAAACTGTGTGAGGTTCTAGGACTGATCATGGTAGTGCATGTGTCAGAGGCTGTGGGAAGAGGTACAACAAGATGCATACAGCAGCAAACAAGACAAGTCTCCTGTTTCTTCCACATGTCATACAGTGTCCTAGACTATAACGGTATAGGTACTGTCAAGGAGAAACACAGGCTGGCTGTGACTCTTATGAACTGAAGCCACACTGAGCTATGCTGGCAATGAGAACCCTTCCCTTGTTCAGTGTAGCAGACAGCTTCAGGTTCACTGAGATGAGCTTCCAGACCAGGCACAGTTATGGAGGAAGTGATATTTATTGAAGCCCATCGATCCAGGGGAAGTTCCATAAATGGCAGAAGAAGCTGGCCTGCCTTCGCAGGACCACGAAGAGAGAAGTATAAGCCAAAAGCCACAAGCCACACAGCACAGCACACTTTGCATATCTTTCGATTGAAATCTGAAACCCATCACCACACCTTAAGATCCACCCAGTGACACTGCCTCCAGCCAAGTGGCACAGATGAAAACTGCAAAAATAAAAATCTGAATATATTGGGGGCCATCTATTCAAATCACAACATTCTGCCCCGACCCCCAGTATATTTATGACCATCACACGTTGTAAATTGTACTCAGTTCACTTTTAAAGGTCCCCATAGTCTTGACCAATTTAAGATACTACGACATGTAAAATCAAACAAGTTAAACACTTCTAACATATAAAGGCACAAAGTAAACATTTTCAACTGGTATAATGCATAGCAAGGAGAGACTAAAACAATGCAAATCAACCACCATCAAACAAACATCAAATTTCTGCAGTTTAAGTTCAATATAACCAGAGACTGACAGTCTCAAGGTTTTCCAATTTGCCCCTCTATCTAGGCAGGGTAGCCAGGGAACACTTCAATCCTAGACCAACAGTGCCCTCCATGGTAGCCCTTGCACAGTCCTGGCATATCCAAAATGTTTTCTGGTCTCCATGCAAACCACAGTCCATTTTGCCAAGGCTCTTTCAGACTATCAGGACATCAGGCCCAGCCTCATGCTGCATCTCAGCAGCAGCTCCTGGAAGCATGTGCAATTCACAACCACTCTTTGCATTTTTATGTTTCTGAAACTAATACCAGTTGTGTAGGACACAGCCATATTCTTAATTCAGGGATGAAACAAATCATAGCCTTGAAAAGCAGGTTCCTTCTCCAGTCAACTCTTTTGCAAAGTGTTTACATTTCTATGATAGTCTTTCCTCAGGCAACCTTTCCATGGTAAAGCAATTGGACCATCTTCCTTAAGATTGCCAGTGTGTTGACAATAGCAGCTTTAGTAGCCTAAAACCAGTCTCTGTGCCAGTAAACGTAACTTTCTTAAGGTTTTCCAGCTTAAAAATCCCAAAGCTCTCAGTCCAATATCTCTAGCCAAGCACATCATCCCATAAAAATGTAACCTTGATCAAACTCTCTGGGCCTCAGCAACAGAACTCAGCCAGCCCTTATGCCAGTAGCCCTGTTCCAACAAAGTCCTCTGTAGTCTTTTCTTCCCCTTAGAAACCACAATACTGTCTTGCACTTAGCATTCTCAAACTCTCATCAGAATAGTCCACAAAACTTGGCTTACCGCTCCAGAAGTCATCTTCAGTTGCAAGCACCAAATCCAGGCCTATTCCTCCAAGACAAAGGTTCCAAAAGACCAACATCCACATGGCCAGGCACCTCTCAGCCCACTCCTCGGTACCAAGTTCTGTAGCAGACAGCTTCAGATTCACTGAGATGAGCTTCCAGACCAGGCATAGTTATGGAGGAAGGGATATTTATTGAAGCCTACAGATCCAGGGGAAGTTCCATCAATGGCAGAAGAAGCTGGCCTGCCTTCACAGGTCCAAGTGGGGAGAGAGAGAGAACAGAAGCCTAAAGCCACATAGCATAGCACACTTCAGGAACTCCAGCTAGGCACACTTTGCATATCTTTAGATTGAAATCTGAAACCCACCACCACACCTTAAGATCCACACAGTGACACTGCCTCCAGCCAGGTGGCTGCATATGCAAAGTACAAACAAATAAACTGAATATATTGGGGGGCCATCTATTCAAACCACCACATTCAACCACTCAAAAATTGTTCAAATCAGTTAAACACAGTTTAGATACAAAAAAGGGAGATTTTGAAAGAAGACATCATTGAACTGGTCAATTGAGTGTTCTGTGCAAATAGAAACCATTGTACAAATGAGAATGTGGCTGGAAACGGAAGATGGGCTGTGTGTTCCTACCATGGTGAATGGACAGTGTAGCAGACAGCTTCAGGTTCACTGAGATGAACTTCTAGACCAGCCCCAGTTATGGAGGAAGGGATATTTATTGAAGCTTACAGATCCAGGGAAAGTTCCATTATGGCAGAAGAAGCTGGCCTGTCTTCACATGTCCAAGCAGACAGAGAAGCACAAGCCTTAAGCCAAAATCCACACAGCACAGCACAGCACACTTCAGGAGCTCCAGCTAGGCACACTTTGCATATCTGTAGATTGAATTCTGAAACCCACCACCACACCTTAACACTGCCTCAAGCCAGGTGCTGCCTGCAGATGCAAACTACAAACTAACACAAAGCTGAATATATTGGGAGCCATCTATTCAAACTACCCCAGACAGATAGAAGGTGTGGAGAGCAGGTGGGCGCAGCACAGCTAGTAGGCGAGTTGCGGTGGCAGGAGACATAGGAGATGTAGGTAAGAAGAGCCGAGAGAAAGGGAAACAATAGAGAAAACTGTGGTCTGGGTTCCAGGCTTGAAGGTTTTCTATTCATGCTGCAAGTTGGAACCCTTATGGTCCAATAACAGCCATCTCTGAAACGCATTCTCAGCTCATTTCTTCCTATGGTCTTGGGTGGTGGGCATTATTATTCCCATTTTACAAATAAGTGAACAGAGTTTGAGGGAGAAATTTTTAAGAACTTTTAAAACAACTCTACCTATGACCTAGTACAATACTCATATTTTGCCTTTATTTTCTTTATATTATTTTATTACATTGCTTCTGTTCTGGCAAAAAAAAAAAAAATCTTGTTGGCTGATCATCTGCTTGTCATATAAGTCCCACCTGACCTTGGTTTCCCAGCCTACGGTACATGGGTATTGACCTGGGGCATCTGTAAAAGCCCACCTTACTCTAATGTACCAGGTATCTTATGAGGGCACAAGCAGGGAGAACTAGTCAAAATGTATCACTAAGCCATACAAGAATTGAAGTTCATTCTTGAATTCCATAGCCATGCTCTGTGATTGCCTGTAGACTACAGCAGAGTCATTTTAATGTAGATATTCTCTCTTCAAATCTCAGCTGTGACCTGACTGTGTGAGCTCATGAAGCTGCCTTAACAACTCTGAGCACCAGTTTCTTAGTCAAATAAATGAGGATAATTGTGCTGACTTGAACCAGCTATACCAATGATCAAGGAAAATGATTCTTCCTTCCCTTTGCATAAGAAGATATCCATCCCTCCCTGGCAATGGCTAATCTCCAGGAATTTAGATCAGTCTATTGCTAACATAAAAGGAGCCTCAGTCTGATAGATTGTGCTGGTCCAGTTCTCTATGAGATGAAAACACAGCTGGGCTGGAGATATGGCCTAGAGGTTAAGGTGCTTGCCTGTGAAGCCGAGGGACTCAGGTTTGATTCCTCAGGACCCACATAAGCCAGATGCACAAGGTGGTTCATGTGTCTGGAGTTCATTTGTAGTGGCCAGAGACCCCAAATGTCCAATCTCTCTCCATATCTCTTTCTCAAATAAATAAATATTTAAAAAAGGATACAACCATGTATGCTGACCCCTTGAGTATGTCACGTAAAAGTACTTCCAGTGAGACCTGATGGTTGGGAGCTTGTTCATAGTTGAGTTACAGGTCTGCCTTCCAGATTGGTGCTGGGTGATGTGTGGGGAGGAATGACAGTTTGGCAGACACTTTAGGGAACAGAAGTGTCTAGAATGCCCCTTTCAAGATATTTGGGTATTTTCCTCCAGTACGGTGAGCCAAGATGATGATATTAGAGATTCTTAAGTGCCATGAGAAGCTGAGCAATGACAAAGATACCAGGAATCATCATTGGGAGTCCCTGATTGGTGGTAACCTCCTCCACTCATATTCTACCCCTGTTTGGGGATATAGAATGCTGTTATCATCACAGGAAAGTGAATATCAATTTATAGAATCCAGAAGAACCAGCTTTCCTACATTCACATGTCTGAATTTAAAGGAAGTGATATTGTGCATGGAGAAAAGTTATAAAGGAAAAGTTCACCTCCAAAAGTCTTTTCCTTTTAGATTGTTTCCACCAAGATGGGAGGAAAGAGAGAAGCTGAGAAGACACAGGGAGACGGACTAAAAGCCAGGGCTAGTGAGGAACCCCAGCAGGATACGTTAGAGCGGGACAGCTGCATGGGCTAAGCCACTGGAGGCAAGCCTGTGAGGGACTTCTCCCCATTCACTGAGAAAACCACCATCTCCAGCCTTGACCTACATGAGGAAGACCTAGGCTGTGTGAAGGACACATGATGGTCCTGGCCCTGTGCTACAACTAACTTGGCATATGTGGTATCCCATTAAATCTCATATCATCCATGAGAAAAATTAATAAGATTCAATGTCACTGACTAACCCAGAATCATGTAGGCTCTAAGCGCACTTTTTCTGGGTAGACAGAGAGGAATTTCCTTGGTTGGTATTCAGGTTCATGCCTTTTCCAGGTCATGTCTTACTCTGTGGTCGGATGCACAGTGAATACAGGCTGTGTCAGGGGTTAGTGAGCCTGGAGACCAGTCCAACTTGTCATTATGATTAGTGCATAGGCCAGACTGTCTGAGGCCAGGCTCAGATAAAACTAAGGGCAGATCAGCGTTGTGCATTAGAATATCCCTGTCGGCACCTGGAGTCTTCCTGTACATTCAGGGCTCATTTCTGTCCTTGGCCTTCTCCTCCCTCACCTGAGTTAGCAGTCTGTGTCACCCTACACACCACTTCTAGCATAACACACCTCCACTGCAGAGCATGGGCCCTGAAGCCCTCAGCACCAGGCCATGACTCATGCCTACTACCAGAAGGCTCTATTCCAAAATGCCAATGGTAAGACAATACAGAATGCTGCCAGGTGGCCCTGCTTTCTGGACAGCCCATGTTATTCCCTTACCTCCAACATGAAAAGATACATGAGAGAGAAACAGAAAAACACAAGCTGGGAGGAAGAGAGGTATTAAACCTCAGGAAATTCAATTACAATTAAAGCTGGATTGCAATTGTCACACTATCAGAATGGACCATCAAGTCCCAAATCCTCTTCTGCACATTTTCTAGTAGGTTGCCTGCAGAAATGGAAAGGGCATGGGAAGTTTGCCGTCTCCTCTGATGTTCATTTCCTTCCCCCAAAGACACAGAAACAGAACTGGGAACTACCGGGACCCAAATGTGTAACATACGATGTGGCTAGGAAGAGTGCACTAGGAACCAAACTGACTGTCCATTTCACTCCTCTTGTGGTAATGAGAGAGAGGGAAGACTAGAAAAAATATTAAGAAGCAAATGGCTAGACATGTTGTGAACTTCCCCCAAGGATGTACGGTGTGGTGGTTTGAATGTAAAATTGTCCTCCATAGCCTCATGTGTTTGAATCACCACTTAGTGGTACTATTTGGTGAGGTTGTAGAGCCTTTAGGATTGGGATCCTTGCCAGAGGAAGTATGTGACTGGAGATAAGCCTCAGTGTTACATCCCATCCTCACTAGCCACACTAAACTCACTCTCTATTTCTGACCTGCTGATGTGAAGATGGGATATCCAGCTGTCTGCCCCTGCCAAGTTTTCCTCACCATGACGAAACTACCCCTTGCAACTTTGAGATGAAAGTAAGCCCTTTCTTTCCACAAATGGCTTCTTGTCAGGTACTTTGTCCTGGTGATGAGAAAGTAACTGGTACAGGAGGCATCTCTGCAGATGGACTTGGTCACAGGATCCAGGACTACATGTTGAAGCTAACACCAACAAAACTTTCCTCCTGAAAACAGCAACTGTGAAAAGCAACTTGGCCATATACAAGTCTTAAAAATGCCTGAAACTATTGCTCTACTAATTTCACTTCTAAGAGAATTTTATTGTAAGAAAACCATAGAACATGTAAACCAAGATACATTTCAACACAGATCATAACAGTGAAAACTGGAATATAACTTGGAAAATTTTCAACACTATGGGAATAGTCTTGAAAATTTTAATGGGGATGAACAATGGAAAAATATCATGCCACCAAAAAAAATGATGTTTACAGGCTGGAGGGATGGCTTAGAGGTTAAGGAATTTGCCTGCAAAGCCAAAGGACTCAAGTTCAATTCCCCAGGACCCACATTATCCAGATGCACAAAGAGGAGTATGCATATGAAGTTCATTTGCAGTATCTGGAGACCCTGGCGTGCCCTTTCTCTCTCTCCCTCCCTCCCTCTCTCTCTCTCTCTCTCTCTTTCTCTCTCTCTCTCTCCCCACTCAAATAAGTAAAAATTAAGAGAAAAATGTGTTTACAAAGAATCCTTAATAACACAAGGAAGTGAATCAACAAAACTTTTAACCATTCATTCAGCTTACAAATCTAACAGAGCACAGTGACCTTAGCTGTTTTAACTACCAGCTGTGTCTTCATATAGCTTTGAAAACCTCATTGTAGATGCTTTAAAAATTATGAATAGTAGTTATTGCTATGTTTTGAGCTCTTGGGAGAGTTAAAACATTTTTAAACTATTTTAAATATCTCATAGAGATATGCAATGTTTGACAAGCTGAAAATGTGCAGCCCTTCCCCTGTCTCTTTCTTCCCTCATACCGAAGGCAAGCTGCATCTGAGATCATAGGCTCTGAGGATCTCCAGACCCAGGCTCAGAGACTCTGACTAGAGAGGAACTTGACTCTGTAGGAACAGTGTGTTTACTCATCAGAAGCAGTAGCTTATAAGGTGGCCAGAGCCAGATGAGGTCCAAGTGACAAAAATGCTCCTTTGAAAGTGGTTGCTATTCTCAGAATGGAGACTTAAAGAACCTAGGATGTTGGCTTCAAACTCCTACTGCTATTACCCAAAGTGTTGGGACTGGGTTCTATAAATCTGCATCATCCAGGAGGTTGCTAACAGGCAAACTTGGCAGTTTCACCCAAGACATAATGGGGCTACAGTTTTCATTTAATGAGATTCTTCGATGAAGCTTGTGTGCCTTAAGGTTTGAACGTTGCTGTTCACTATAGATGTGCAGCAGCCTGGGTGTGATGAAAGAAGGGCAAGAGGATGAAACGGGGCCCTTGACCTTTTGTACCAGCTCTGTAGCCCCAAACCACATGACCTAAAAAAGCTACATGCTCTTTCTTGAGGGATATAACATCTAGATTGCCATTATTACAGCTAAAAGATGGGGATAATAAAATATCTCCATCACAGACTTTGGATGAATCTACTTATGGTGTAAAAACCTGTGTGATACTGTGATATTACCTGAGCCAGAACAAAACGCGTTTAATGACTTTCACTATTGTCATTATAATTACGCATGACAGTTGTAAGGATCAAATGAGATAATGAATATTGAAGGTTGCTATAGATGCCAGTGATTCTTGCGCAGATGTGAACAGAAATTATTTACAGATGTGAGGACCCATTCTCATCCTGAAACCCAGCTGTGAAATGATATTTGGGGAAAAAATAAACAAAACATAGGCTTATGGGTAAGTGTGGGCTCCCTGGGCCTAATGTGGCAGAATTCAGAGAGGAGGAAGAGAGTGGGGAGGGTGAAGTTTCTCTCTTTATTCAGTTTCCCTCACTCAGAAAAAGAGGGATGCACATCCTAATCCAGAGAGTCAAGGGAAGGTTTAATGAATCTGCTCGCTCATTGTTTCCCCCCATACTTTCCAGATAATCCCAGAAATCATGCATATCACATAGTCTGGGAGAAAATGCATCAAGAATGTATCCCTGGAAGAGAGGCTGGAGAGCAAAAGACAGAACAGGATGGACCAAAGCTGAGAAAATTCACAGGGATAATCCCAAGTGGGGACAGACCTGTGTCAAAAGAATGGGTACAGAAACCCAAGGGAAATGGGCTGGAGAGATGGCTTAGCAGTTAAGGCATTTGCCTGCAAAGCCAAAGGATCCAGGTTCCATTACCCATTACCCAGCTAAGCCAGATGCACAAGGTAGCACAGGCATCTGGAGTATGTTTGCAGTGGCTAGAGGCCCTGGCATGCTCATTCTGTCTTTCTCTGTCTCTCAGACTCTCTCTCTCTCTCTCTCTCTCTCTCTCTCTCTCTCCTTCTCTCTCTGCCTCTCTCTGTGTGTCTCAGATAAAGATAAAATAGAATAAACTTAGAAACCCAAGGGAAAGTGACTTAGTATTGCTCTTCCTTTAGCTTTAGTCATTGGCCACCTAAATTAAAGCTCAGTTGCTTTTGCTATAATCCTTATAGGATAAAATCAATCGAAAAAGTAAACTAAGAGGCTAGGGAAATGGCTCAGTGGGTTAAGCTCTTGGCACTCAAGCTGGAGGACCCAAATTCCAATCCCAAATCCTATGTCAAAAGTGAGAAGCTATGCAGTCTTCCATAAGTGCAGCATACTGGGGGAAGATTGGAGGCGAAGGGCAGGAGAATTTTCCAAAGGCTATGGCAAGTGCAGCAAAGAAATAACATTGGGGAGAGAGTCCAGAGAAAGAAACCCTCCCCAAAAGGAGGCAGAAAAGTGAGAGCCGACCACACAGTTTCCCTCTCATCTCCACACATGTTCTGTGGTGGTGGCCACATGTCTGCACTCATATACACACCCATGCTCACACAAATGCACAGTAAATCAAACAAAAGATAATTTACCTTTCAGTTTTTACAAAAGCATATTGAGGACTGGTAAGGTGGAATCAGTGGTTAAAGGAACTTCCTTGCAAAGCCGGACAGCCTGGGTTGGATTCCCCAGTAGCCACATAAAGCCAGATGCACAAGGTGGTATATGCATCTGGAGTTTGTTTGTTCTCTCTCTCTCTCTCTCTCTGTCTCATAGATAAATAAATAAATATTTAAACACTAAAAATGTAAACTGACTAGTAAGATCAATAGGATGATTGATCCCTGGAACACTCAGGAGCACATGGCCATGCATGCCGCAGGATTTTTTTTTTTTTTTTTTGACACAGTCACCAGACAGGAGCAGACTTGGTATTGCTTGGGTTCCACTCAATAGACCTCAGAGGTGCAAATAAACTGATCTTCTTCAGACAGTAAAGCTGCTCGTTGCCTCTCCACCTCTCTTCTCAGAGACCATCCGGTCTCCAGGCTTCCTGTGACCCTTGTACTGTGGTCTTCCCCAGGCTGACTTTGATGGGCCCCAGAGTTCTGTTACTATGAACTCAAATGCTTGAGGGCCAGGGAAGGAAGACAAATGTGTAGATGGATAAGGGATGGTGTGGAGCGTGTAAACCTGGAAATGGAATGTTCTGCTGAAAAGATTGCAGAAAGTTTTGTGGGATGCCTCTGGTGCTCTCCATCATGTGATGATGGCTGTCTCTTAGTTCAGGCCAGCCAGAGTGATTAGTTTCACACAAACTTAGCATCATTTTAAAGGGACAGTGTCAGGATTTGTTTTTCTGTCCAGGCCTTTATGGACACCATAACTCTGTGCTCTGGCTGTGTTTGAACCCAGGAAGAAAGCATCAGGAATGAAGTTAACCTCTGCATCTCCATCTCCTGCCTTGTTCCATGCATCCGTGGGCCACCTCAGAGCTTGTCAATCTTTCCCTTAGGGCATCACACTCTTAACACGAGCTTTGTCCTCCATTTTATCACTAGCCACTTGCCTGATTACTATTTGTTTTTCACAATTCTATTCATCTTGGGACTCCTGCCATTCCCCTCTTAATGTCTGGATCTCAAGAACATCCAAAGGCCATGCTATGAACACCTGATTTCCAGCCTGTGATGCTATTGGAAAATGATCAAACTTTTAGCAGGTGGAGCTCAGTGGAAGGGTGGAGCTCATTGGGGTGGGGGTGTCCTTGAAGAGAATGTTGGATCCTTAGTTCTCATTTTCATGACTCTCTCTCTCTCTCTCTTTCTCTCTCTCTCTCCCTGCTACCATCCAGTAATGACGAGCTTTTATCCACCATACATTTCTGCCTTGATGCTCTGCCTTACTTCAGGTTCTAAATTATTAGAGGTAACTGGTTATGGGCTGAAATCTCTGAAACCATGAGCCAAAATAAGCTTTCTATAAATGGATGGCATCAGCTATGTTGTCATAGAAAGAAAAAGCTGACCAGTAAACTGCCTCCTTCCAGTTATGTTAAATCCTTTCTTTCTGTTTGCATTCTTCTCTGATTCTTTTTTCTTATAATTACTAATTTCTTCTTTAGCTCCTACTAATATTAGAATATTTATGAAGGAGAAAAGACTTTGTATTGCATTCCTAATGTGTGACGAATTTCTGTCATTGATTAAAGATTTGTTCAATGAATGGATGAAGGAATGGATGCATGCATGCACACAAGTATGTGTCCAAGTAGGCTCATAATCTTCCTGGCACCACATGCCCTATTTTGTATAAGAGCAATATCAAAATATTAAATATTATGCAGGAGTTATTTTCCATATGGAAGTCATGCAATAAATGCGAACCCTTATTTAAACTATAAAAATAATATTCGAGAAAGTGTGGCTAATGAACAAGCAACAAACATGGCCAAAGTGATTTGATTGTTTAGGGGAGTAGCTAGAGACCAATATTACTATTTCAAGAAACACTTACAGGACATGTAGTTAATGCTGGGTGAAGTATACTGTAACACCAATCTTATATTAGAAATATCAATTATTCACCAAGCTGTAATTACTATGAAAGCAAAAAAAAAAATATTTGCCTTGTTTAAAAAAAATTAAACCAAGTTTTATTGATTTACTTGGGCGTGTATGGGCACATATGCCAAGGAATGCATATGGAGATCAGAGGACAACTTTGAGATATTACATGGGTACTGGAAAAATTGAACCAGGCCAGCAGGCTTTGCAAACAAGCTCCCTTAAACACTGAGTTATCTCTCCAGACACGAATTTGTTTTAAACCAAAATATATATATATATATATATTTATTTATTTGCAAGCAGAGAGAAAGAGAGAGACAGAGAGAGAGAGAGAGAGAGAGGAAAGAAAGACAAAGCATGAGCACACCAGTGCCTCCATCCCCTGTGAACTCCAGATGCATGCACCACCTGGTGCATCTGGCTTTATGTGGGTAATGGGGAATCGAACCTGGGTCAAAAGACTTCCCAAGCAAGCACCTTAACTACTAAGCCATCTCTCCAGCCCAAATTTTAAACTTTTAATACCTGAAGGTAAAATATGAATTCAAGACAATATGATATAGTGAACTGAAGTTTCCAGAAAAAGAAAAAAAAAAGACAAATCTTTGTTAAAGACTCTGGTAGGCTGATAAACTAAATAGAACTTCCCTGATTTCAGAGAGTTGAAATGTCTCTGGTCTAGAGTCAAATTATAGGGGACTATATTTAGTTCCCTTAATAGCCATTCAGTGTCCCACTCTGTGTATGACCCAAGATTCTCGGGACTATTAGATAAATCCCTTTGGAATGCACCATGAGACCACTAGCTTCCACCATCTGAGGCCTAAAAAGAAAAAATCTCCACTTTGCTATAACCCACTTACCTGATGTCTCCATCAGTAATGTATCCTCGGCTGCAGAGATGGCTTAGCAGTTAAGGTGCATGCCTGCAAAGCCTAAGGACCCTTGCAAGATTGATTCTCCAGGTCCCACATAAACCGGATGCACACAATGGCACATGTGTCTGCAGTTCATTTGCAGTGGCTAGAGGCCCTGGCACACCCATTCTCACTCTCTCCCTCTCTGACTCTCATAAATAAATAAATAAATCTTAAAAATAAGAATGTATCTTTAGAACACTTTGGGGATGGAGAGATGGCTTCACAGTTAAGGCACTTGCCAGCAAAGCCAAAGGACCCAGGTTCAATTCCTTAGCATCCACATAAAGCCAGATGCACAAAGTGACATATGCATCTGGAGTTTATTTGCATTGGCTAGAGGCGCTGGCATACCCATTCTCTTCCCCACCCTTTCTCTATCTTTTACTCTCTCAAATAAATAAGTAAATAAATAAAGTATTTTAAAAAGAAAGAAGGTTAAAATGATAAAATTAATTATATAAAGAGGAACGCTTAGATTTATGATTTCCTTTGTTCAGTTACCATAAAAACTTCAGCAAACTGTTACTACATAGAAACATGGTATTTGGGGCCATCTGGATAAGTGTTTTCAAACTACCTCATATATACCTTTGGGGTGAGAGCTGTTTTTCTGTCAACAATATCCCAGCAGTGAGTACCCCTGGTTACATCTTGGGTTTTAGTTAACAACAGACTACTTGTACCTGATGTCTGCGGCGGATGAAGATAATTGTGAAAACTGTCTTTCAAGGTGCCGCCAATTTTGCTGCTCTGCGTAGGAGGGAGGGAGAAGCAAGCACCCAACACCTGTTTCTGGGAATCATGAACCTGTGGCTACCTGGTCTGAGGCCTCAGATCATCCTTCCACAGAGATAGCTGTTGTCATTTCACTGTTCATTTTGTTATTTGTCTCCATGATTCCACTGTGAACGTTAGGAATTGTTAGAAACTTGGGAGTCAAATTTCATAACTTGAAACAAGTTAGCTTTTCTTTTGGAACTTTGGGGTGCTTTCCTAAGCCAATAGAGAAAACAAGAGAAAGATTTGGCAGGCAGTAATTGGAAACGGAAGGACATTCCATTGAAACCCTTGTGCCGTATTGATATCATCTGTTTTTGGAGTTCAATGAGCACCTCAGGTGGGCTTCCAGGTTCTGGGACAGAGACGTGCAAATAGAAGCAGGAAAAACTTATCATCAGTCAACAATATGCTTTCCATGGGCCAGGATGAGGAGGAAGTTTAGCAGCTCAAACAGCAATGATGGTACAAAGGATGCGACTTTTATGTCACAAGGTGCAGGCTTGCTGGCTCATTTGCATAGCATTAGCTTTCTAACATATGCTCCGTTCCATGTATTTCTACATACAACTTCATACATCCCATGTCTCATGGGCATCTTAGTCTCTACCCAGGAGATTATTACTATATACTGAGCCACAGGTCACCTTCAGACTCTCTGGAGATCCTCCATGCCTGAGCCCGAGGCTCCAGCCAGTTCTAGTTGGCCTTGGCTAAGGGTTTCAGTCTTCCTGTTTTTCTCTCTAAGGCTGATTTGGTTGCCATGTGTAAGGTGTTCCCGACCCCGCTCTCCCCTCAATCCTCCTGCTTTAATAGAAACCATGAGGATCTTCAAAGAGGCAGAAGTGCAAGATGTTAAGGAAAAAAGTAAAAGGGGAAAGATTATGTAAACTGATTTGACTAATCCCAAGTGTGCAGTCAGTGACGGTGAACTGACCACTGCCGAGCAGATGTCCTTGCAGGGGCATTTTCTTGTCCATGTGTGGTGCATATGTATGCAGACTCACATGTATGAGTACGTATGTGTAGGTGCTATGCACACATGTAGAGACCGTATGTTGATGTCAGGAGTCTTTCTTAATGGCTCTCCATCTTATGTGTTTGAGGAAGGGTCTCTTATTGAACCTGTAGCTCACCAATTGGTTCTGTCAGGCAATCGTGCCTGAGAACCATTCCTTAACAACCTCCTTGCTTTATTTATTTTTGTTATGACTGACACAAGTGACAACTTTCAAACCTGAGACACAGGGACCAAACGGAGAAGTTAAGTAGGTTTGGCCAGATCATGGGGAATGAGGGACAAGAATTCCTTCTTCTTTTTTTATACTTATAATGTCCAGAGCTGAATTGTTAATTGATACTTGTTTTATGTTTGTTTTTGTTTGGTGCCTAAGCTAGAAGCAGCTTCAATAAGGAGGTTGAGTACCCTGGAAAGAACTAGAGATTCTGGAATTTTTGTTTTCAGTTATGTAAAATAAACATATTTGAAATGGATGTGTAAATGTCCATTTGTTATTATTATAATCTCTTACTTTATCTTCATTTCTGATTACTATATAATCAGCAGTAGCTTGGAACACTTCAGCTTTTAGTTTCTTCCTCTGTTAAGCAAGTAATGATCTGTAAACAAACACTTAAATAAGTGCTGTTTTAAAAGACCTTTTCATCCCTCTGTAATGTTAAGAATCATTTCGTGATGCAAATGAATCTACCCTCTAATTTGCAAGTAGTATATTCACAGACTCCATTTACCTATTCTGTTTAGAATTTAATTGTACATGATAGAGTATATACTCGTTCTCTATTGCTGCTCTGATAAATTTTTACACTTGCCCGCAGAAACAAAACTTTTTATCCTTTTATTAGCTCACATTTCTGCATGTCAGAAGTCTCATCCAGAAGGACTCAGCTGGGTTTGTACACTGTGTCTCATAGGGAAGGTCTGGCCAAGATGGACTTGCTTTTGAAGGCTCTGGGAAAGAATCCATTTCTAGTCTTACTCATAGGGTTGGTAGTCTTGGACTCCCAGGGTCCCCATTTCACTGCTAGATATCACTTGAGGCCTACCCTGTGCTCCTTTGAGTCAGGAACTGAATCAGGACAGGAAAATTGAAAATTAAAGTGCACGGGGAAGAAAAACCAACTCCAACCTCCCGGCGTCTGGTTTGTATTTCTTACAGGCTGAGAGTAAAATTTCCCGTGTAACTAAGAAAATCTGTGGAAATAGCTTATACAATATTCCCTTTCCTAAAGCTTATCTCAAACAAGAGTGTTAAAACAGCTAATGAACTCTGCTTAAGTATGTAAAAAAAGTATGTAACCTTTGAGTTTCTATCCTTAAGAGTTCTCCTTTCTTTTATGGAAACCTGTTTAATCTCCTGACCTGAAGACATGCTATGGAAATGGAAGGAATGATTATCCCCTTAAAGAAATAATGTACTTAAACCCAGAGTAGCTCCTCCTTCCAGGCGGCAGGGGTTGGAGTCGGGAAGTGATTAGATTTCTGTAAAGACACGGAAGACGTCCAGGCCCATAAACTCCAACTTCGGGGGTCCTTATCTAAGTTACCAAAGAATTGCAAATGCAGACTTAGGAAAGGGTAAATTATGAATTATGATATTTCTTTTAGAGAGAATTTTGACTCAGAGGGAAGGCAAGCAGAAAAGCCAAAAGAAATTCCAGCCAGGCTAGGAAAGGGAAGGATTAATGAAGATTTTAGACTTAGAGAGAAAGGGAGGGGTGAAAAGTGGGCCAAGAGTGCTCACACAGGTGGCTCAGGAACACTACGGGAATGAAGCATCCAATCAGAATTAGCCTCATCATCAGGAAGAGACCTGATTGGTTGGCGGGCATAAGAGGCTAACTCGGAAAGGCCAGGCCAGGAGTTGAGGATACAGGAAACTGTTTCTGAGGTTGGGTTTGGAGGTTGTTGCTTGCAGCCATCTTGGGTGAGACCGAATTAGATAGCGGGTTCGAGTCTTGCCAGAGCAGGCAAGAAGTCATCCGTGTTTCCACAGGATAGTCCCTAGTTACCTAACAGAAAAGGAAAAAACAAAAGCTATCTTGTTCCTAACCCATATCACAGACAGTTACTCTTTTCTGAGTTCTAATTCACAAGAATAACTTTTCCTACTTTCTGTTTCTTCTCTGGATCTGACCAAAATCCCAAGCATGTTTGCCTGCTGTGATGCTCTGGCGTTCTCATTCTTTCTCAGAAGACTCCCTCCGCGTTTCTACAGCTGCTTGCAGATCTCCATTGTTCAGCTTACATCAAAAGGCGTCTCTCTCTGTGTCCTTCCTCCTTCCGATAGCTGTCAAGATTTACATCTTGTCTACTCTGTTGTTTTTCACAAAATGGTCTTTATGTGTGTGTTTCTTTTTTCTGAGATTCCATTTTAAAATTCTTTTATCAACAAGATTAATAACCCATAAAAGGGAACTTTGCTTCCCTAGCAACTCACACTTAAGACAAAGGGTATATTGTGCTTTCCTTAATTAATCCCAACTCTGTATCATATTGGTTATACTGAATTGTCTTGAAAGTTTGGGGGTTTTTTGTTTGTTTGTTTGTTTTGTTTTGTTTTTTTTCCTCAGCAACGGCCACGATCTTGGCTTTGGAAGGAACTCCTAAGGCTGTAACTTGGAGTTGCATCTCCTGCTGCTGTTGACGAGGCCACCTACTGTCCTTCTTAAGCAGGGTTCTAACTTCACACTAGCAATAATGTACTGAAGTCTCTTTTGTTCTTCATACCTGACTTTTCCCTCTGCTGTGGTCTCTGAAAGAAAAAAAGGATTACTCACCTGTGGTAGTTTGAATGTGAACCATCCCCCATAGCCTCATGTGTTTGTGTTTAAGCCTTATATTCAATCCTGGTGGCAATTTGGAAGGTGGAACCTTACGAGAAGGCAGAAGGATCTTGAGTTCAAGGCTGGCCTGAATTGTATAGACAGACTCTATCTCCAAAAAACAAGTAAAGCAAAAAAAGTAAAACAGATGTGATTAGGACTATCACAAAACTTGTAAGCACGCATCAATAGGATTTTATTATGGGAGGAAGGGTAGGTTCAACTCCAAATTCAGCATGAGCAAGTGGGGATTTATAGCTGAGAGGCATGCTGGGTTTGGTGGGTGGAAATAAAGAGAACATCAGTAGCAAAGGGTTTCCCGACTGGTGTTTGAATGTAAAATGCTCCCCCCACCCACCCACCGCCCAGCCTCACATGTTTTGAATACAGGGTCCCCAACTCATAGCAATTCTGGAGAGCTGTGGAACCTTTGGGATGCGGAGCCTTGCTGGAGGAGGTATGTCACTGGATAGGAAGATTTTGAGGTTGGTTAGTCCAGCCCACTGTGTATTCAGAACCACTTCTCTAAGACTATTTGCTTCCTTCTGCTATAACAAGATGTGACACCTCACCTACCTGCTCTGCTATGCTCTTCCTGCCCTGACAAAACTTCCCCTCAAAACTATAAGCTGAGGGTTGGGGAGGTGGCTCAGTGGTTAAAAGCACTTGCTTGCAAAGCCTGCCATTCAGTTGGTTTCCTTAGTACCCACATAAATCCAGAAACACAGAGTGGCAAATATATCTGGAGCTTACTGGAAGAGGCAAGAGGTCCCGGTATGCCCATTCTCTCTCTCTCTCTCTCTCTCTCTCTCTCTCTCTCTCTCTCTCTCTCTCAATCTCTCTCTCTTGATCTGTCGATCTATCTACCATCATCTATCTATCTTTCTTTCTCTCTGCCAGCAAACATATAATCAATAAAAAAATTTAAAAACTATAAGCAGAATTAAATCATTTCCTTCCATAAACTGCTTCTTGTCAGATGTTTTGTCCCAACAATGCTATGCTGACTAAGGCAACCTAACAGAATTCATGCTGAAGATAGGCCAATGTGATCAGCCATCACCTGGGGAATGGCTGAGGGTAAAGGGCTCTCAGGATAAAGGACTGAATACCCAGAATGAGGGTTTTTTGATAAACTGACTTAGCAGGTATATATATATTATATTTTATTTTATTTTACTTTATTGTTTATTTGCAAGAGAGAGAGAGAAAGAGGGTGGGTGTATGGATGTACCAGGACCTCTTGCTGCATCTGGTACTGCTGCATGGGAACTGGGAAATTGAAACCCAGGCTGACAGGCTTTGCAAGCAAGCGTCTTTAACTGCTGAGGCATCTCTCCACCTCACAGGGTTCTTCTTAAGCTTGATTTTGTAAGGTATACACAAGGTCAGGAGCCTGATTGAAGTCAAGTCAGACAAAGAATCTGTACTAAGAAAATTTTGTGTGTTTAAGGACTTGTGACTAGTTCACCCCAAATATCTCTCTTTTGTACCATATAATATAGCTGAGCCATGAATATACTGCCTTGACATTTGTTCCAGGGATTAAGACATGGAATCTTGAGTGCCATTCCTGGAAATTCCTGTCCCACATGTATTATTAAATAAAAAGTATAAGAGACCATTGATTTGGGCTAAGCTCTACACTGGGCCCCATGAACCAGATAAAAATCAAAATAGAGTCATGTGGGCTTCAGAGATGGCTTAGCAGTTAAGGCACTTGCCTGCATAGCCAAAGGACTCAGGTTCGATTCCCCAGGACTCACGTAAGCCGGATGCACAAGGGGTTGCTTGTGTCTGGAGTCATTAGCAAGCAGCTGGTGGCCCTGGTGTGCCCATCCTCTCTCTTTCTCTTTCTCTCTCTCTCTCTTTCTCCCCCTACTCTCTTCCTCTCTCCCTCTCCCTCCTTCTTTTATCTCTTGAATAATAGATAAAATATTTTTTTAAATATGTTTTAAACTGGAGTAATGCATGCTAAAGTTCAGGTTCAACAAACTATATTATCTGATCTTCCAAGTAGAGAGACAACAGCTGTGTTTTTCAAGTGGGCTAATTTTAATTCAATTTTAATCATATATAAAAGATCACCTGGAATAGTCTCATGTTAACCC
Source organism: Jaculus jaculus (assembly GCF_020740685.1). NCBI lineage: Eukaryota > Metazoa > Chordata > Mammalia > Rodentia > Dipodidae > Jaculus > Jaculus jaculus. The sequence goes on from NC_059119.1 coordinate 25,268,396, forward strand.
ATCAGCCATTTTGCTATTACTCTATTTCCCTTTCCTTGATTTTATAATGAAAAGTAACTTTGAAATGACCAATCTGTTTTCTGTTCTTGGTTTAAGCTTCTTTCCCCCTTATCTATTTATAAAACCAACTGCCTCTGCTCAGCCCTTCAGAACACTTGCTCTATTTTTATAGAATGTAGTGTTTCTCAATACTAGAATCACAAATAAAGCCTGTTGAGATCTTTAAACTAAATTCATTGTAATTTTTTCCCCTTTAACAATCTCTGTAGAAAAATGGCTCCACAGTCTGTATCCTCCTTCTTCCCTTCTCTTGACTGCTCCCGAAGAAGAGCCACCCTTAGGCAAGAAAAACGGGGAAATTGGATAAAAGTAGACAGAGTACCAGTGACAGTGTGAGAAATCAAATAAAAACATGGATTTCTCAACAATTTTCTCAAGTTAACATCACTGAAAAATAGGAGCTTCTGCAAGAGGGCTGATCTCGAGTGCTAAAGAATCAGGCTTGAACCAGAAGGAACATACATACACAAAGTGAAATTTTCTCTATGCAAGAAAAAGCAATTCAATGGAGATACACACACACACACACACACACACACGCACACGCACACGCACACGCGCACACACACACGCACACGCGCACACACACAATGGTGAATAGAAAACCTCTTGGTGGAGAAATTATATGCTAATGGGCAACTTAAAGTGCTCTAGATTACTAAAAAAGAATGAGTCAGGGTGATTGGATCAGTTTAGCTGGTTCCTTGTTTCTCAGAAAGTAAGAAGGGAAGGAGGAGGATGGGAATAAGGAGGGCAGAGGAAGATGAATGATCTTTGCAAGTGTGTTAGCAGTCATTTAAGAGGAAAGCAACTTTTCCTTGAAAATACAGGTGATTTATTCTAAAAGTAACTGCCTAGTGGTGAACAACCTCCCCTTGCTTGTCTGCTTTAAGTCCAGACCTGCCAAGGGCCCTTTCCTGAGTTTCTGTTTAACTAAACTCACATCGTGGGAAGAAAGACTGCCAATATGATGGGACAGACTTTGTTACAAACCATTGTCTTCCATTTCGATTTTCAGTCCCACTCAGTGTTCCAAAGGCAATGATTTTCAATCTGCTGTATGCCCTGTGGGCACAATGGGTTTTGTCTTGGGTCATCACATCTTTCTCTAAGCACATTGAATTCCACTAAATCATGTACTGTCCCCCTGGAAGTTGTCTACATTCCTCACTCCTCCCTACTCTCATGGAAAGGGGGTCATATAACCCCCAGAGAGTCATGTCTAGCTAAGTAGGTCACTACATTATGGGATGGCCTCCCTGCCTCTATTAGCTCTGTGTGTCTTTTCTCCTATTTAAGCCTTCTACAATCAGTTCATGGCAGCAACTCTTCAGAAGGTGGAGGGAAGATAATTCCCTTTCCTCCTACACTTTAAAATCTTCTCTGGTGAGGGTGAACATACACTGTTTGTCTATTGCCTAGCAGATTGAGAATACTAAAGAGTTCTCATGAAAACTGACAGGTAAGAAAGCTCAGAGTTAAAGCTAGATGTTCATTTCTTTATGCATTGTTTATAAGTCTATCTTAGTCATTTGTTTGCATTTAAGTACGTACCCCAGTGTATTGGAGCTCAAGCTGAATAATTTATTAAAATCTTCTACATGCTGTGGGCAGACAGAGTCTTCATGAAGCAAAGAATTGAAAAGAATCTGGCTGATGTTCATTCATTTTTCAGTAGATACTACTGCAAGGCACTGTTGTGGAAAAGGAGGAGACAGAAATGAACAAGATGTGTCCCATCCCTGACCTAACTCCTCACCTTAGAGTCTATTTGAAAAGTAGTCTTAGAGGCCCCAATGGTCCTGGGCATGGGATGCAGATTTGGGAACTGCAGAATGGTGGCCCTGGAGGAGCTTGTCCCTGCACATACCCCCTTGAGGCACCAGAGTTTACTCAGAGTGGAAGTTAGCTTTAAGGGTCCATCCATGTCATACACAGAGTGTCCCATTACATCATGCAAGCTCAAGTTCACCTGGGCTTGCCTGAGTAGATGGAGGCATTCAAATGGGAATATTTAATCCAAAGATAGCAAGGTTTATCTAAGGATTCAGGAACCCCTGACATTTAAAACACGTAACAAAATTCTGACTTGATTTGAGCACAAGGACCTAACTGCCTTTCTCTCCATTAATTCCATTAGAAGGATTGGCAGGTAGTAAAAAGTAGGGAAATTTTTCATTAGGCTTGGGTTGTGATCAAAAATGAAAAATAGAAGAATTTGGGATGGGACTTCTGGTTAAGATGGTGGCATAGGCACCACGCCAAAGCAGCCTAGTGGGTAAAAAGACCAAAAAAAAAAAAAAAAAACCTCAGCAAAATGCACACTTTTACTAAAATGTGAGGTATATAGGAAATTGAAATGGCAGCGGAGAAGTAGGAGAGATCCAGAGCATCCAGAGCCTGCACAGGCTGGCAGAAGCGGCCCCAGCAGGTCCACCAACTGGGGCACACCAGAAAGCTGCCAGAATTGGATTGAGCTGCAGGAAAAAGCCAGGTGAGGGGAGCTTCCACTCACACAGGATCTCTACAAACTCTTGAAACTTAAGGGAGATTGGCAGTGAACAACGGAGGAGCAGATCACAAGGTAGAAGAACACGTGGAACAGCAAGAGAACTAGAGCAGCATTGGCTCCCTCCTCTTCCCCACCGCCTGTGCCCAGCTCCAGTGAACAGAGCAGTGGTCCTGGGACCCGGCCATGCCAACTTGAGCCGACAGCGGGATCCAAGCAGGAGCAGAGTCCAGCAGCATCACCAGCAGCTCCAGCACCAGCAACAGCTGCCCCAGCAAAGGTAGATCAAGCAAGCAGCTTCAGCAGCAGCAGCGGTGGTTCCAGCAGCAACAGCTTCAGAGCCAGCAGCAGCGGATCCAGAAGTGGCAGCTACAGAAGCAGCAGCAGCAGCAGTGGCAGCAGCAGCGACAGATCCAGCAACAGCAGTTTTAGCAGCAGCAGCAGCAACAGATCCAGCAGCAGCAACTTCAGCAGCAGCAGTAGCGGTTCTAGCAGCAAGGGTGCCGATCTGAAGGACCACAGTTGCCAGGCTCAGTTTGCCCCACAGGAAAATCCAGTGCCCACCTCCAGAAATCAGAATAGCAGCCCAACGACAAAGCCAGCAACTTAACTGAGACCAAATTCATCCAAAAAGGTAACTGGGATTTCATCAGGGAAGGGTCTCACTTGGTCACAAGCTGACGTGGATCCCTCAATGGACCAGAAATCTTAACCTCTTTGTTGATAGAGGATCTGGTAATTATAATACCTACTCTTACATAAACATTCGGTGCTGTTTTTGATTGAGTTTAGTTAAACTTTACTATCTTCCTGTATTTTATTCCACCCAGCCTACTTGAATATTTCCATAGCAGGCAAACTCAACCCCTAGGAACACCTTTGTAGATACTCTGGGAGTCTTAAAAGCCACACCTAACACCTTAAGCTCCTACCCTGAAGATAAATAACATCAGATAACTTGATACAGCTAAGAATACCCAGCTAGCTAGAAAATCCAAACATTAACTTAATCCAAGATGCAAAAAATATATACATCATAACACAAGAAACACTAAAAAGCAAGACAATATAAATCCACCTGAAAGTATTAATGCATCAGAAATGATCTCCAGTGAGAATGAGTTAGAGGAAATACCTGAGAAAGATTTCAAAAGAATGATTGTAAATATGTTCAAAGAAGTCAAAGAACAAATCAAAGGAGTCAAAGAGAAAATCAAAGGAATCAAAGAAGATTCAGGATACCAATTTAATGAAATAAAGAGGGCAATACAAGCATAAATACGGAAATAGAAATAATAAAGAAAAATCAGTCAGAATTACTAGCAATGAAGAACACAGTTAATGAAATTAAAAAAAAAAAAAAAAAAAAACTCTGTAGAAAATCTCACCAGTAGAATGGATGAAGGAGAGGACAGAATATCAAAGCTAGAAGACCAGATGGCAGATCTAATATAGTCCAACAACGAGAAAGATAAACTAACAGAAAAGTATGAATGGGAATTTCAAGATATTCAGGACAATATGAAGAGATCAAACATAAGAATTCAGGACATAGTAGAAGGAGAAGAATTTCACTCCGAAGGCATAGTAGGCATCTTCAACAAAATCATAGAAGAAAACTTCCCCCAAATTGGGAAAGAGGTGCCAATGCAGATAGAGGAAGCCTTTAGAACCCCAGCCAGACAAAACCTGGAAAGAACCTCTCCTCATTATATTATAATCAAACTACCAAACACACAAACCAAGGAAAAAATATTGAAAGCAGTTAGAGAGAAAAATCAAGTTAGCTACAAAGGCAGGCCCATCAGGATTACAGCAGATTATTCAACAGAAACTTTAAAAGCCAGATGGGCTTGGAGTGATGTATTCCAAGTTCTGAAAGATAACAACTGTCAACCAAGGTTACTTTATCCTGCAAAACTATCTATTCAAATAAATGGAGAAATAAGGACATTCCATGACAAAAGCAGGTTAAAGGAGTATTTGAAGACAAAACCAGCACTACAGAAAATACTAGAAAGAATCGTCCATGCTGAAGAAAAGGAAAAGCACACATATAAGGGACCTAGAAAAAACAAGCAATACTCAAGTACTAGTTAACACAAGAGAGCAAAGATAGAACCAGAACCACAAAAAAAAAAAATGGCAAACATAAATACACAACTTTCAATAATATCTCTTAATATCAATGGCCTCAATGCCCCAACCAAAAGACATAGGTTTGCAGACTGGATTAAAAAGCAGGATCCTGCAATTTGTTGTCTCCAAGAAACTCACCTTTCTACAAAGGATGGACAGTATCTTAGGGTGAAAGTTTGGAAAACGGAGTTTCAAACAAATGGGCCTAGCAAACAAGCAGGGGCTACTATCTTAATATCTAACAAGGTAGACATCAGTCCAATGTTTGTCAAGAAAGATAAGGACAGACACTTTATATTGATTAAGGGCACACTCCAAGAGGAGGACATTACAATCCTTAACATATATGCACCTAACATGGGAGCTCCCAAATTCGTCAAACACTATTAGAACTAAGGTCGCAGATAACACCAAACACAGTGGTGGTGGGTGACTTTAACACCCCACTCTCCTCAAGTGACAGGTCATCCTGGGAAAAAATAAACAGAGAGGTATCTGGACTAAATATGATCATAGAAGGAATGGACCTAACAGATATATACAGGACATTTCATCCAAATGCTGCAGAATATACATTCTTTTCAGCAGCATATGGAACTTTCTCTAAAATAGATCATATATTAGGACACAAAGCAAATCTTAACAAATTCAGGAAAATTGAAATAATTCCTTGCATTCTATCTGACCACAGTGGAATTAAACTACAAATCAATATCAAGAAGGGCTATAGAGCATACACAAAATCATGGAAGCTAAACAATACACTACTAAATGATGAATGGGTCAATGCAGAAATCAAGAAGGAAATTAAAAACTTTATAGAGTCAAACGATAATGAGAACACAACATACAAAAATCTCTAGGACACAATGAAGGCAGTTCTAAGAGATAAATTTATAGCTTTAAGTGCCTATATTAAGAAATTAGAAAGGTCATAAGGAAACGACCTAATGCTTCACCTTAGAGCCTTGGAAAAAGAAGAACAAGGCAAACCAAAAATCAGTAGACGGGAAGAAATAATAAAGATTATGGCAGAAATTAATGAAATAGAAACAAAAAAAAATCCACAAAATTAATGAAACAAAGAGTTGGTTCTTCGAAAGGATAAACAAAATTGATAAACCCTTAGCAAATCTGACCAAAAGAAAGAGAGTAGAGACACAAATTAATAAAATTAGAGATGAAGAAGGTAATATCACAACAGATTTCAGAGAAATTCAAAAAATCATAGGGACATACTATAAAAGCATATATTCCACAAAGTATGAAAATCTGAAAGAAATGGATGATTTCCTTGATTTATATGACCTACCTAAATTAAATCAAGATGAGATGAATCACTTAAGTAGACCTATAATAAGCATGGAGATCCAAACAGTTATCAATAATCTCCCAAATAACTAAAGCCCAGGCCCCGATGGATTCACTGCTGAATTTTACCAGACCTTCAAGGAAGAGCTAACACCATTGCTTCTTAAGCCTTTCCAGGAAATAGAAAAGAAGGAATTCTACCAAATTCCTTCTATGAAGCCAGCATCACCCTGATACCAAAACCAGGCAAAGATACAACAAAAAAAGAAAATTACAGACCAAGCTTCCTCATGAACATAGATGCAAAAATTCTCAACAAAATATTGGCAAACAGAATACAAGAGTATATCAAAAAGATCATTCACCCTGACCAAGTAGGCTTTATCCCAGAGATGCAGGGATGATTCAATATATGCAAATCTATAAATGTAATACATTATATAAATGGATTGAAGGACAAAAATCACATGATCATCTCATTAGACACAGAGAAAGTATTCGACAAAATCCAACATCCCTTCATGATAAAAGTCCTACAGAGACTGGGGATAGAAGGAACATATCTCAATATAAATAAAGCTATTTATGACAAGCCTACAGCCAACATATTACTAAATGGGAAAACACTGAAAGCTTTTCCACTAAAATCAGGAACAAGACAAGGGTGTCCACTGTCCTCACTTTTATTTAATATATTTCTGGAAGTCTTGGCCGTAGCAATAACGCAAGAGACACATATAAAAGGGATACAAATTGGAAAGGAAGAGATCAAGTTATCATTATTTGCAGATGACATGATTTTATACATAAAGGACCCTAAAGACTCTATTAGCAAACTGTTAGAGCTGCAAAGAGCTATGTGGGAGTCTCCAGAGGGGCATCGTGGAGCCTGGCACACGTAGTCAAAGCACATCAATTCCTAAGCCCACATCCAAAAGTGAGGTTGACAAATGTTCCTGGCTGCCTGGGATCCTTACATGGCAAGAGACAGAACGCTGTACTGAGAGGGGAAGTTGGGAGATGCTATACTCAGTCTAGCACAGGAAGGAGAAAAATAAAGGAAGGGTGCTGAACCCAGGAAGATGGAAAGTCATGAGATCTCAGTGTGTCCACACAGGGTGGTGAGAAATCCTACATTCCCCAGTCACCAAGAGGGGAGCAAGGTTAGAAGGCAGCCCAGGCCAGAGCAGCAGCTCTCTTCCTCCATTCCTTTTGACATGGGCAGGTTGGGTTAGAAAGCACCTGCCCAGCATCCCAGACTGTGAGCCTGGAGAAAATGGCAAGTGGAGCCACAGTGGTGCCTTTATAGTAGCGCCCACTGCACAGGGACCATGACTGCCCCGCTTTCCAGATGAGAAAACTGAAGGCCACACGCACAATGCTTCTTAGCGGTACATAGCATGATTCAGAAATAGGATTCTGAGCATGACAATCAGATTCCAGAAAGAGAATTCACCATGACTGTATCACATTGCCTCTGTCAGGAATAACACTGGACAGTGCTATTGATTTGTAGCCAGATGTTAATGAAAAACAAAAAAGCCAGTGAGGAGGCTGGCATCAGTGCTACATCATCAAAATGGAGATTAGAATATTCCACCTCCAAATATTCCACTGTGGCCTATGGAGACTTTTGAGTTGAGGTCCGCTGAGAAGCAACGGATGCAGATGTGTTCTCGAAGCTCCTCTTACCTGGCACGAAGTAGGCTTCTGGGCTAAACTGCTGTGATGTGACTCTTCAGGGGTGTTTCTTGGCCATGAAGAAGATGGAAAGTCCTTATCAAGATGGCTGTGAATAAGCAAACCTTCCTAAAATAACCTTTATTGGCTATGGCTGTTTGGATCAGGTGTCCCCCAATAAACTCGTGTGGTTTTAATGCTTGATCGCCCAGTCTAAAGCAACTTGGGAGGTGTGTTGCTGAGGGTAGACCTTGAAGTTTATTAGCCTTAGCTTGCCAGTGTTAGTGTGGCTCACTCTCCTGTTTTAGTTGCCCCCCACCCCCCCCTGCTGTAGCAGACATCCTGTATAGCCTCTGCTCATGCCATGTTTTCCCCTACCATCATGGAGCTTTCCCTCAAAACTGTAATGGGCTGGAGAGATGGCTTAGCGGTTAAGCGCTTGCCTGTGAAGCCTAAGGACCCCGGTTCGAGGCTCGGTTTCCCAGGTCCCACGTTAGCCAGATGCACAAGGGGCGCACGCGTCTGGAGTTCGTTTTCAGAGGCTGGAGGCCCTGGCGTACCCATTCTCTCTCTCCCTCTATCTGTCTTTCTGTGTCTGTCACTCTCAAATAAATAAATAAATAATTAAAACTGTAAGCCCAAATAAGCTTTCCTCTCACCAGCTTCTTTTGGTCGGGTACTTTGTCCCAGCCACATGAACGTAACTGCAACATTAGCTACCCCACGCATTTACCTTCACACGATTTACTTTCCCTAGACCTTCTCTTTCTAGCTACTGTCCCACCATTCATTACCCTTTGTTGAAATGGTATGTAACCTTCCTAGTACAGACACTTCCCTGAGTTTTCCCTTCCTTTCTGAGAACCTCCATGCACATAAGATATCACCATTTGCATACTTTTATTCCAGCTCTATTTTTTTTTTTTTGTTTTTTGTTGTTGTTGTTGTTTTTTGAGGCAAGCCCAACAGACTGGCCTTTTTATTTACATGTGTGTGAGAGAGAATTGGTGTGCCAGGGCCTTCAGCCACTGTTCTTCACACATACACACAGTGGCTAAATGGACATTTTAACCCTTCTCTGGCTGTCCATCATGCTGGGAACAGATCCACCATCCGCAGCACAATCCGCATGGTCTGGTCCAGCCTCATATTTTCCATTCTCCCCCTTGCCCACTTGGCTCCAATCCACTGAAGAACTCGCTAACTGTCCATGTGCCAAGTGTGAACCCAGGGGGACTTTTTATATGCTGTTCTCTATTACAGCTTTTCCCTGGATAGTCACATGACTCGTCCCTTTGGTTCATCATAGTCTCTGCCAAAAGGCCACTCCTCAGAACACTCTTTGCTGCACCACTTATCCAAGTTGACAATCTCCTTATGCTCTGCCTCCTTGCCCAGCCCAGCTTGGCTATCTCTTCTCACACCTCCTTGTGCTTAGTTATTAGCTCACTGCCTTTTGCTTTCCTGTGACATATCACAGTGTTCCACCCAATGCTAAGACCAGGGCTGGCAGAGAGATAATCAACCATTCAATAAAAATTACTTGGGCTGTAGCGATGGATTAGTGGTTAAGCACTTGCCTGTGAAGCCTAAGGACCTCAGTTCAAAGCTCGATTCCCCAGTACCCATGTAAGCCAGATGATGCACAAGGTGGTGCGTGCATCTGGAGTTCGTTTGCAGTGGATGAAGGCACTGGTGTGCCTATTCTCTCTCTCTCTGTTTCTCTCTGTCTGTCACTCTCAAATAAATAAACAAAAAATTTAAAAAAATAAAATTACTTATCCTTTCTATTTTTGTTCCCCATCTTCTCTCACAACAAAGAATCTCAATTCTGAAAGAAAAGAAGATCAGAGTTATAACTTCATGAGGGACAGACTCAAACCACTCCCTGGCTCCTGCAGGCACATCAGCTCCACCTGTCAAAGCTGGACCAAGAACACATGCTCTGTCCACTTCCTCCTCCGGGTCTTCACCACCTACAGTCTTCAGAGCTCTGCATCCATTTCCCCAGCTATGAGGAAGCTTCCCAGCAGCTCCTGCCTCAGCCTCGGCCCTTCGGCTCAGCCCCCGAGTAAGTACTTAAGTAGAACTGTGTGCTCTGCATCCAGTGGCTGGTATCTTTACAGCCACCTGATAAGCTTTATGATCCTTGATGGCACTCGATAGCTAATAAATAATAATATACCAAGAGATGATTAATATATGACTGCTGCTGTGATGAACCACTCAGTAGGAAGTAATAACCATGAGCAAATAGAAAAGCAAACAAAGAAACAATCTGTTTTTCTGCACCTAATAATAAATCTAGGAAGACAGAGAGATTCATCAGGAATTGAAATATTTTGTTGACAAAGCCGCAGGGGTAATAGGTGTGTTTAAACGTGCCTTTTTCCGCACAGCTTTGCTATGCAATGCCTGCACACCACTCTCCAGCCTTCACATCGCAGCCAGGGAAAAGGCATGCACTGCCTCCTTGTCATATTTGTGACTTGATACGAACACCCAAATGTATTTTGTCCAAGGGAAGCTGGTTTCATTCTGAATCCAGCAGGCCAGCAGTTGGACACTCATAAATGAACAAAATAGAATAATGATTCTTTAACAGACTCTACTCAATAGAAAGGGAATGACTGTATATTTTTTGTCCCAGTAAGAGGAATATTACTGGATGTCAAAATGCCTACCAGCAACAAAACACATCATTTGGTGTCCCAAATTGGATTCTGTTAAAATAGGATGGATATACTGTATCATTCCATTTATAGAACAACCTTGAAATGACAAAATTATAGTGATGGAGAATAGATCAGTGGTTGCCAGTGGTTAGGGGTAAGGGAAAAGGTGTTGGCTATACACAGGTAGCATTGAGGAGTTTCTTTCTAGCCAAAGGGGGAGAAAAAAAAGATTTTATGTATTTTCCATGTGTTAGTGTCAACACCGGAATTCTATAATGCCACCACCATCATCACCACCATCACAAAATCAAATAAAGCCTACAGTTTAACTAACAATATTGGATCAGTGCCAATTTTCTGGTTTCGAAATTATACTCTCATACATATGTTATTATTGGAGAAAGCCAGGTGAAACATATGCAGAAACTTCTGATATTATTTTGGCAACATCTGTAAGTCTTAAATTAGTTCATATAAAAAGCTTTATAAAACATAAACTTAGAAGAGTCCACTGGATGTGTTCCAGTTTTGCGTGTTTAGGAGACTCAGCTTCTGTTGGCTGCAAAGTCACACTTGGACAAGTTATTTCAGGGTGCTGAAAAGCAAACGGTAACAGGAAGACTGGGAAAGAAGACCAAAATTCCACCAAAACATGATGCTTATAGATGTTCTTTGTCCTATAGCATTCCCTGGTTTAAAAGCATTTTTAACTCGGACATTGAAGCCTCCAGTTTTGGATCAAGGGGCTGGACAGAATCATGAAGGGAATGTGGATTTCCTTGCTATGGTGTTTTTGTTTTTGTTTTTGTTTTTGTTTTTGTTTTTCATCCTCTCCTCTGGCCTCTCTTGCATTCAAGGCAGTGGTGGGCGACGCCTCTCACTAGCAGAGCTGCAATTCTAGTGGTATGTAAAACAAATAAACAACCAAACAAACAAACAACCTCTCCCTGTTTCTTCAACAGTAGTTCTCTGGACTCTGGACAAAGGTGTAACTTAGAGGTGCCAACAAAGCAGAGGAACTAAAGCCACTGTACTTTGTATCAAGGTCAAAGAAGAGGAGTGCCAGAGACACTTCAGAAACTGTTAAGAACCAACGGGCAGGCTGTATCTGGGAGACTATGAGAGTTAGAGCATCAGAGAAACACCCAACAAACTCAGAGAGTACCTTCTGGCCTCAACGCCAAGCTTTCCAGGCACAAAGATGTCTCTACTCAGCATGCAAAGGATTTGGATAGTTGAACTGGTACACAAATTTTCCAAACTCTGAGATCACACATGGGACAAGTCTGAACAGGGAGCTCATGTCGCGTCCACATCTACAGAGAGCTAGTTAAATTCATAGTTGAAATCTAACCAAGTCAAACTGAGAATTTAAGGATCAGTAGTAACATTAGTCATCATCTCCCTCTCACAGCCTCCCTTCCTTTCTCTTCTTCTTTCCAGTAACTGATTGATGATTTACTGGTTGATAGTTAGTTGACTGATGGATTGAATTGTCTGTCATGGCCTCATTATGTAACCCAAGTTGGCCTAGTTCAGGCTCAACTTGAACTCCAACTCTGTCTTCCTCAGCCTACTCACTGCTGGGATTGGAAATGGGATTACAAGTAAGGCAGTTTATGAGATCATTTTATGACTTCTTGATGTGGTAAAATTTTAACAGCTTGTGCAAATAGGATGCCCATTTTGTAATTGTGGCAGAAACCACTAAACTTTACAAGAGTTAAAAGAAGATGTAATGAAGACAATACAAAAAGCACTCAGTGAAGGCAAGAGAAAAGAAAAAACAGCAAGAAGAAATAGTCTGAGAACAGAAATTGAATGGTAGAGCTGAATCTAAATCTACTAATAATTATCTTAAATGAAAGTAGTCAAAACATAGAAATTAAATGAGAAAGACGTTCAGAATAGATTTTTTTCTCTTTTTTTCAAGGTATGGTCTTGCTCTAGCCCAGGAAGACCTGGAATTCACTATGTAGTCTCAGAGTAGCTCCGAACTCATGGCAATCCTCCTACCTTTGCCTCCCCAGTGTAGGGATTAAAGGCATGAGCCAACACACCTGGCTCAGAATGGATCTTCAAATGGCCCAACTGTATATGATCAAAACAATCTCACTTCAAATAGCCCAAAATACAATAATTAAAAGCAACAGAATAGACTACCATATCTTTCCCCAGTTACAGTCCACCATTGTGAGGAAGGATTGACAGCATGAGCTGGTTATGCTCAGTCCATTGTGCTTAGCCAGTTCTCACATATGCAAGAAGTCTATTAAACAAACCAAACTTATAATTGAAAAACAGATTCCCAATTTTTGATAGTTTTGTGGGCAAATTATATCAATTAAAATATTTTATTTATTTGAGAGAGAAAAAAAGGCAGATAGATGATGATGATGATGATGACAGATAGATAATACATAGATAGATCATAGATAGATAGATAATACATGATAGATAGATAGATAGATAATACATGATAGATAGATAGATAGATAGATAGATAGATAGATAGATAGATAGATAATACATGATAGATAGATAGATAATACATGATAGATAGATAGATAGATAGATAGATAGATAGATAGATAGATAGATAGATAGATGGCCTGATAGACAGATAAGATAGAAAAAGAGAGAGGGAGAGAAACGACATACCAGGGCCCCTACTCATGGCAATCAAACTCCAGATGCATGTGCTACTTTGTGCATCTGGCTGATGTGTGTCAAATCTGGGTCCTTAGGCTTCACAGGGAAATGCCTTAACTGCTAAGCAATCCCTCCAGTCCTTTAATATACATATTTATTTATTTGAGAGAGAGAGAGATACACAATATGGTCACTCCAGGGCCTCCAACTACTGCAAACAAACTCCAGATGCATGCATCAACTTGTGCATCTAGATTTACATAGGTACTGGAGAATTGATCCTGGGTCCTTAGGCTTTGCAGACAAGTAACTTAACTGCTCAGCCATCTCTCCAGCCCCAACATTTTTTTTATGTAACACCTTTTAAACTAAAAGTTTTTCAGATGATAAATAAAAAGAAATACTTCCAAAGATTATTTTATGAAACTATATAACTCTATGCCAAACTAAGCAATTGTATTAGAAGAAAATGGAAAAGTCCAAACAAAAATCCTTCATTAACTGTGAAATTCAACAATAAATCATGAAATTACATAAAGCAATATGACAGTAATACAAATCACAGTATACTATGAGCAAATAGAATTTACCTCAGGAAAACAAAGCTGGTTCCAGGTTTGAAAAAGAATCAATCAGTGTGACATCCCTTATTGGTTCTAACAAATAAAATATTAGGTCAACTGATTAAGAAGAATTTGGCAAATTTTACCTTTATACATGATCACAACAAAAATAAACTTCCCAAATATTTACTAGCCATTTGTGTTTCCACCTTTAAGAACTGTCAAATCACTAGCACATTTACTAACTTCATGATTTGAGGAGGGGGGTGGTGATAATTTTTAGAGTTGCCTAAAATTCTAATCATTAATCCCATATATACACGTGTGTGTGTGTGTGTGTGTGTGTGTGTGTGTGTGTAAACACTAGCAAGTGCTTACATCTAATGCAAAATGCACACACATTTATATTTTTTACATATTATATATGTATATATTTACATTTATATATGTAGCTAAGATTTTTCTCCCATTCTGTAGTTTATTGGCTTTCCTGATTGCATATTTTGCTATTCAGAAGCTTTTTATTTTTCATGTGAGTCTGTGTCAATTTTTGAGACTATGTCTTGTGATATTGGAGTCCTTTTCAGAAAGTCCTCACCTATGCCTACGTTTTGAAATGCTTTCCTCTATTAGAGGAGGTTAGACGGAATAGGAAAAGGCAGTGGAAGGGGGAATCAGAATTATAATTCTATATATATATGTATATGTACATGAAAATTCCACAGTGAAATCCATTACTTTGCATGTTAACTACAATAATAATTAAAAATAAAACTTTCAGCTGAGCATGGTGGCTCACACCTTTAATCCTGGCACTTGGGAGGCAGAGGTAGGAGGATTGCCACAAGTTCGAGGCCAACCTGAGACTACATAGTGATAATCAGGTCAGTATGGGCTAGCGAGAGACTCTACCTCAGAAAAATGAAAAAAATAAAAATTAAAAAATTAAAAATATAATAAAACTTTGCACAAACTAGAAAAAAATGTTTCAATATGATAGGGGGTACCCAAAAATATAACCTAAGGTAATATCATACTTATGAGTAAATTTTTTAACATGAAGAATAAGTTCTGTGAATTGTATTGTCCAATTTTTTTAAAGTTGTAATATTAATCAAGATAGTGTTGTACTGATGAAGGCTTTGGAATCAATAATTTGAAATACAATGTCCGGTAACAGACTCACACAAAAATGGTCAGTGAGGGCTGGAGAGATGGCTTAGTGGTTAGGCACTTGCCTGTGAAGCCTAAGGAACCCGGTTCGAGGCTCGACTCCCCAGGACCCTCGTTAGCCAGATGCACAAGGGGGTGCAAGCATCTGGGGTTCATTTGCAGTGGCTGGAAGCCCTGGTGCACCCATTCTCTCTGTCTACCTGCCTGTTTCTGTACCTCTTTCTCTCTCTCAAATAAATAAATAAAAATAAAAAATTTAAAAAATGGTCAGTGATTCTTGACAATGCTCAAAAACATCTCAATGGAAGAATTATTCTTCAACAAACTGTAATAGAAAATTAATATACACAGCAAGCAAATCATAACCTGTATCTCACATCTTATGCAAAAATTAGCTCAGATTTTATAAATCTACACAAATGGAAGGAGCATAACGAAAAATTTTAAGAGAAAAAAATTTGTAATCTAGGGCTACATATGCAAATAGAATTCTTATTTACAACAACAAAAACCAGAGCAATAAATGAGAAAAAAAAGAAGCCAAATTTAACTTTAGCAAACTTTACAACTTTGACTCTCACAAGACAGAAAGATGGAAGGAATGTTGCAGAATGGGAGAAAATTTTACAAGTCATATATCTGTCAAGGGGTTTCTATCTATAGTAAATACAGAACCCTCAAAACTCAATAACAAAATAGCGCTATTTTTTTTTTCTTTTCCAAATGGCAGAAGAGATTGACAGATAATTCCTCAAAGAACATACACAGCAGGCAAATCACCACGTGGCAGTATGTTCAGTATCATTAGCAAGTAATGCAAATTAAAATCATGATGAAATACCACTACCACCTATTGCACGTCCAAACTACACAGTACTGACTACAGCAAGTCCTGGTGGGCATGTGGAACCGTCTCTTATATCTTGGTGGTGGGACTATAAAGTGATGCAGCCACTATGGAAAACAGGTGCATAGTGGGATGGTTTGAATGTGAAATACCCCTATAGCCTCACAGGTTTGTGATTAAGCCTCATAATTGAAGCCTTGCTGGAGGAGGCATGCCACTGGGGCTGGCACTTGAGGTTTATTAGCCCAGCCCTACTGGGTATTCTCTAGCTAGCTCACTCTTGCTGCTACCACCCAGCTGGCATGACAAGATATGATGCCCAGCCTCTACTCTGCCATGATTTCTCCACCATGATCAATCTTCCCCTCCAGACTGAAAGCTGAAATAAACCCTTTTCTTCCACAAGCTGCTAATCCCAGCAATGCGAAGGGAGCTACAACAGCTTCTTTAAAATAATCAAACACTTATCGTGAGTCAGTGTCTCATCCTCTTATTTATGCTAGGGAAATGAACACTCTCGCTCACATAAAAGTCTATATAAGGATATTTATACCAGTGACTCCTAGTTAGGGGATAGGTAAACCAAAGGTGGCACATTCAATGGGAGTATGCCTCAGTCACAATTAGGATGACCATGTTCCACCAGAATGTGAGTGAATCTTCAGAGCATTACACTGCGTGACAGAAGCTAACCGCAAAAACTTGCATACTGTATTATTTCATTCTGATGGAATTCCCTAAAGGCAAAGCTATTGTAATGAAAATAAGATCCAAATTGGTGGTGTCCAGAGGCTGAGTGGGAGTGGGAGGAATGAGTATAAAGAGATAGCATGATGGGCTGATGAGATGGCTCGATGGTGAAGACACTTGCCTACAAAGCCTAATAACCTAGGTTTGATTCCCCAGTACCCATGTAAGGTCAGCTGCACAAAGTGATGCATGCATCTGAAGTTCCTTTGCAGTGGCTGGAGGCCCTAGTGCACCCATAATCCCTCCCCACTCTCTTCCTCTGTCCTTGCAAATAAAGAAAATTTTCTTATACTTTTTTGTTTATTTATTTATTTTATGTATTTATTTGATAGTGACAGAGAGAGAGAGAGAATGGGCACGCCAGAGCCTCCAGCCACTTCAGACGAACTCCAGATGCAAGCACCCCCTTGTGCACCTGGCTAATGTGGGTCCTGGGGAATTGAGCCTCGGGCCGGGGTCCTTAGGCTTCACAGTCAAGCAATTAATCTCTAAGCCATCTCTCCAGCCCCTTCTTATAATTTTTTTTTTTTATGTGAGAGAGAGCAAGAGAGAGGGGAAAGAGAGAGAAAGAATTGGCATGACAGGGCCTCCAGCCACTGAAATCAAACTCCAGAAGCATGCATCACCTTGTGCACATGTGCGACCTAGCACACTTGAGTCACCTTGTGTGTCTGGCTTACATGAGATCTGGAAAGTCAAACATGGATCTTTAGGCTTGGCAGGCAAGTGCCTTAACTGCTAAGCCATCTCTCCAGCACAAATAAAAATATTTTTAATTAAATAAAGAGATAGTAATGGTTACAGAAATGTATATATGAATTAAAATTCATAGGCACAATAATAATATAAACTGTGATATTAGCAAAAAATAAGACAAACCTATCATTGGGGTATAATGGGGAGTGTGGAAATAACCCACATGCACACTGTTATCTTTGATTAGAGAGTAATGTAATTCAATGCACATGGATAAATGATAGTCTTTACAATAAATAATGTTCAAGTTACTGAACATTCACATCACTCTTCCCAAATGAATCCAAACCAATAATTTACACCTATTCCAAGCATTAAGTCAAACTGGAACACAGACATCAATGTAAACACAGGACTATGAATTTCTAGAAAATCTGCATGGCAGTATTTTTTTTTTTAAATGACACAAAAGCACAATTCATGGAAGGAAAAATCAATAAGCTAGACTTCCTTAAAATTGAAACTTCTTCTCCATCAAGAGTTAAAAATACCATCAAGAGTTAAAAAATGCCACAGCTTGAGAAAGATAACTGCGTAACAGATACCCTAGTTTCCAAAATGTACAAAGAAAATTTAAAACTTTAAAGAAAATGATTAAGTGAGCAAAACGTTTCAATACAAATTCACCAAGGAAGATATACAGATGGAAATCAAGTATATGAAAAAATTCTCAACATCCCATGTCATTAGATAATAATTATTAAAAATCCAGTACTCTGGCAAATGTTAAATGCTGCCCAGAGCAAAGAGATCAGGAACTCTAGTTCATTGATAGTAGGAGAACAAGATGGCACAGCCGTGTAGGAGGACAGCCTGGGCATTTTCTACAAATGTAAACACATAGTCTTATACAGAAATCACCAAACAAAATCTAATGTCCCCTAAAACCTGCACAGGAATGTTCACAGCAGCTTTATTCTTAGCTGCCAAATCTTCAACAAATGAATAGACTGTGCTTTATTGATACAATGGGGCATGACTTGTTAAAGGCATTTGCTTGCAAGTCTGCAAGCCTGAGTTCAGTTGCCCAGAACATGCAAAGTGGTGCAAGAGTCTATAATCCAAGTGCAACTATGGCAATAAGAGGTGGAGCTAGGAGAATCCAGGTCAGCTGAAGTGATGCATAGGCAACAGCAAAAACAAGGGAGATCATGCCTCAAGCTTGGTTGAAAAACAGGACAAACACACTCAAGTTGTCCTCCGACCTCTACACATGCACTGTGACACACACACACCCATACATGCATACACATCATACCCATCCACAATGCGTCCATACACATACACACACCATAAAACACTTAGCTCTGGGCTAGACAGATGGCTTAGCAGTTAAGTAGGCAGCCTCTCATGGCTGAGATGGACTTTCAAGTGAGGTACACTTATGGAAGGAAGGGAATTTATTGAAGCTTAAAGGTCCAGGGGAAGTTCCACAATGGCAGAAGAAGGTGGACCTCTTTCACAGGCCCATGCTGAAAGAGAAAAGCAACCGGCATCAAAAGGAAGCAAGCGCACTTATGGAAGTCTGGGCAAAGCTCCCGCACTTTGAATATCTTTAGCTGTAATAACCAAATCAAGTCCACCCCACACCTTAGGGCTGCACCCTCAGATCTGCCCTCAGTGTGGGATAATTTATTGGCAATCTAAATGATAAGCTTTAATAAGCTCCTGAATATACTGGAGGACTTCCATTCAAACTACCACACCTGTGAAGCCTAAGGACCCAGATTTGATTCCACCAATACCCACATAAGACAGATGCACAAGGTGGCACATGTGTCTGAATTTCACTAGAGACCAAGGCATGCCTATTCTCTCTCTCTCTTATAAATAAATAAAAATAACGTACAAAAATGGTCTTTTAAAAGTTAGTTTCAGGATGGAATAAAACATGGATGCACCTTAGGGTGCATCTTACTAAGTTTAAGAAGATAGCCCGAAAATACCATATACCATGTTAACTACATGATTTTCTGAATTAGGCTAAAACATAGAGGCAATAAAAATACCAGTGGTTACTAGGGATGAGAAAAGGATATAAGCAAGGATATGTAGGTAGGTGTTTCAGTCCGGTTCACATTGCTGGTAGAAATCACCCAACCAAGAGTAGCTTCTGGGAAAAAGAGGTTTATTTTGGCTCACAGGCTTGAGGGGAAGCTTCATGATGGCAGGGGAAAACAATAGCATGAGCAGAGGGTGGACATCACCCCCTGGCCAACAGAAGGTGGACCACAGCAACAGTAGGGTGTGCCAAACACTGGCAAGGGGAAACTGGCTTTAATACCCATAAGCCCGCCCCCAACAATACACTCTCTCCAGCAGGCATTAATTCCCAAATATCCATCATCTGGGAACCTAGCATTCAGAACACCTAAATTTATGGTGGACACCTGAATCAAACCCCGCACATTCCGCCCCTGGCCCCCATAAACTGATATCCATACATGATGTAAAATATGATGCATTCAGTCTGACTTTAAAAGTCCCCATAGTTTTTATCAATTCCAATGATGTTCATACATCCTCATAGTCCAAGATCTTTTAACTGAGCCATAATACCAAAAAATAACCTCAAAATCCCCACAATGGCACAGAATAAATATCCACACTGCAAAAGATGGCATTGGGCATAGCAAAGAAACATTCAACCAATACAAGATTTAAACAACCGGGACAAACAAACTCTGTAGCTTCAAGTGCAGCAACTCTAGCCAGTGACAAATCTTCAAGTCCGATAATTCTAACTAGCAACAAGTCTCTGGCATTCCAATTCCGCCCCTCCAGCTAGGCTACTCACAGTCCTGGGAAACTTCATCGGGGCCGGCAGCTCCTCGGCAGCCATCTCATGGTCCCAGCATCTCCACTGGGTCTCCACTGCAAGCCACGGTTCATCCTCATGGCCCCATGGGGTCTCTATCCAGGCAACCAGCAAACCCGTTTCACACTGCCCATGGCCATTTCCAAAACACAAGACCGTGTTGCAAACGCAATGATCCTCTTTCCAGCATTTCTTATACTCCACGATACCAGGTAGGGTGCCAATTTGTTAATCCATGGGGAATAAAGCAGACTTTGAAGAACAGGACATTCCTTGAGCACTCAGGCCCCTTCAAAAGAGTCTACATTCTTCTTGTTGCCCCAGCACAGGTCTGCTAGCCCAGTCTCAAAGGTTGTAACCTCTCAGTTGCCGCTGAATGGGCAACAGTTCACCCAAAGATTTTTCTTTCTGTGCCATATCCCTCTGCACACACCAGTTCATTTCTACGCAAAGCAACCCTGCACAACTTCTCAGGACACAGGCATAAGAGCAAGCTTCTCACATAAACTGCTTACCCAGTCCAGGCAAAGCTCTTTCTCACCCTCATAAGCCAAACCTCACAGTCCATAGTTCTTACTGCCTTCAGGTCTTCCAGCGCTGACCAGATTAGTCCATCAAGCTGTACTTACAGCACTGCAAGGCATCTCTTAAGCCAAGGTTTCAACTCCTTCCACAGTCCTCTTGAAAATCAGCTCCAAAAGGCCAAAGCCACAGTCAGGTGTCTAGCAGCAATCCCACTCCTCGGTACTACTTTACTGATGCAGTCCGGTTCGCATTGCTGGTAGAAATCACCCAACCAAGAGTAACTTCTGGGTAAAAGAGGTTTATTTTGGCTCACAGGCTTGAGGGGAAGCTTCACGATGGCAGGGGAAAATGATGGCATGAGCAGAGGGTGGACATCACCCCCTGGCCAACAGAAGGTGGACCACAGCAACAGGAGGGTGTGCCAAACACTGGCAAGGGGAAACTGGCTTTAATACCCATAAGCCCGCCCCCAACAATACACTCTCTCCAGGAGGCATTAATTCCTAAATACCCATCATCTGGGAACCTAGCATTCAGAACACCTAAGTTTATGGGGGACACCTGAATCAAACCACCACAGTAGGGCATCACAGTTTTTTAAGGCAGTGAAGCTATTCTGTATGTAACTTAAAAAGCAGATCCATGACATCAATAACCACAGAACTATATTGTGCAAGGGAGAATGGTAAAGAATGAAATTCAATTAATATCATAGAAATACTGATCCATTTAATTATAACAAATGTCACATTAACACAAGATATTAACTATATGGAGACTATGGACATGGTGTGATATATGAGAACTCTTTACTTTCTCTTCAATTTTTCTGCAAACCTAAGACAAACCTGAAAAGTCTAATACTTTGAAAAAAAAACACAGGCTATGCACGGTATTGATACTTTCAAAAACAAATAGAACTTAATATGGGTGTCTAACAACAGTGGAAAGTTCACATGTATCTATGGTCAAATCCACTCGCTTATAACAAATTTCAGCAGTTAGCTTTGTATTCATGTGGCAAAACTACCTGAAACCATCAACTTAAAAGGAAGAAGAGTTTGCATAGCTCACAGTTGTGGGGCCTTCCATCCATGACTGGCATTTGGGACACTACAGCGCATCATGGCAAAGGCATGTAGTCGAAGAAGCCCGTTCATCTTGTGTGGCAGGAAATTTAGAAAGGAAATTTAGAAAGAAATAGAGAGGCACTCGGACCTGACAATCCTCTTCAAAAGCACACCCTCCATAGCAGCGACCTTCTCATTCCTTTGACAAAACACCCAACCAGGAACAACTTATGAAGGGAAAATGCTTCATTCCTGGCTTACCCTTCAAGGGGCAGCTTCATCATGGCGGGAGAAGCCACAGCTGAGAACTGGGGCTCCTATCTTGTCCCATCGGCATGGAGGAAGGAGAAAGAATAAGCTGGGAACACCCAGTAGTGCCGGACTGACCGACCTCACGACCCTTCCTCAGTGTTATACCTCTTCTCACAACACACCACCTCCCAAAGGCTCCACCAGCTGAGGACTACGTAGGAGGCTTAATCACAAACGTATGAGGCTAGGCAGGACATTTTACATTCAGACCCCACCACCACCACCAAAGACCTGAACATCTTACATTCGAACTAACTTATTAAAGGTTCCACCACTCCTCCATAATGCCATGAGATAGAGATCAAGTCTTAAGCACATCCCGGCCAAAAATTAATTTATATTCCTGTAGACTCTGTATGACATTAAAGAGAGAGATATCCATTTTAAGAGCATTATCATTTCTTTTCCTTCTTTCAGTGAGTGTTATTTATTCTCTCCATTTCATGAAACCCTCAAACTTATGAAACCGTTTCCTTTCTCCATTATACATTGAATCATATCCACCAAAGCCTGCCATCATTGCACTCACAAATGCAGCCACATGCTGAATCATGGTTGCTTTTACTGACTAATACAAAAGAATCTTCATTCCTTCACATATGTTCCTGTGGTCTCATCGTACCAGTTACTCCTCTAACTATTACCTCTCTAAGCGCTTCTCTCTACCAGCTTCCTTTCCCCAAAGCATTTATGCTTCATCAAATCTTTCCCAGCTTGGGGAGCAAACATCTTAAACACTAGAGAGCAGAGACCTAGAGACCTTCAATCCTCTTTTATTTCCTTTAGTGATAGGTATCTACTCTCATGATATCTGGTTTATCACTAACCACTCACTTCTCTTTTTAAAATATTTTTAATTATTTATTTGCAAGGAAAGACAGACAGACAGGGGGAGAGAGAGAAAGACAGAAGGGGAATGGGCACACCAGGGCCTCTTGCCCCTGCAAGTGAACTCCAGATACCTCTGGCTTTATGTAGGTACTGGGGAATTAAACCCAGGCCATCAAACTTTGCAAGCAAGTGCCTTTAATGGTGAGCCATCTCCCCAGCCTCCACCACTTACTTCTGAATCCACATCTTGTGACTTTTTCCTTTTCTCACAAGGCCATATTTATAAAGGTAATATTTAACAGTTTGGTAGTAAATCCAATAGGTACTTTTTCATGTTTATTTTCTGGTCTCTTATCAACACTTAATAATTTCTTCTTTTAGTTATTGTGACTTCAGTTTCATAATGTTCCTGATTTTTTTTTTTTTTGATCTTTCACAAACTCCACTGTCAGCTTTTGTTCCTTTGTCTCTCATTAAAATGTTGATATTCACTCCTGACACATGGCCTTTGAATGACTCCTTTAGAACCAAAAATGAATCTTTTTATAAAAAAAAATTTTTTATTGACATCCTTTATCCATATATACAATATGCCCTGATTGTAATCCCCTTCCAGCACCCTTCTTTGTTTCCTCTCACAATCTTCCTCCACTGAACCCTTTCGTCTTTCTAACGACTACCTCTCCTATTTTTACATCACCAAAAATCTCTACCTGACAACCAGACTTGTTCCATAAGACCAGTGTATATACCTATAGATTTTATATAACTCATTGATTTGAGATTTCTCCTAACATAGCCCTCTAACATCTCATATCCAGTCAGTTCCAAATATCTAGGTGTTTTACCACCTAGATTTTCTTGAGTATTAGTGCGGTGGTTTGAATGTGAATGTATGTCACCAATAGTCTGAGGGATTTTTGGTTAAAGTTAAGCTTGCAACTTAAGTCTCCAGCAGCCTACTGAATGAAGTGTCACGGGGGTGGGTCTTTATTCCTGTTCAAAGTTGTATTCTGAGCACTGTGAGCTCTGGCTGTTCGTATTTGCTGGCTGTCGGTGGTGTCTCTTTGCTATGAGTCTATGGAAATGGGTCAGGTTCTTCCGCCATTGATGATGTTTCCCCTGGATTCTGTAAGTCCGAAATAAACTATTTCTTCCTATAAGCTGCTTTTGGCCTGGTGTTTGTCCAAGCAACAAAAAAATAACTTCAATAGCTACTTACTACTCTCCAACGTTAATCACAATCTGAAATCAAACCATCATCACATTGCATCCCAGTTCTGGGCTCTATTGCATGACTGTTCTCTTGCCTCTGATAGATTTTTTTTTTTTTCATATTAGGGTTTTGTTTATCAAGTAGTATTCTGATCATGTAATTTTCCTTCTTAAACTACTTCACTGGCCCCTTTTATGTTTAAAATTGTTTTCCCTTTAGCGGTTGATGAACCTTCACTATTTGATTGCATCAGATCTCTCTTGACTCATTTCTCACCATCAGCCAGTCAATTTCAACTCTTTGCAATTCCCAAAATTCAGTGTGGCAGCTCTTGTCTCATTCTGGAACAGTGGTGCCCCTCCCCCCTGGAATCTTGTTATTTTATCCACACTAGCTTCCAGTTATACAGCCATGCTCAGCTCTAATACCACTTTCCCACTTTCCTCTGGATAAGGACTGTCACCAAATGGTATGCCTTACATCATAGCCACTGTCACACTATGTTGTATTGATTGCTTACTTGTCAGTTCTTGCATTGTGGGAACTCCTTAAGGGCAAATTTAAACATTCCATTTCATTGATCTCATTATTATTTCTGCCTAGTCCAGTAGATAGTCAGAAGTGTGTGAAAAAGGATGCTTTGAAGGAAGAAAGGAAGAGAGGGAAACAGGGGGAGGAGGGAAGAAGGAAGGAAATTTAAGGCTATCATTAGATAAAGCTTCATACATACTAGCAGTTACTTTTTACCAGCAGGGAATCACAGTGATTTTCTTCTAATTATAAGGCATATCTAATCTCATCACATTTCTCCAAAATGGTTTTTTATTGTAAAGGTAGTAACAAGAGATCTAGTTATGTCAGAGATGTGTCTATGTTCTCCCAAAACAACAATAATAATAAATAATGTCTAAAGCAGTTGAATTTCACAGCTTTACCCTGTGTTAGTTTGGTCATGAGACTAAATTCCAACACAGTGAATGTGCCCAGCTGCGGTACAGATCCCCTCCGGACCTGGTTCACAAAGCCCTGTCTCAGTGATCCTCTGTCTTTCCTACCCATCCGAATGGTGGGTAGGAATGACACCAAGAACTTAAAGAAGAGAAAAAGTAGTTTAAAAAAAAAAAAGTCCTTTAATGATTTCTTAGAGAGCTGTTCTAGAAGAACCACTTGATTGAGTTCAACATAAGTAAAATGTCAGTTTCTGTGGAGACAAACCACCAAGATTTTGAGAGTATATTTATATGGCATTTAAACTAACATAACACACTCAGTATACAGTTTAGTAGAGTCCAACCTAGAAACCATACAAATCTCTTAAGAGCATGTAAGAAGCTGATAGCGACAAATTTGATTCCTCAGGAATGAAGAACTTAATGAATCAAGGGAAACAATTTGATCATAGACTGCTTGAGTCTGATGGGAAGTAGAGGAGATATTACCCATCCTCTCAATGTTACACATGAACATTCTGAATTCTTACTTCCAATTCTCCTAACTCACATGTGTAAAAGACTTATCTGGAACAGCTCTCAATCCACTGATGGCCCAGGAAACATGAACTCTGTCTAGATTCAGGCTTCTCCCTCAAATACCTCTGGCATTCCTTCTGGATGGAGCTGTCTCTGGTGAAGACAGATCAACTTCTCAGATAAGGGGAGACAAATTCTTTGACTCAGAGCATTCCCCCCACAGTGGTTTTTAAACTTCACCTGGAATGAGTACCATATATTGGATGCAAAAGTAAACATATCATATGATAGAAAAATGAACTGATCTTGCCATAGCATATTTAAGAATTCTTGTTTAAAAGAAAGACATTGTAGATTTTATTATCTAAAAAGAACCTGGGATATTATCGCTGAAAATAAATGGAATTCCTCACTCGCTTCTGACAGAAATACAAAATGAGAAGCCATTCAGAGCTCTCTGGGCGTGCCAAGGGAAGGTATATTATGTGTGCATTAGATGACCCAGCCGCACACAAATAAGGTCCTTTCAAGGCTACAAGAAGTCAGCTGCAAGGACAAAAGGTATTTATTTGTTTCTCAATTGAATAAAAGCAAAATCAGATGGATAGATATGGAAATACAATATAGTGCTCATAAACACTGTAGATAGAAATCCCTCAGCAGTATTCAAACCAAATATTGAAAAACAAAGTTTTTAAGAATATGTTAGAAAGCAAAGCTCCATCCCTTATATGCTAAAGATACATACACACACACACACACACACACACACACACACACACACACATATATATATATATATATATATATATGGTCTGAAGAGGTTGCTTAGTGGTTAAAGTGTTTGCCTACAAAGCCTAAGGACGCAGATTCAACTCCCCAGTACCCAAGTAAGTCAGATGCACAAGATGGTACATGCATCCGTAGTTCATTTGCAGTGGTTGGAGGCCCTGGTGCACCCATATTCTCTCTCGTGCCCTACAAATAAAAAAATAAATAAAATATTTTAAAAAGATACATAGATATAATGAACACACATATACACATATAAATTTAAATACATTGAAAACAGCATAAAGTTATTTTCCTTTTTATTACAAAGGTTTTCAGGCATACAAAAGTATACACAATTAACAAGAAACTATCCATTATCAAGTTTAAAATCAAATTATGCCAAATAAAATTCAAGTTTAATCAAAAATTAAACTTCTAAGAGAATATCCTCTCATAAGATTTTAAATTAGTCTGACTTTTTTTTATCATGTATACTTTTTCATTCTTTCACACATCTATTTCTGCACAAACAGTATATAATATTATTTTGTATGTCCAAAGCTTTTCTAGAATGAGATTACATTATACATGCAACTGGATATATATATATATATATATATATATATATATATATATATATATATATATATATATATGTGTGTGTGTGTGTGTGTGTGTGTGTGTGTGTGTGTGTGTGTGTGTGTATGTATAATAGTAAAAATAAATATTATATAAAACTATAGTAAAAATAAATATTATATATAATACACTGCACATTAATTCCTTTGACTGACAGACAGATAATTACAATAATAATTTTGCAATAAGTATTTTTTTTGTGCTCTTCTTCTTGTTCACATGTGTTTTCACCTAGGAAGAGTCCAGATCCAAAACTTACAGTCCTGTGGCATTTGCTTGGTTTGACAAGATCATGACCAACCATAATTCCTGTTCCATTCTCATCAGAGTTGCAAGATGGCAGCCACTCCTCTTTCTTTTTTCCACATCCTTGCCAACACATGTCATATTCAGGGCTTGTTACTTATTGCTTTTTAATTTTATTTATCTCATGAAAATAAAAAAAAATCTTCTAAGGTTGAGAATTACAGCATGTATTATTGATTCTTTTGGGTTTGCCTGTTTATGTGATTTATCTATATAGGTTTTCTTATTGATTTATGTACTTCTTATATGCACTGGATGATAATGCTCTATTTTTATACACTGCAAATCTCCTGCTCGTGTCTTATTTTTCAATATTTATGCTTTTGCTACAGAAACTTTTTAAATTAAAATTTTAAATACATCTTTTCCTTGATTGCTCACATTTTTCTTAAAGGATTTAAAAGTATTCTTCAATATCAAGGTCATAAAGATGTTTGGTTATATTTCTGGCTAAACATTTTAAATTTTTATTGTTCACACTTACCTCTTTAATTGAATGGAATGGATTTGTTTTACAGCATGACTATAAGAGTCGATATAATCTTTTTCATATGGATAAGCTATAGCTCCTGAAATATTTACTGAGCCATCCCTCCTTCCCAACCGATTCACATCAATTTTCCACTCATTTACTAGGGTTTCTCTATCGCAATTATAGCACTGTTCTGAACCCCAGTATCGGGGATAAAATAATTCTGTGTGCATCTCACTCTGATTCCACTCTGTCTCTTTACTAAAGTTTACACTTCTAAGACTAAAAATCTCATCCTCGTAATGGCTATAATGTTTACATAGTCACACCAGTAAATTAGTTTCCATTCTCCTGTTCTTATGTTTACAATTATTTTTAAATATACTTGGCTTTTTGATCCTATATTAATATACATATTATGTTGTTTGGGACTTTTTTCAACTTAATTTTGTGTGTGTGTGTGTGTGTGTGTGTGTGTGTGTGTGTGTGTACATGCACATATGTGCTTCAAGCACACCTTTTTCATCTGGCCTTATGTGGGGACTGGGGAATGAAACCCCAGGATGGCAGAATTTGCAAGTACCTTTTACTTCTGAGCCAATGCTCCACCTTTATATATATATTATGTATATTGACTGGTCTTAACAAAGCAAATCCATGTCCTAATTAGACTCTCTAAAAGCATAGCATGCAAGATAGATTCTTGTCAAAGTGCTACTTTTGAAAAACAGAATGATGAAGGGAGGCAAGACTGTATGGGAGAGAGTTCTACTATGCAGCCAAGGACAACAGCCCAGCAAAGAAGGCAACTGGGTGCCATGGCATCAACTTTCCTGGCAGGTAAGGGACATAGCAGGGCACCAAAGTGATCCACTGTAGTCCAGAATATGATTTTTCCCCCAAAACAGAACCCAAGAATGCAGATTTTACACATTGTGGTTATTATGGTTGCAGGAAAATGAAGTTTAATAGGTTTTAAAAAGCCAAAGGGATTTCTTACCAGATGTTGAAGGGCAAAGTTTTATTCATGCACATATTTGTATTGTGTATTACAATAAAAAGCTGGTGTACATAAATACAGAGTAATCAATAAATACACAATCCCAACTCCAAGTACACTGTTACCTTTTAAAAACATTGATTTACCAAGAGCCTAGGAAGCCCAAGAACTGCTGAGGTCTATAATTTAGGTGGTTTTGTTGAGCTTTTGTAGCTCTCTTCTAATGAGTCAGTTTTCAGCCTCTGTTCAGTTGTAGCTTTTAATTGCAAACTTTGGGACAGCCTAAATTATGGGATGAGCAAAGCCAGATTCACTAAAATCCAATACACACTGATGGGCTTAATTTCTTTTCCCTTTGTGGGCTTGTTTTCAGCCTCAGCTCTTCCATGTATTTGCATCATGAAGAAGATTTTGTGTTCTGTTTTATTTATGCCTAATACCATGAGCATGGTCTTTGCTAAGACTTGTTTGATATCCAAGATATCTCATGGGTAATATTTTCTATGCTGGCTATCTTGCAAACAGAGCACAATTTATATTCCACAGTCCACCCATGGTCTTGCTGCTTCCTGATTGTCTGGAAGCACTGCTATATGATTCTAAAATGCAGACAAGTGTTGTCAATGTTGCTGCCTCGCTTGACATGCACAAAGCTGACTCTAGTGGAACTTGAGAAGCAATGTGGGGAGCAGTAATATGGTAGAAGGAATTATCATTAATCTTTGCACCAGTGCAGCATCCATTCAAATGTTCAAGAGAAAAGGAAACATAGAAGCAGTAAAGAAATGAAGAGGGCTGGAGTTAAGTTGCTTGACTGCAAAGTCTACAGACTCACATCTGACACCCCAGATCCTGCTTAAGCCAGACACACAGTAATGCAAGTGCACACAAGGGGTGTACACATCTGGCGTTTGATTGCAGTGTTTGAGGCCCTGGCACACCAGTTCTCTCTCTCTTTCACACACACACACACACAGACACACACACACACAATCTCATTCTTGCATAGAAATGCTATTTGGCTTTTCTCAAAAAATTAATTAATTAAATTAAATTAAGAAATTAAGAGCTAGGCACGATGGCACACAACTTTCATCCCAGCATTCTGGAGGCTGAGATAGGAGGATCACCATGAGTTCAAGGGCAGCCAGGCTTACATAGTGAGTTATAGGTCAACCTTGGCTAGATTGAGACCTGTTTCAAAAATAAATAAATAAATAAATAAAAGAAAGAAAGAAAGAAATTAAGCGAATTAAGCAAAAAGCCCCATCAATGTTATTTAGCTAAATTCCTGGCATGATAGACTGCTTTGCCAGCCAAGGTTTGGAAGGAAGGGTTGGGGTGTTGGTGTTGCCTGATGCAGAAAAATTTGCCTTGGTGCCAAATTAATCAGAAAGGGATAACTGAGGTCCTATCTTTTTTATTTATTTATTTATTTATTTATTTATTTATTTATTTATTTATTTAAGAGCGACAGACACAGAGAGAAAGACAGATAGAGGGAGAGAGAGAGAATGGGTGCGCCAGGGCTTCCAGCCTCTGCAAACAAACTCCAGACGCATGCGCCCCCTTGTGTATCTGGCTAACGTGGGACCTGGGGAACCGAGCCTCGAACCGGGGTCCTTAGGCTTCACAGGCAAGCGCTTAACCACTAAGCCATCTCTCCAGCCCCTGAAGTCCTATCTTAAATGAGAATAAGAAAAAGAAATGTACCTATGTGGCAGGAAATGAAGAACAAGTATGCTTATGTAAGGATGGGGGAGGGCTTGCAAAATGTCTTCTACATACTTTATGGAAATTAAGCTCCTAAGCCTTTTCATGTATGGGAAGGAAGTCAAAATTCTCTATGCTCCTAAGCATGGAAAATAATCCATAATTAAAAAAAAATTGTGAGGTTTAGTTCCAAGCTGATAGAACTCTTAAGCTGTCTGGCAAAACCAAATGTAAAGCAATCCACATTCACATTACACAAATTAGAATGTTTATGAACATAACAATCTGTGCTTAAGATGTGCTTACATAAAATAAGGGGAAGATCCACCACGAGGGAAGTTAAGATACACAACGCACAGGAGATTCCCCACAACATGGAAGCATAAAGGAAATAATATGAAGAGAACCAGTGTGGAGGTTTAATGTAAAATATTCCCCACCCACTCAAGCATTTGAATAGTTCATCCCAAGCTGTCAGCGCTGCTTGGGAAGGTTGTAGAACTTTAAGAAGTGAAGCCTTGCTGGAGATAACATGTCAGTGGGGGCATAATTGTCCTGGAGAGCTAACATTGCATTCCTACGTGCTCTTTGTCTATTCCTTCCTGCTGAGGTGACAGTGTCATAGGACACGAGCTACCTGCTTCTGCCATGCTTTCCTCTAAACTATAAGCGAGCCAGGAACAGTAGTGCATGCCTTTGATTCTAGCACTGTGGAAGCAGAGGTAGGAAAATTGCTGTGAGTTTGAAGCCAGCCTGGGTCTACAGAGTGAGTTCCAGGCACCCTGGAGTAGAGTGAGACTCTACCTCAATAAAATAAAATAAAATAAAATAAAATAAAATAAAATAAAATAAAATAAAATAAAATAAAATAAAATAAAATAAAATCACCTATAGGCAGAAAATAAACTCCTGCTTCTGGATGGGTATTCTCAGCAACATGTAAGGAATGGATTCAACCAGTATCATAAAAAATTAAATAGATAACAAAACATAATCTTGAGGATTTAAGCTTTAAAAATTGTTCACTTTTGGGCTGGAGAGATGGCTTAGCAGTTAAGTGCTTGCCCGTGAAGCCTAAGGACTCTGGTTAGAGGCTCAATTCCCCAGGACCCACGTTAGCAAGATGCACAAGGAGGCACATGCATCTGGAGTTAGTTTGCAGTGGCTGGAAGCCCTGGCATGCCCATTCTCTTTCTCTCTCTGCTTCTTTCTCTCTCTCTGTCTGTTGCTCTCAAATAAATAAATAAAATAAACACAAAAAAATTAAAATGTTCACTTTTTTAAATACTCACAACGACAAAAAGGAAAGAACACACTCCAAGAATCAGAAATGAAAAGGAAGACAAACTTAAAACAAAATTCAATTATAAAAAAATTATAATTTATTATGACTGGCATAAACAAGGAAAATATAGTCCTTTTCTATAATGAAAATTTTAGCCTTCTTTCAAAAGATCCATTCCAAGTGAATGGGCAGTTCCAACTGGCTTTACAAGGAAAGCCTGGCAATATCAGAAAAGAATAACATGAAGCTCAGAGAAAATTTTCCAAATAAAGAAAAAATAAGAGCACTGACTAAGAAACTCGCTGGACATTGTGTTGTACACTTGTGATCCCAGTACTCAGGAAGATGAGGTAGGATACTCACAAGTTCCAGTCTAGCATGGGCTACGTAGTGAATTCTGGGCTATGTAATGAGCTCTTTCTGAAATAAATAAAGGTGAGAGAGAGAGAGAAAGAGATCAAAAATAACTTGGCTTTAATACATGATGCAACATTTAAAATAGGAAAGGTATTGGCCAATAATATGTATAAATGCAATTTCTTGACAATGTTTAACAATAAAATCTACTAATACAAAACATTATAACATGTACAACTGAAGTTTATTTCATGATGGTAAGGTGTAGCATTTGAAAATCAACCAACTCCATATATCTCATCATGAGAATAAATCATTATGTCAATGGGTACCTAGCTATCGTTGGATAATATTCAACCTTCATAAATTGCAGTTCAAGAATGTCAGTGTTTCTCTTTATTGTCAAGTAAAGAACAAAAGCCTTCTGCTAATTAGCAACCGATATTTTCACCCTCATGCTTTGATTCAACTTGGTAGTAGTAGTCACAGGTATCAAAATGCTCCAAGAACTAGAAAACAAATATATAATGAGCAGATAGTAAGAAACAAGATATGACTTTCTGTATATTTAGCAAAATTTTTAAAATTTCATTTCCAATGGCATGTGTTCAAAAAGAATATACAAATAAATATCATACCATATAATAGAATCATCATATGTTAAAAGAATATCTTATAGCTATAAGTGAGTGAACTAAGACTATCCATGACATATTAGTCGGTCGGCTCTGACAAGTGCATTATTGAGTAAATATGCCAGACAAAAGAGCAGGTTTGTATAATGTCACAAATGAACTGTCAAAACTGGTAGGACCATGAGTGATGGCCATAGCTACTGACTTTTATCTGGGGAAAAAGATCAGTGAAATGATTGACAGGGAATGAGAGAAGATAATGAGTTCCTAGTAAACTTTATTTTTAGAAAATATGGTGATCATACCAATACGTTCGTGGGTCATTATTTGCCAGCTTAAAGTCCTAACATTAGCTTAACATTATACATTATAGAATATGATATTAATGTTTTAAGAGTATAATCAAGAAAAGTACAAAACAGGGTTTAGAATGTTATTTTCTGTGGTAGGAAAAATGAAAAATTTACCTATCTTCTAGCTATACATAGACACACACTTTACCAAAGACACACCGAGAAGTAAACAATTCTTTCAACAGAGTGAAGAATCCAAGTAAAATTCATACAGCATAACTCTTAAACATACTTGGTTTTGAACCAAATAAATGTTTTATGTGTTTAAAAATGGGCTTTTTATAAACAGTCCATGAAATGAAAAAAAAAAAAAAACCTTAAACAGACTTTCTCTTCTTCTATTAGTATTTAGAAAGTTAAAAACAAAATATTTTTACATGCTGTCATTGTCAGCTTTACGTTGCTGGTATGAACCTCCAGACCAGGCACAGTTTAAAGGAGGAACATAATTTACTGCAGCATATAGATTCACAAGAAGTTCCATAATGGCAGAAGAAGCCGGTTCCTTTAAGACAGATGCACACAGAGAGAAATAACACCACCAGCACCACAAAACAAGCACACTCCACTAGTCCCAGGCAGAACTCCAGCACTCTGCATTTCCTAGGCTGGAATTCACATCTGCCCCCAGTAACACCTTAGGGCTGGACACTAGGATCTGCCTGTGATGACACCTCCTCAAGCCGGGCAGCTGGAAATCCAAGAAGCTTTAATAAAACTAAATTTGCTGGGGGACATCCATTCAAACTACAACACATGCTATCTACGAAACAATGATCTTGCTATACAAAAGAAAGTAGGAAGGGAATGAGGAAGGGAAAGAGAGATGAGAGAAAGGAAGGTGGGAAAAAGGGAAGGAGAGAGAGAAAGAAATGGAGGGAGGGAGAGAGGGAAAAGGAAAGGGAAAGGAAGGAGTTCTCCCCTATAACCTTCTGAGAAATCTAATAATGCTAACACAGCAATTCCAGAAAAGCATAACAAATTATAGGATAAAAATGACTGAAGGCTAATGGAGAAATGAGAGAAGGAAAAATCCACCACAGTGAGTTTTAGGAGGAAGTTTGGAAGGTTTTAGCCAGCTTGCCACGGCCACGCATGGGGCAGCAGGGCAATATGAATAAGAGGCAATCCTGCCACAGATTATATCTGCACCCCCAGGAGCTCTTTCCCATGGGGCTGTATGGAGTGTTTATGGCGAGTCTGCCCAGGGGTGGATGCAGAGAACTCGCGGAGGAACTGTACTCTCCCATCCCCCAGCTGAAGGCATCAGAGGCACGAACGAAATGGAAATGTTATCTACCTAGCTTAGCCAGGCTTGAAGAGGAGCAGTAGAGCTGAAATTTGAACATTTTGTACTCTTCTCTAAGAGGATGTGAGAATACAGAGAAACCTGTAAAACACAAGAGTTGAAAAACACCATCATGTAACCAGATCTCACTAGCATTTATGTAACAGTTCACCTCAAAAGTGCAGAGCACCCATCACTTTTAATGATATGAATGAACAGTCACCAAATTATACCAAAGTACTCTGGGTCCTAACATACGTTGGTATCAATAAAAAAAAAAAAAAAAAAATAACTTAAAACAATATGAAATACATTCACCAACCAAAAAGCTGTAAAATTAGAAATCAATTAGCATTAAGGTACCCAGAAAATGTTCCAAATATTTGACTTTTTTTACTAGTGCCACTTTAAATAACTCATTAATCAAACAAGGGACTGAAACCACCCTGTCAGGAATTAAATATTCTAAAAAGACCCTCATTCCCCTTCATTTGTCTATTGGACCATTGAGAAGGTGGATCTCAAGAAATTTGAATTTCCCCAGGAATCTCAGGTTGGGTAACCGGAAGGCTAGGATCCTGCTACAAGCCAGATGGGGAGCTTGTCTCACAGAATGATTTCACTCAAGGCTGACAAGTCGTAGGAAAGACTGAAGTTCATTGATTATGGGCAGGACCACATCTTGAGCAGGACTGCTTACTTATGTATGCCTCTTGCCTTTTATTTAAACTTGAACCACATGCCATGACCCCAAAGATTAACTCAGATGTGGGTTTTGGACCTTGATATTCCTCTTTCCCCATGTGACCACATTCAATAAATCTTTTTTTTTTTTCTTTCTGCTTTTTAGTATTGTTTGTGCAATTTGGTTACTGAGGATGGGTACCCAAACCTAGCTGATTAGGGTGCTATTAGGGATCAAGCTCTGATTCCAATATTTCTAGTAACAGAATCAGAAAAGAGACATTTTAAAATATTTCAAACTGAGTAATGAAAAATAAAAGAGAGAATGATTGAGATACAGAGGGGATATGATGGAGAATGGAATTTCAAAGGGGAAAGTAAGGGGGGGAGGGTATTACCATGGGATATTTTTATAATCATGGAAAATGTTAATAAAAAATGAGAAAATAAATAAATAAATAATCAAAAAAACTGAGTGATGAAAAAAATATGACATTGGTGAATGTGTGGTTACAGAGTTATCTTCTGCTATCTGTAAAATAAAACAGCTTCTCCACCCAAGGATGAGAGCAAGTTTGATTACAGGGAATATGCATAGGAGCGTGGAGATGTTTTGAAGAGGGGTACTCACTCCCCTTCTACCTGGGATACTGGGAGCTTCTCTTTAGATGTCTTAATTTTCCCCACCAGGGGATTCTGACTTGGTTCCCAGTACCAGTTATGAGCTCTCTCCCATTGAGTACCATTGAGTACCAGTTATGAGCTTTCTCCCATTGAGTACCAGTTATGAGCTCTCTCCCATTGAGTGGGCCTCATGTCCAATCCGAGGGGCAGTTGGTTACCCACAAAGGCTGTGTGCCACTATTGACTGTGTACTTCTTCTCTGGTGGGTGGATGCGTGTCGCTTATTCATGCTGTTTGGTGATCTTGTTCACTCAGTAGCTTCCTTAGCACTTCCTAGCGCTATGAATGTTTGACGTCCTCTCACGGTCCACATTGTCCGTCCATGTGCAGACACGGCAGCCTGCAGTGTCTTCAGCATTAGGGTCTTATCTTTTAGCTCTCTGAAGTGCTAGGCAAAGGCCAGCATGGTTTGGGGGGATCTCATGGTTGAACCCCAGGCAGCTGCTTGCTGTGGGGGTTAACCCCGATCTGGTCGTGGGATCCATTAGCCAGAGCCAGTGGCTTAAGGATTCAGTTCTCTCCACCTTCAAGAGAGGATTTGGGTCTGGTCTGTCCACCTCCCTTAACTGGAGGTCCCACCTGGGATATTGTTGTGTTGACCACTTTAGCCTTTAGTTTTGCGTAGTTCCCCTCCACACTCTCCCTTTCCCTGAATCTCCCCTTACACCCCCATATTCTTTCTATCTACTAGTTTTCCATAGTTCTACTTCTCCTCCCTCCCTGGTTCCTTTTTCTCCTGGTCTCATTCTATTTAGCCATCCATAGACCTAATGCTTACTCCTTTTTACACTCTTCTTGACCTGGTCCAGATTATGAGCCACATGTGACAAGAAGAAGAAGAAAAAACACTGTGACATTTGCCTTTCTGTTTTCCTGTGAATTTTGTTATTTCATCTTTCCTTACTGCTGAGTAGAATTCCACTGTGCAAATGTTCCACATGTTCATTATCCCTTCATCAGCCGATGGGAAACTGGGTTGATTCCTATTTCTACCTGTTGTGAATAGGGCAGTGATAAACATGGTTGAGCAAGTATCTCTGAAGTAGAGAGCGGAGTTTTCAGGGTACATAACAAAGAGTGGGGTAGCTAGGTCAGATGTTAAATCAATTTTCATCTTTTTCAGGAGTCTCCATACTGATTTCCATAGTGGTTGTTCAACTATGCATTCCCACCAGCAGTGAATAAGTGTTTCTCTTTCCTCACAGTCTTGCCAACATTTGTTGTCATTTGCTTTTTTGATGATTGGCATCCTGACTAGAGTAAGAAGGAAGCTCAAAGTTGTATTAATTTTCACTTCCCTACTGACTAAGGATGTTGAACATTTCTTTAAGTGAGTATTGGCCATTTGACATTCCTCCTTTGAGAATTCCCTATTCAGTTTTCTGTCCCAATTTCAAGTGTATTGTTTGATTTTTAAAAATATTTTATTTGTGGGCTGGAGAGATGGCTTAGTGGTTAAGCGCTTGCCTGTGAAGCCTAAGGACCCTGGTTCGAGGCTCGGTTCCCCAGGTCCCACGTTAGCCAGATGCACAAGGGGGTGCACGCGTCTGGAGTTCGTTTGCAGAGGCTGGAAGCCCTGGCGCGCCCATTCTCTCTCTCCCTCTATCTGTCTTTCTCTCTGTGTCTGTCGCTCTCAAATAAATAAATAAATAAATAATTTAAAAAAAATATTTTATTTGTATTTATTTATGAGACAATATGAGTGTACCAGATCCTCCAGCCACTACAAACAAACTCCAGATGCATGTGCCACAAAATATATTTGATTTCTGTGGCTCTGGGTAATCAAATCTGAGTTCCTAGACTTCACAGGCAAGCACCTTAACTGTTAAGCCATCTCTCCAGCCTTAATGTTCAATTCTTTTATTGCTTAGTTTTTTGAGTTCTTTGAATCTTCTAGATATCAGGTTTCTGTCAGAGGTATAGCTGGAAAAGATTTTTTTTTTCCCATTCTGTTGATTGTCTGTTGGCTTTGTTTATGGTATGCTTATCTGTATAAAAGATTTTTAGTTTCACAAGCTCCCACAGATTGTTTGTTTAATTTCCTGAGCTCCCAGGGTCTTGTTAGGAAGTCTTTCCCCACTCCTATGTTTTGGAAAATTCTCCCTATCCCTCCCACCACTCATTTTAGAGTTTCAGGTCTTATATTAAAGTCCTCAATCCATTTAAAGTTGATTTTGTGTCAGGTGAGGGAAATGGATATAAATTCATTTGTCTGCATGTGGTGGTCCAATTTCTCAACATTTGTTGAAGATGTTATCTTTGCTCCAGTGTTCATTGTTAACTTCTTTGTCAAAGATAGGGTAGCTGTAGTTGCTTGAATTAAGAACTGGATCTTCTAGTCTGTTCCATTGATCTATATGTCTGCTTTTGTGCCAGTACCATGCTGGTTTTATTACTATGGCTTTGTACTATAATTTGAAGTCAGGTATGTTGATACCTCCAGAGTGTTTCTTTTGCTGAGGATAGTTTTGGATATCTGAGGCCTTCTGAATTTCCATATGAATTTTGGGACTACTTTTTCTATCACTATGAAAAATCTTGCTGGACTATTTACTGGATTGCAGTAATCCATAAATTCTGTAAATTGCTTTTGGTAGAATGACCAGTTTTACGATTTTGATTTTTCCAATCCATGAGTTTGGGAGGTCTTTTCACCTTCCTATATCTTCCTCAGTGTCTTTCTTCAGTGTTTTATTGTTGTTGTTATTGTTTTTGTTGTTGTTGTTTTATGTTGTTGTTGTTATCATGGTATAAGTCTTTCACTTCACTGGTTACTGAAATTCCAAGATATTTAATATTGGGTGGGATATCACAAAATGGAACAGACTGATTTATACCATTGCCGACCACTTCCCCCAGTAACTCATGTAGTGCTTTCCAGCACTAGATGGACTATCTGGGGACTGAATCTCTTCCTGATTCCAGCTGTGGGGGCACTGGGCTGATGCCCCAGGCCTGGGAGTGATGTTGCTTTGCACTGAGGCAGTGTGGACCTCTCTGTTAACAACTACCTCTAGAGGAGCATGATCTCCTGAGGCTGACCTTCCAGCCTTGCTGTACTATCAGCCTCACAACCCTGTCTGCAGGGAAACTGCAGCCACAGGCTTGATGGCCTGGGTGTTCCTTCTGGTGGGTAGTCTCCTCGCCTGTTGAACTTCTTAAATCTCTTGTTGGGGAGAAAGCTCCCCTGGGCTTGAATACCCTTCCCAAATGGCAACTTCACTTCTTCCCTTGCCTCACCCACTTTCTTACAAATGTTGCTTCTTGTGTGGCTTCCCTGCTGGAGGTCACTGCATTCCTAGCAAGCATGCACTCTGGCAGGAGAATTCCTTAGTTCCCTCTCCCTGGCTCTCAATACTCTGGAAGCGTTCCTCAAGCTCCTCTTCCAACCTCCTGGTGCTGGCCCAGCGCTAACTCAAACCCACCCTAGTAGCTCCCCACTCTGCCTCTCCTCTCCCTTCCTCCCACACCTTAGGGTGACCACTCACACTGTCACTCCCTCACAGACTGTTCTGTTCTCCCACTTCCTCTGTGACTTTCTCGCATTACTCAAGCCCCAGGGACTCCCACCTCAGTGCCAGCTTTGATTTTCATCCTCTGCTGCTGCTGTCCAGGCTTGGAGCCACATCTGGTCAGTGTGAGTAATCATGGGAGACTCTGATAACCATTGTTCCTTTGCTGAGTTCTCCCTTGTGTTAGAAATTATTGACCGGCCTTGATTTTGGAGGGTAGTGGGGGAGACTTGTCTCTTGGTTCCCTGACTTTTTTGGCTTGACTACTACTCTGCCATGTTGACTAGAAGCCCAGCAATACATTATTATTTTTTAAGAATCACCTTACTAGCTGGGCGTGGTGGCGCACGCCTTTAATCCCAGCACTCAGGAGGAGGATTGCCGTGAGTTCGAGGCCACCCTGAGACTACAAGGTGAATTCCAGGTCAGCATGAGCCAAAGTGAGACCCTACCTTGAAAAAAAAAAAAAAAAAAAGAATCACCTTACTTATTAGCAATTTAATTTACAAAAGAATTCTTTTCACAAAGGAAATTCTGGGCCCAGAAGACTTCAATAAAGCCTATAAAAACAAAAAGTACACATACTACACAAATATTTTTAGATCAAAAAATAGGGGAAACAGAGTATTCTGACATATTTCATGCAAATGACAAAAAATTGATGCTAATATGTGACAAAAACACTTTTAAAGGAAAATGGT
Source organism: Jaculus jaculus (assembly GCF_020740685.1). Classification (NCBI taxonomy): domain Eukaryota; kingdom Metazoa; phylum Chordata; class Mammalia; order Rodentia; family Dipodidae; genus Jaculus; species Jaculus jaculus. The sequence continues at coordinate 25,308,158 of NC_059119.1, forward strand.
TACCAATCGATACCTCTCACAAACATGGACATAAAATCCTTAAGAAAATATTAGTGAATCCTTCCCAGCAGTATATAAAATAGATAATAAATCATTACTAAGTTCAATTGATTTCAAGGATGCAAGACTATGCCAACATTTGAAAATCAGAGGACATAATTCACCGTATCAACAGGAGGAAGTAGAAGAAAATGAGCGAGCATATCAATAAAGGCAAAAAACTGTTGTTTAAATTTACAGCCTCTGCACAATAACAATTCAGGAAACTGAGAGCACAAGAAGCACTCTTTACTTTGAAAAAGGTTTACAAGGTGAAAACAAAAATAAAAACTACTGCATGTGACATCACACCTAATGGTGAAACACTGAACTCTTTTCCCTCACAGTAAGAATGGAGAGAATGCTCAATGGTTAAAGGTACTTTCTCGAAAATACTGCCAGCCTAGCAACAAGAATGTTGATTATTATTATTATTTTTTTTTTTTTTTTTTGCTGCTCAGACTAGGGACAAAACACCCAACCAGAAGCAGTTTATGGGAGGAAAGGGTTTATTTCAGCTTACGGTTTTGAGGGGATGTTTAATCATGGCAAGAAGATGCAGGGCACCAGCAAGCCAGCAGGAGAAGGAAGTAACAGCAGTGAGCTAACTAGCCCACGCCCCATAGCAGTAAACCAGTAACCCAGAAGGTCCATCCCCAGTAACACCCCTCCCCAGCTGGTGGCAATGTGGGAGGTGGGGCCTTGTTGGAGGAGGTGTGTCTCTGGGAGTGAGCCTCCATGTTTACTAGGCCAGCTTGCCAGTGCTAGCTAGCTGATTCTTGCTGCCACTTCCCAGCTGCTGCGGCAAGTTGTGATGCCCAAGCTGTGCTCTGTCAGGTTTACTCCACCACGAAGCGGCTTCCTCTGGAAACATGCCTCTACGAGCTGCTTTGTTTGGGTGTTTTGTCCCAGCAATGACAAGGGGACTGCAACAAGCAGGAAGGATGACTGGTAACAATTATTCCACCATGGGTAGAAGCAGAACTCCATATATATATATATTTTTTTTCATTTTTCAAATTTGCAAACCACCAGAAATTCTGAAAGAATATTGGCAACTGTTAACAGTTTTCAACTTTAAAAAAGTTCTCTCCCTGCATCACTTTTGTCCCAGTCAGTTTTGGACAAGCTACAGATTTTAGAACAACAGATGCTTTATAGGTTTCTTCTGAATGAAGACTTTCCCCAATATAATAATATTTTAAAACTAATTATTAATTATAAAACTAGTTATTAATCCCATAATATCTAAAATACATTCTAAAGCCGGGCGTGGTGGCGCACGCCTTTAATCCCAGCACTCAGGAGGCAGAGGTAGGAGGATTGCCTTGAGTTCAAGGTCACCCTGAGACTCCATAGTGAATTCCAGGTCAGCCTGGGCCACAGTGAGACCCTACTTCAAAAAAAACAAAATAAATAAATAAAATAAAATAAAATACATTCTATATGTGAACTTAACTTTAAAATATGTAACTGTTTCTTTAAATTATCTCAACAGATCATTTGTTTTGATTGCATATTTATTTAACATAAAATTTATTGAATAATGGATCTCTTTAGTTTCATTGTTATCTTATGCTTTTGTGATCTTTTATATCTAGAGCAGAAATCCTAGTAATTTCTTTTTGCTCTTTCTTTCTGTCTCTTTTCTTCTTTCTTTCAGGGTTTTTTTTTTTTTTTTTTTTTTTGACAGAGATATAGCTCATTCTAGCCTTGAATTTATGACCCCCTGTCTCTTCCTTCCCCAGTTGCTGAGATTACAGGTATGTATCACAATATATAACCTGTCAATTTCCGTTATAAAAGAGTCTTAGCCATCTGTTCTACTACAGGAATTTCTACATTCTGAATTTTCCTCATAGTTTATTGATGCTGCTGCTTAATGCGTTAATCATCTTCTATGATTTAGTTAAACTTAACCTTAGTGCTGAGATGGCTCAGTGAATAAAGCACTTGTCAAGCAAGCACATTGACCTGAGTTCATATCCCCAATACCCATATAAAAATAACATTTTTGGTGACACATACTTATAATTCCATTGCCGACAAGTCTAAGATAAGTGGGTCCCTGGGGCTTATGGGCTAACTTATCTATCCAGATCAATGAGCTCCAGAATAATTAAAAGACTTGTCTCCAACAGTAAGGCAGAATGTCACTGTGTAAGTGAGAATTTAGGTTTGCACTCCCCACCAGGGCTTCTAGCTGCTGCAAACAAACTCCAGATACATGTGCCACTTTGTGCATCTGGCTTTATGTAGGTACTGGGGAATGACAAGAAAACATAGCACTAGAGGAATCATCTCTGTTTCACCCACCATGTTCTAGGAACTATTTCAGAGAACTGACAGATAAAATAAGAGTGCTGTTGTCATAGCTAGCCTGAAAACCTTCTCTAGGGAGATGCTGGTAGACACTGAGGAGAGTCAAAACTTAACTCAAGCAGAAAATCAGAGGCTGCTGAGAGCTGAATCCTACAGGAGACTTACAACATGCCCTTCAAGGCTCATGATGAATTGCAAAAGAAGGTACATAAAGAATGTAGGGGCCACACACCATATGAAGATGTGCTCTGAGGCTTTGCCCCTCACCAGAGACTGACCGGTGCATTCATGACCCCACTGTGAGTACTGATAACCCCATTGAGAAGGACCCTCAGTGGAATAAATGCAGAACAGAAGGGACAAAAGAATGTGGCCTGTTGGGAATATGACTAATTTACAATATGTTCTTCTATTAACGTTCTCAATAAAAATTCAATTATTAAAAATAAGAATGATGAGGACAGACAAGATAGAAAGGCACGTGAAGCAAAGGTCCTTTAGAAAAGCAAATGGAAGTGAAGCAGGACAGCCCCTCAGCTGAGAGTTGAGAGCTGGGCGGGGTCATAGCGACTTGCGTGGGGTGTGGCTTTTGCCCTTTTGCAGCATCAGCATGAGTCAGGGCCTTTTGAATTTTAGTTCTTGGATTTGGCTTTCCTGACTCACTACAGAAAGCTCTGTGCTGGGCTGGAGGGATGGCTTAGCAGTTTAGGCATTTGCAAAGCCAAAGGACCCAGGTTTGATTCCCCAGGACCCATGTTAGCCAGATGCACAAGGGGGCACACGAGTCCAGAGTTTGTTTGCAGTGGCTGGAGGCCCTGGAGCGCCCATTCTCTCTGTCTGTTTGTCTCTCTTTCTCTCACTCTCTCAAATAAATAAATCAATAAAACTTAAAAGAGTAAAGCTCTGTTCTGGTAAGCTCTAGCAGGCCATGGAGATAACTTGTTAGTCTTTTTGAACTAGTAAGCCTAACTTCCTACTAAATGGGGCTGACTTGGACTTCCAGTCCCTATCACTGTGTCGAGGTGGAGCGCTGAGTGTGGAGGCCAGGCTGACTGGGGTTTCCTTCTTTGAAGGCAAGATGACAGCTACAGGCCTTGTTAAGTTCCAAGAGCCATTTACCAGGGCGCCTCCTGTGGGCATTTCCATTTGAGTGGGGTGCGGTGCTGATGGACCATCACTGATGATAGTCCTGTGTCTCCTGCCTGCAGAGTCCAGCAGACCAAGGCAGGTGGCAGAGTGACGGTACCTGACCTGCGTGTGTTAAGACAGGCTATGCACGGCACAGCCCTGGTCAAATCCTGTGGATGGCTGCAGGCTACAAGAAGCAACCTTCTAATGAGAGCCCTGCCCTGGCCATAGAGGCTGCAGTGGCTACTTGCACCTTGTTCTGCAGTCCTGCCTCTGCCCTCCTGGGCTACGATGCAAGACATCTGGAAAATGAGCAGGAAGGAGCATCCTGCTGCCTTGACTTGCACTGAGAGAGAGCCAGGCTTCAAATAAGCTGTCCTTAATCAGGCAGGCCAGATGGAAATTTCCACTCCACCTGATGGAGGGAAGAAGAGCCTTGACGAGAGGGACTAATAAGAACAGGAGGAATCAGATCCGTCATTAGCATAAAGGGAGGGAAGGCGGAGCCTGCCCTGATACACTGCCCATCCGCAAAGGCTGCTTTTGTTCATAAGAAAGCAGTTAGCTTTGTTTTCTCTGCATCTCTTAACTTATGTCTGATCTGGGGTGTCCAGTTCTTTGCTTTAAGGAAAAAACCCACACCCCTAGAAGGCCAGATGGCGCCAGAGCTCTCCCACTCCTCCAGCCCCCAACCCATCACAGTGGTCCGTCTCTGGACAGGGATTTTCTTTGTGAATTCCATAAGGATTGACTCATTTCCCACTGAAGATATATGGGTTTCTCTATTGCAGTGGATACAAAGGTGTGTGTAAATCTCCTACCCAAACATTCACCAGTGGTAAATGCCAGCTTACCAGCTTGAGCAAAATAAATTTTATACCCAAGGGCATCTTCTCTTTCCTAAGCCAATTATCCTCCTTCAACGCAGAGAAAATGATCCTACAATTGCTCTCAGAACTGGACATGACTACAGCAGAACCTGCTCCATTTTATCTCTGTCTTATTTTCTTGGGATTATTAGTCAATTATCTAACAGAAATTCAAAAGAGTGGTTAATTTCTTTCTGAAATAATAAACTTCAGTTCAACAGCGCCAGCTCTTCTGAAAATCATTCAGCATTCTTTAGCTCAAATGCTCTTGATCAAAGTCCTAGCCATTCTCTTTGGTGAAGGGACTCATTGGGACAAAAGGGGCTCTGGTATGTGACTATGCCTGGAGAGATGTGAAAAAAAAAAAAAAATCTATTCAGATAAGGCACCAATGAGAGACCAGTGAATGAAAGTCTAGCTTCCTGAACCAATGTATTTATCAAGGTTACTTACATGGGTGACCGGAGGGCTCTATGCGTGACAACGCAGGAAAGCTACATCCAGGGAGTTCCCTGCCCAACTTGCAGGCAAATCCTTGGAAGAGTTTCCTCTTCCTCAGCAAAGTGAAAAATCTTGCAGGGGGAAGAAGAGGGTTCTTCCTATGTTTTATAACTTCCTGAATCTTATACATTTTATTTATTTATTTATTTATTTGACAGAGAAACAGGGGGGGAAGAGAATGGGTGCTCCAGGGTCTCTAGCCACTGCGAACGAACTCCAGATGGGTGCACCTCCTTGTGCATCTGACTAACATGGGTCCTGGGGAATCGAACCTGGAAATTTGGCTTTACAGAAAAATGCCATAACTGCTAAGCCCTCCCTCCAGCCCTGAATCTTAGAAATTTTGGTGAGCTTCCTCCATTTCCTGAGTCTTATGGGCCTCCCTCTGGAAGGGAATGTTTCAGTTGGAGGAAATACTACACTAAAGGGGCCCAAGGCTTGAATTCACAAATTCACTGCCAAAGGAATTAGGTGACATTTAATTCTTCACACTTACTACTTGATAAGTAAATGATACTCCACTCTTTCCCAGCCTTCAAACTTGGGATGCATATCCTAGTTCTCAAGAATTACTTTTTACATTAGAAAAAAAAATAATACAAATATAGGCAGTATTAAAGGAGACACTATAGAGCTGTGTGTGTGTGTGTGTGTGGTGCGGGGGGTGTTCTGAGAGAATGCTCCATTACCTTAGCTCCTTGTCCCTTTCTCTTCAAGGCTTGTGAAACCTTTGGCCTCACAATAAACACAGGTGAATGGAATCTCTCTCACATCATAGTTAAGGATGTCAAGATCACTGACCATAGTCGAAAGCACTTATCTACCCACTTGACCCATTCTGAACCTCCCATGAAACACAGTCCCAATTCATCTATACTAAAGGATTTTCCGGAATCAGGATTTTTAGTTCTATAATTAGGGAAGTGAAAGATAAGCAGGAATTCCCTGGATGAAATTGGTTTCTCCTCAGAAACAAGCCTTATCTGTGATCCATTTCCATTTCAGTATCTTCTCAGATACAACCAGGATCAGAACCACAGGGAGCTATCAGGCCAGACTGGTACATGTGTAATAAGGCAGAAACATGTCCTCTGAGTGAACTTGTAGAGAGAATCCCCTATTTACCATCTTATTACTAACATGCATAACTGAACATACATAGGATTCAAATCAGATGTATCATGGGAAGGAACATATGGAAGAGAGAAAAGGTTAAATAACTCAACTCTGTCATCACAATAGAGGAAGACTATGGTCCTTAACAACTGGACTCTTTTTGTGCGCTCCTTCAAAAGAAGCCCTGGGCAATAACCAGGAGGACTCTTGAGTCCTTCCCACTGGAGTGAAGTATATTAAAATTTTTACTATTGCTTGCTCCTTTTGCTAAACTTTTTTTTTTATTAAGAATGTTCAAAGGAGAAAGTGTTGGGGGAGGGAGGGAGGGAGGGAATTACCATGGGATTTTTTTTTATAATCATGGAAAATGTTAATAAAAATTTAAAAATTAATAAAAGAATGTTAATACATGAATACACACTAATTTGATCATCTTCCCTTCCTGTTATTCTCTTTTATTCCTTCACCTCTTCTCTCTTCCCATTTAGTCCTTCTATTTTTTTAAATATATATTTTAATTTATTTTATTTGTTTGGAGTGAGAGGTAGAGGCAGAGAGACAGAGAATGGGCACACTGGGGCATCTAGCCACTGCAAATGAACTCCACATGCATGCATCATCTTGTGTGTCTGGCTTATGTGGGTCCTGGGGAATTGGACCTGGGTCCTTTGGCTTTGCAAACAAGCACCTTAACCACTAGGCAATCCCTCCAGCCTAGTCCTTCTGTTTTGATGTCTCATTCTTTCAGTTTCTTGCCCCTTTCCTATTTGTGTATGCCTATGGTGGTTTATATTGATTGTCAACTTGACAGAATGTAGAATCTCCTAGGAAAGGGGCCTCTGGGCATTACTGGGATAGATTATCTTGATTAGGTGAATGGGAGTAGGAAGATTTACCTTTACTATGGGTGGTCTCATCCTATGGGTGGAGTCCTGGACTAGAGAAAAATATGAAAGCTCGATACACACACTACCATTCATTGATCTCTGCCTCCTCACTGGAGGCTGAATATAATTGCTTCAAGATCCTACTGCCTCACCTTCCCCAACATGATGGACAGTAATCTCAAACTGTAAGATGAAGTAAATTCTTTCCTTTCTTAAGCTGCTTTTTGTCAGCTATGTGGTCATACTAATGAATAAAGTAACTCATACCGTGCCTTTCTTAATTTTTTTGGATAAGACACCAGGAGCCTGGAAACACCCACAGACCACAAGTAACAACAGAACACACACACACACACACACACACACACACACACACACACACACACCTGGAATAGTACTCAAACTTAAAGAAGAAAAAATTCCTGTTTATTCCTAAAACGTGGGTAAACCTGCTTAGTGAAATAAATCAAGCACAAAGGCAGATATTGTATCTTCTCTCTTACATGTACCATCTTGAAATTCTGCCTAGATGTACTTAGTGGCCTGTGGCCACTCTTCATGAGAGGGTGGAGGGCCCAGAGAAAACCACCTGCTCCAGTGATGTTCATCACCCCTTCCTAGTGCGCCTTGCACTGCTGATAATGTCCAGTGTTCTGCTCATCACAGGTCAAGATCTCACTTAGCTTCTGGAGTCACAAAGGATGTCTTTTGGGGAATAGAGGAATAATCTTTTATATAAATTATCCAAAATTTTCAATAAGTACTGACAAAAAAAATTCCAGGAGACCAACACATACATGCACGCACACACTCACACACACCAGGGAAGAAAGCATGGGGGGGGGCATTAGAGAACCTAACGCCTGGGGGCGTATCACTCTGTGTGGTTATAAGACAGGATGTTTGTTTCTCTGGGTCTAGTTCTCTTTGCCACAAGAGAGAGTTAATGATGAAATGACTTGCTACAATTACTGTTTGGGATAGTAACTGCCAAATGGTAAGTGATTGTTAATGGCTAACTTCCCTTCTTCTCTTAAATTAAGAATCATGGTCTGGAAAGATGGCTTAGCAGTTAAGGCACATGCCTGTGAAGCCTAAGAACCCTGGTTCGATTCTCCAGGTCCCACGTTAGCCAGATGCACAAGGGAGTGCATGCGTCTGGAGTTTGTTGCAGTGGCTAGACACCCTGGAGTGCCCATTCTCTCTCTCTCTCTCTCTCTCTCCATCTCTCTGTCTCTAATTAATAAGTAAATAAAAGTAAATCTTTAAAGAATCACAAGATTTCCCTGCCCAGGTTTTTCTTTTGGGGGGAAGGGGGCTGGGCTGAGTATCCAGACTCATGGATTTTAAAAGGTTTCCAGCAGCTCATGCCTGCCCCTCCCCACCCAAGGTGAAGGTCAGTAGAGGCAGACGGGGTATTATGAGTGTCATTTTGCTAGAGACAGAGTCTCTCATCTTCTATGTAGGACATGTGGTGACCAGATTCTCCTGGGAAACACTTGAAGTCAGCAGCCATTCCACCTGTGTCCTCACTGACAGTCGGTGTTGAAGGTGCACGTGAGCACTAATTGAATAAAGCTGCCTCAGGATCAATATGGCTTGAGTCCAAGTAAGCCAACTATTGAAATAAGCAGAGGGAAATGCTACTTACTGGCCCCTGCTGTTTGTCTCCTAATTGCGAGCATAGTTGGCTGACTCACAACCAATTTATGCATAGAAACTAAACAATTAAAAAGGTTTTGTGGCTAAAACCTGGGTGGCCTTTTATGCAAATGATGCACTGAGATATCCAGGGATTTACTTAGCAGAAACAAGAAGCTGAACTTGGGAGCATGTGTACTTCCAGTCAAAGGAAGGTTCCCGTCTGGGTGGAGCCTAGGGCTGCCTTTCCTGGCCACCTTGTGTGGGGTGGCAGAGGTCAACAGCGGCTGTCCTTTGGCCTTGACAGTCCAATAAATAACCTCAAAGCGAGGAGGTCATTAGCCAGCGAAGCACCCAGACACACGGCTCTTCTTCGAAACCCTGATCTCAGGCGCCACGTTCCTCCACTCCAGATTCTTGCACTTCCGCACGTTTTCTGCCACTTTCACCTAGAGCCACACCCCGAGGTCATATCATGATCGTTATACAAGCAAGAGTATAAATACCCGCCTACTCCCACAGAGCATACCATATCCCAGGCTGTGCTAAGTGCTCTGCAGGCAGTATCCCATTTAATTCCCACCACAAGCTTTTGACATGCGAGCTATTATTATCTCTACTTTACAGATTAAGTAATTGAGTTCCAAGTTCACACAGCTCATAACTAAGAGACAAGACTCACGCAGGTGTGTCTAACATCAAAGTACATATTTTTTTTTTATCCGTTCCACATTTTCGTTTCTTTCTTTCTTTTCTTTCTTTTCTTTTCTTTTCTTTCTCTCTTTCTTTCTTTCTCTCTCTCTCTCTCTCTCTCTCTCTCTCTCTCTCTCTCTCTCTCTCTCTCTCTCTCCTTCCTCCTTCCCTCCCTCCCTCCCTCCCTCCCTCCCTCCCTCTCTCTCTCTTTCTTTCTTTCTTTCTTTTTTCCAGTAGTTTAACCTTTCAATGTCTGACTGCGGCCTCTTCCTTCCCCAGCCCCTGTAAAGCTGCGCCGCTGTGAGGCTCTCTGGACAGCTCCAGCTCCAGCTCCGGCCTCGCTTGATCGGTCCAGCCCGCCAACCTCCTCTCAGCCTTACGCTCTCCTGGCAACCTGGCTGCTGTTGTCAATCATTTTAACTACATGTTTACCAACTCCCTCAACTCCCCTGATCCCTTAATCTTCTTCCACGTGGGCACTGAGGATGCCCAGGTCTGCCTTACCACAAACAACTGTTTTGCCTTCGGCTGCCCTGGCAATGAGGAGTCTGTTACAAAATAATAATAATTAATTAATTAACTTTTAAAAACCCACTACATGTATGTAAGTCCAGCCTTTCTGGAGCCTTTGGCCTCCCTTGCAGTCCTCTATCCTGCTCTGTCCTCTCGCTGAGGACATTCATCCCTTTCTCTCTCTCTCTCTCTCTCTCTCTCTCTGTGTGTGTGTGTGTGTGTGTGTGTGTTGAAGTCTCTGTCAGGGCCCTGCCCTCATTTCCACTGTCTCAACAATGAAAAAGCATGCTGTCATTAGGAAAATTAGAATCGCTAGACATAAACTCCTGCAACTTTCCTCTCAAAATCCCTGCATCCTCGTTTTATTCCTCACTATTGCCCAGATTTCAAGAATCCTCACCTTCAGCTAGAACAACCATACTTGATTTAATAAAAGGGGGAGGGGGGGGACTGGAGAGATGGCTTAGCAGTTAAGTACTTGCCTGTGAAGCCTAAGGACCCTGGTTCGAGCTCGATTCCCCAGGACCCGTGTTAGCCAGATGTACAAGGGGGCGCACACATCTGGAGTTCGTTTGCAGTGGCTGGAGGCCATGGTGTACCCATTCTCTCTCTTTCTCTCTCTGCCTCTTTCTCTCAAATAAATTTAAAAAAAAAATGAACACACACACACACAAACACACACACACACACACAAACATTCCTCAGAAAGAGGGCTGGGGAGATTGCTCCGTGATTAAAGGAACTTGCTTGCAAAGTATGCTGGCCCACGTTCCCAGTTCTCAAGCCACCTATGTAAGCTGGACACAAAAATGCCTGGCAATCATTTGCCACAGCAAGAACCTTGGTGTGCACACACACACACCTGTGTGTGCAAATAATTTAAATCATTGGCTTCAGGCTCTATTTGCTATGAAACTCCCCCTGTTTCTTAGATTTATCATGCATGAGTCCGTTCTTTCCTAACTCCTTGACAATATCCAATGCCCCCTGTGGGAAAACTAGGTCCCTAGTTCCCTCTTGATTCTTCTCCCTAGCAGACATTTAGAGTTTCTATAGTGCACCTCAGGACTTATTTTTGGAAATATTCCCCCCTTGACTTCTGTAAGGGCACACTGTTAATCTTGGTGGGTATTTGAGGTCTTCTTGACCTCTTCTCTCCTCACTGTGCTCACATCCCCTAACTCCATCCATCAGATTTGATCCACAGACAAACGCAAGCACTATGTGTGTTAATCTGCTTTAATTGACTCATCTGTTGCACTAACAAAACGCCCAAAGCTCGGTAGTTTATATAAAGAAAAGAGGTCCATTAATGTAGAGTATTAGAGGCTGAAGGTAAAAGACTGAGCATCTCCATCCTGAATGAGGCAGAGAAGAGGCAAGAAATGGCCATGTGCAGAAGGGGTCAAGAAAAAAGAGGGAGCTCCCTTATGACAATCCACTCTAGCAAGGACTAACTCACTCCAGGAAACCAGAAGCACAACACCAGCGTCACCTAATCACCTTCTTGCAGATTTCATTATCTGTCAATGTACTAGGCAGAGAACCAGTGCTTACACTGGTTGGGGGACATCTTTGAAACAGGCTCAAGCCACATCATCACCTGTAAGTTAATGGCTCAAAAATCAGTGTTATAAATTTTCAAGCCCAGCTCTCAGATAAAGATCACTTACACAATAAAAATTATATCTCAAAACAAATCCAACTTCCTCCTCTTAAACCTAGATTTATTTTATTGTAGAAATCCCAACAGACTGGCCTTTTCTTTTTCTTTAATGCAGGAGAAGAGAAAGAGAGAGAGAATTGGTGTTCCAGGGCCTTCAGCCACTGTAATCAAACTCCAGGTGAGTGTGCAAATCTTGTGCGCAAGTGTAACCATGCATGCTTGGGTTACCTTAAACTCCTGGGTTACATGGGATCGAAAGAGGTTAACATGGGTCCTCAGGCCTCACAGGCAAGTTGTTTAACTGCTAAGCCATCTGTCCAGCCCTAAACCTAGATTTTGAATGACCCATTTAAGTTAATGACATTAGCACTGACCACATCACTAAAGCAGAAGCCTATGAATCAAAATTCACTTCTCATCAATTCTTCTTATCAATTTATTCCCATACCTGTGCACAATATAAAATAGATCACATTGATAAAAATCTCATTCATTCATTCCCAAATATTTCTTTGAATCCTCACCACATGAAGTGAGTAATTCCAGCTGCAATGATGCACAACTCCCAGAACATCAGGAATTATGTGTGACATAATGACTCTATGAATCAGGATACCATACCTGGGAATGTAAGAAGATACATTATATGACATTCTTTGCCCTTATGGCTCTTAAAATCAAATGGAAATACATATGGTATGAATAAGATAAATGGACTTGGGCTGAAGAGGTGATTCAGTGGTTAAAAGCACTTGCTTGCAAAACCTGATGGCCTGGGTTCAATTCCCCAGTGCTCACTTAGAGCCAGATGCACAAAGCAATGCATGTATCTAGACTTTGTTTACAGTGGAAGAAGGCCCTGGCATGCCCCTTCATCTCCTCTCTCTCTATCTCTCTCTCACAAATAAAGAAATAAATATAAAAATGTTAAGTAGACTTCAGTAAATGATGATTGAATTAACAAATGAAGGATGAGAGAGGAAGAGCTGAATAGAAAGATGATAAATGAACTTATGCAGGGTTCTTCAAGAAAATGTCTTGGGACAGAGATGCTAGGAGACACAATTGTCTGAAAGACTGAAGCAGAAACTAATATGAAATTGTACAAAGTGAGACTATAAGTTAGGAGAAAAGCAGACCATGCAGAGCCTTGACCATATACATAGAGCTGTGTCTTGATCTGTTCCAAGAGCACTGGCAAGACAGTTATAGACAGGGGAGAGGGGGAAGAGAGAGAAGAGCAGAAAGGAATTTTGAGAAAATTACTCTGGCTGCAGCATGGCCATCAGCTTGTTTAGGAGCCAGGGTAGAAGCGGTGACATGTTTGGACAGCTGTGTCAATGTCTGTGGCAGGAGAGGAGAGAGGTCTTGATAGCTCTTGAGTCAGAGTAAAGGGAGGGAGTGTGGAAACCAATGGTTCATGAGTAATTTAGAAAGTGGAAATGCCAGGCTGAACACCATGACATGTTAAATAGGAAAGATGAAGCATAAGGAAACATCATATCAAATCCCTACAGAGATTCTTGGCATTTATAATTAGGCAGAAGACTCAGAGGATAAGGGAAAGTGATATGAGACAAAGGGACAGTACTGGGGAACCATTAGATTTCGATTTCATTTCTGGACATACTGGCTTGCAGAGACTTTCAGTCTTCCAAAAGGAGATAGGCCTTGCAAGTCTGAAGCTCGAGAGAGTTGAGGCTGCATATACATGTTTGTGCTGTGTGCATATTGATAATCACTGAAGTCGTGGTGTAGATAAGAATGTCCAGGGAGAAAAACTAGAATGAATAGAGTGGGGGTGTAAGGGACTTTGCACAAAATAAACCAAAGAAATGCCAACAGAAGTAAAAGCCAAAGAATGTTTTCTGACTCACAAAAGCCAAGGGCTTTTAAACATTTTAAAAAGTAGGTTATCATCACATCCAAAGGGTGATTCTAGGGTTGTTTTCTTGTTGTTGTTGTTAAGTTTATAGAAATATCTCTATTCAGTGGCACTGCCTGGAAGTAGGATTACCAGAACCAAAGTCACATTGGAATGATTCAGTAATAAGTGGAAGAAGATTTCATTGAAAGATGAGAGAAGGCAGAGAAATAGCTTCAAGGAATGTGGAGATGGGCATGAAGTTTTACTCAATGGAAAGGGCTTGAACAAAATTGAAAGCTAGCAGAAAAAATAAATCTAGTTAACTAGAGAAATCTTGCTGAAGACACCAAATGCTAGACAAAGAAATCACACAGGACTGACCAGGAAACTTCCTTCTTACTTGTTAGCTTCCATAGTGCAGGAAGGAAATGCAGATGGTTAAGGTAGAAAAGTTATCAATAGTCTTACCAAGTTGGGGACCCTGTGTGTTCCATTATCAGCCTGCTAGGCAAAAAGAGTCCACTGGTACAATAGTGACATGGCTGTTATGGCAGTAACCAACTGTGGATTGGATTTGAGCTCCTCTTCACATGGGAGAATTCATTTCTGACGCTGGGACCCTTGTCAAAAACCCATGGCTGAAGAGATCATAGAACCTAGGGGAGAACCTATTACTGTTATTTACTGTTGTTATACTAAATGTGCAGGTTGTCAAATTGCCATCTAAATATGTTTATACCATAGATTTAATGCTGTTCTCAATCTCATTCACAGGAGTTTCTTTTTGCAGTAGGTAGAGGTTAATACCAAGCACATATCTGCTGAAAGTGGTGAGACTAAGTGACTATTGTACGTTTAGCCCTAAGTAGTACATCTATGTCACCCCTTTGAAGGCTCAGGGAACAGAGTAGAAGAGGGAGTAGAAAGAATATATGTTGTATGGCAGGTTGCTCCAAATTAAAACATTCCCTCCTGGACCGAGGAGAAAGACTTATGAAACTCAGAAGGTGAACAATGGCTAGGAAAGATGAAACTTGAAAGATCCACAAGGGGGATGGAGAGATGGTTTAGTGGTTAAGTACTTGCCTGTGAAGCCTAAGGACCCGGGTTCGAGGCTTGATTCCCCAAGACACATGTAAGCCAGATGCACAAGTTGGCACATGCATCTGGAGTTCTTTGCAGTGTCTGGAGACTCTGGCATGCCCATTTTCTCTCTCTCTCTCCCTCTTTCTCCCTTTCTTGCTCTCAAATAAATAAATAAAAATAAACAAAAAATATGATCCACAAGGACCCTCCCTAACGTTATAAATTGTTTAAGCTGCCTGCAAATTGTGCTGTCAGTTCAGAGATGTAGTTTCCATGAGTCATCCCCTATGCTGGGTGGGCTTTTACTCATGCAAGGGCTTTTGAGTCACGCATGTTCCTGTAAGTAACCCCTCACCCATACTCCTGTAAGAAACCACAATAAACTCACTGGTTCACAAAGCTAGACTGGGATGGAATCTTTACTTTGGCCTGTCGTTGGCACCCTATCTAGAGTGGATGGATAGTTGTTGTTGCTGCTGTTCACATAGCCCCAGGACAAGTTCACACATCGATGCAAGAGCTGAAGGATGAGGAGGAGTGCTGGGGAATGCTGTGTTCTAGACACAGCACGGTCAGTACACTCATGAACTCACGAATATGGTTGCCTGCACAAGACTGAGCCCATCAACATTCCATCATGACTGGGGAAGGGACTCACGAGATCCCACTCCCAGAGTAGATACTGGCAGTTTGTATGTGGTGGCATGAATGTTTGTATGTGGGAGAGGATGGGTGTGGGTCAGCACACATGTGCACGCATATGTATGGAGGCCAAAGGACTTCCTCAACCGTCATTTCTCAGGATTCACACACATTTTCTTGAGACAGGGTCCCTCATTAGACTACAGTGTGACAAAGTAGGCTGGCAAACAAGCCCGTAAGATCCACCCCAGTGCAGGGATGGCAAACATGTGCCACTCTTCCCGGGGAGAATCAAGCTCAGCTCCTCATGCTGGCAAGGCAAACGCAGAGCCAACTGAGAAATCTCTCCAGTGCTCAAAACTTTTTATATAGCTGCATATATTTATATAATTGTATCGGGGGAGTGATGTGCATACAGACTAATGAAATAAAAAGCAAACATTTCAACAAATCAAAACATTGGTTGGTTTTGACAAAAGTAAAAAAAAATAAAAAAATTAAAAAAAAAAACAACAACTCTCCCAAATGGAAAAGAGGCCTTGCAAACAAATGGTGTTGGAGTAAATGGATATCCTCAGCTAAGCAATGAAGGAGTAAACCGTAGACCTGAGTCTCACACTTTGTATAAACAGTAACTCAAAACAAATCACACACTAAAATGTGGTCTATAAAACTTCTATAGAATTGTGCAACCTTTTTTAATTAAAAAAGCTTTTTTATTCATTTATTTATTTGAGATAGAGACAGAAAGATCGAGCATACCAGGGCTTTAACCACTGCAAACAGAATCCAGATATGTTCACCACCTTGTGCATCTGGCTTAACTGGATGCTGGGGAATCAAACCTGGGTCCTCTGGCTTTGCAGGCTAGTAGCTTAACTGTGAAGCCATCTCTCTAGCCATATACAACCTTTTTTAGGAAAAGAGAATATCTCTGAGATCTAAGGCTAGGAAAAAAAAAAAAAATCTTAAGCATGACTCTAAGCCACAAACACTATCCATAAAAGGAAATTGGTAAATTTAGCTTCATCAGGATGGGAAACGCTTTCTCTGTGAAGAGGACACAAAGACAAGCGACGTGCTGGGAGAGCACTGCAGCAACCACAGGTCTGACCAATGACTCATTTTAGATTACATAACAAACTCTCGAAACCTAGCACTGATGTCACAGTCCAATTTGGCAAAAAAAAAAAAAAAAAAAAAAAAAGGCAAGAGACACAAGAAAACAAAGGATATGCTGATGGCCAATAAATGCATGAAGAAATGTTAGATACCTGCTCAGGGACCTGCAGATGAAAAACAGACTGAGCTATCTTTACAAAGCTCAGAATGGTTAAAATTAAAAGGTTGTGTAACACCAAAGGCTGGCAGGGATGCAGAGAAACATCAAGCTTCCTTTGCTACTGGGAATGTGAAACAGCATGGTCATTCTGGAAGACTGTTTTTTGTTTTTTTTTTTTTTTGTTTTTTTTTTAATGGCCACTTTGTAGCTATCAAAGTAATTGTTTCCTATAAGCAGTAGGACGAACCCTAGCGTTCTTATAAAGTGCATTCTTTATTTGTAATATACAAAAGGTCAAAACAACCTAAATGATCCTCAGTGAATAAGCTGCGAAAAGCATGGTGCTGTGTCTACATCATGCGATGTTAGCCAGCATACATAGGAACAGATAAGGGGTATAGCTCAGGGGTAGAGCATTAGACTGCAAAGACACAGCCTATTAACACACAATGATTGCAACATGGATGGCACATGCTGAACATGACTATAAGCCTGTTGAGCATCTACCTATCTATTAATCTATCATCTCTCAATATCTGTATCTATCTATTCTTGAAAAGGCAATATTACCAGCATACAGAACAAATTCGTATTGGCAGAGGTTGGGAAGGAGGAGTGAATGGAGTGACGAAACTCTAAGAGAGCAACATGAAGATTGTGGCTGAAGTGTAAGCATTCTCTATGCTGCCTGCAACAGTGACGGTCTCCTGGTTTTGGTATTATACCATAATTTTGCAAGCTGTTACCATTAGAGGAAACTGAATGAAGACTACAGGGAATCCGTGAGTATGATTTCCTACAACCTCATGTGAGTTTATAATTGTCTGAAAATAAATGTGTAATTTAAAAAAAGTGTCAAGTGAGGGAATGGAGGCATGTTTACATATTTTTAAAGTGTGAAGAGTTTATAAAGAGTGTAAAGATTGAATTGGCCCAAAATTCCCAATAGGATTCCCCAGGCCTCTTTGAGATTGGTAATCATGAGTTTATAAAGACAGCAATCTGCTCTCCTTTGAAGCTCTCATTGCCTGTGCTCCACTTTCTGGGTGTAGAACTAAATGAGACAGGTGGTTGTGTTGGTTTAGTACACAGGTGTCCAAACAGGTGCAACACAAACAACAATAACATCATAATAGTTTCTCAAATCCATTTCTGTCCTTTCCAACTTCTATCCTCTTTCCTTGGCTCAGAAGGTTTTCCCGTCCCCTCAACATCCCCAAGCCCTTGTCTCTGTTCTTCCTTCGTTAGTCTTGACCTTTAACCAGTTGCTCTTCAAATTTCTAGGCCAAGAGAAAACAATAGCAATTACAACTCTACATATGCTCATGTTAAGCAATCTGCCACTGACTGAAATCTAACATGTATTCCTAGCTTCATTTCTTAAAAATGTACGTTACTTCTATTTATTTATTTGAGAGAGAGAATGGTTGTGCCAGGGCCTCTAGCCACTGCAAACAAACTCCAGATGCATGCACCACCATGTGCATCTGGCTTCCATGGGTCCTGGGGAATTGAACCTGGGTCCTTTGGATTTGCAGGTACACTCCTCATCTGCTAAGCCATCTCCCCAGCCCCTTCCTAGCTTTTTTTTTTTTACATAAATCTATTATATTACAGTTTCCAAGAGAAACAAAGAGAACAGGAGGGAAATGTAGAGAGATAGACAAATGAATGACACACAAACAATAGGCGTTAATCTATTTTAAGGGATTGACTCACAGGACTTCTTTTGCAGTACTGGGGAGTGAACCTAGGGCCTCATGCATGATAGGTAAGCATTCTATCACTGAGCCATGCCTCCAGCTCTGGCTCTCGTGATTATGGAGACCGACAAGTCTGAGAGGCAAAGGACCCCAGGAATGTCTTGGAAACTCTTTTGGAGACAATGTTGCCATATAGATCCAAAGGCAGGAAGCCGCTTTCCCCTTCTCTTAAGTTCAACTTGTCAGATAAACCCAACCTACATTATAGAGCTAAATCAGCCTTCCCCCAAATTGATTGATTTAAAACAGGGGTGTCAAATCTCTGGGCCTCAGTGGATGAAGAATTGTCTCAAACTATTAAAATTGTCATAAAGCAATATTTTCATAGTCTATCACTGTGAAGAATCTACGCCAAATGCAAGTATAATGACTCTAGCCACCTTGACACAAAACTAACTGCCACGTTGACTGCAGCTAGAGTGACCATATCATTTATCCTTCTGAGTGGAATGATATTCTCTTTGATGGAACAGTAAAGTCGACTGTCTCTGACAATGTAAGACATGAGAACACCCTCATGCCTGTGTTCTTACAGTATGTTTGACCTCCACGGAAGTGTATCTCCAGGAGATACGGAGGCCCTCCACCTTGTGGTATTGGATAACTGTTACCCGCCCTCCTGGCCCATCTTGATTTCTATGTGTTTCTGCGATTTGTCCTCACCTTGCTGCCCATCCTAGGTTCTTCCCATCTTCTCCCAGACTCATCCAAGAGACAATGTGCTCATTCATTTTCTGTTTGGCCCTACAACACAGCAGCTTATTCAGAAGCAAGGATCAAGGAAATGAACAAGACATTGCCCAAGTTGATGGTGCACCTGCTATTGATACCACACCTGGGCCTCAGACTGCCTGATGTGACAGTCACACCATCCTCCTAGCCCTTCCCTTGGCTCCCTGTGCTCTGCTATGGTTTTGCCACTACCTGCTCAGTCGCCAGGATTCCAGGTGGCCCCAGTGAGCTGGCCTTGTCGGTGGCCTTTCCCCAGATGAGTAACACTGTCTCCTTATCCTGCGGAGTCTTTGTATCAGCCCCAAACTACAAGGTCACCAATCAATACCCCGATGGCTGCTATTATCTGGATTACATTGCCTTGTCCACAGGCATGAGCCCTGAGTCATTGCAAGTATGAAACCAGAAGTTCTTGAGACTGAATTTCACCTCCTCTGAGTCCTGACGTCACTCTTGAAAATCCCTCACCATGAGCGTAGCACCTATCTCCTGAGCTCCAAGGGAAGACCCCTGCCGATTGCTGGAGGTGTTTGCTTGTGTTGTGGTGCACACTAGTGTCACCATGCCGCGTAGCAGGAAAGCACCTGAGACGAGCTGTGGCCTCCTGGCTTCCTAAGACGTGGACTTATGCTGCCTTGATGCCCATGGGGCTTGCCTGCATTTCTCCTGTGGAACCAGCGTGTGCTTGGTTCCAGCAGCCGTCCTTGAGCTTTGCCACACTGCTTTCATCTGCTCTCAGTAACAGAACACTTGATCCTCCTTCTGTTCTAAGATAGGGCCTCCCAGAAGGTGCTTCGGCAGGGAACATTATTTGTGTGACAGCAAATACCAATATTTAGGGGTCAAGCTGGCATGGTTGCCACGTGGACTTAACCAGCTCTCATGTAATTTCCCAGCCTCTGTGATCCGATCTCACAGTGTGTCTGAAGGAACGTAGGTGAAGAATTCTACGCAGTGACTATTGCTGAGTCAGTCCTTGCTGTCTAGGACCTACAGGGCTTGAACTGCAGGCCCAGTGTTCCTACACACTTCCCCTCTGGGAGAAGCTAGGCTGCTCGATATGTTTTCTAAGCAGCTATTTGGGATACAACAAACCTCTGATTCATAGTGCTTGCTGATTTTCATGATGTAAATATTTACACTGTGACCGGTTTTCTGTTATGCAATGTGACTAAACACAGAGCAAGGAAAAGATAGACACAAGAAAGCTGGAGGGATGGCTGAGCGGGTAAGATGCTTGCGTGCAAAGCCTAAGCATCCAGGTTCTATTCCTCACTACCCACATAAACCAGATGCACAAGGTGGAGCATGTATGTGGAGTTCATTTGCAGTGCCTGGAGGCCCTGGCGTACCCATTCTCTCTCTCTCATAAAATAAATGAATAATAAAAATTTTAAAAAATGATATTGTTTATATCTTTATTGTTTTTGTGAGGTGGTAAGATCAGGCTCGAGCCCACCCTGACATGGGAGCTATGTTCTTTCCTGGAACTGTTTTAAGGCACACTCTGCTCACTCTGCCTGCCGCTGAAGCTAACTGGCTCCTTCATGCTCCTGGGGGTGACACTCAAGAAAACATGGTCTCATCTTTGCAAACAACATGATGCAAATGATCCTGTTCTGCAGAGAAGCGCAACCTCCTCAAGCGTAGCCATGCATCCGTCATCTCATAACGTCGGTGGGAAGGACTGCCCTTCTGGGAGCTTTCCAGCAGCCTCGGTTTCACTTCTTTACTCACAGCTGTATGAACACCTGCCTGCAACTTTTACTCCTTATAAGTAAGTGGCCCCAGGACTTTCATTTCTGTCTATTAAGACCAATACTTCCAAGAATAACATCTAGACAAGCTGATTAAATATAAAGAAACATCTGCTGTCAGGTATTAAGGAGTTTCTGAAACAACCAAGATTAGAGGAGCGCAGTCCAACAGGGAACGATGGGAGGCTTTCCCAGATTTCCATGGCCATTTGCAGCAAGGAGCTGAGAAGTCAGCCAAGAAACAAAGCTAAATATGGGGAAGATGGTGGACTGGAAACTGCCTGTCAGGTGGGGAGTTTGGGTGGAAGGGTCAAGAAAAAAAGACATCAGTAGAAGAGAGAGAAAGAGAGAGCTACAGACAGTGGAAATATGATTAAATGGATACCCCCATCCCCCACAAAGTAGCCAGCCAGGGCACTCAGCCATACCAAGCAGCAACAGGGCTGGATCTTGCCAGGGGAGAACTCCAAGCACTCAGAGAGCTGCAGAGCGACAGTTTGCTCTGCTGGAAACCAAGGGCTTGAACTCTGTGGCTGAAGAGGAAACTGGACCTCAGGCATATGCTAGAAATGGAGTACCAGATTATGCAATTGAGAAATTTCCAACGTGCCCAATCTGTCACCCCTGCCACGGGCCAGAGATCAGACTGTGGGAGATGAGCAGAGCAGAAACTAACTCAGTATGCCTGACAGTGCCAGCGGAGGAAAGAGGCTCAAGCGACCCAGAGACACAACTCCAGAGAAGGGGTAAGGCACCAGAACACTGAGAAACAGGCAGTGCTTATCGTCCTCCCCATCCCCAGGGATTGCTCCATGGAGCAGGGGATCCACAGGGAACCTGGGAAAATCTCAGCCGAGGTGGAATGGGATGCGGCCTCCACCGGGAGTGACACCCTTCAAGTGTCACAAGCTGCACAGGGAGTAGCAGACGAGAGATGAGGGAGGTGGAAGCTGGGAGACTCTCAATACCCTCTCCTAGGGCCAAAGAAAGGGGAGTTATGGGAGTTTGCGATAGAACTAGGTGCAGTATCAAGACAGAAATATGTTAAAACTTAGAGGTGGGCTCTCTCCCAATGAGGAAGAAGCATTGACTGGGATCATAAGACCCTCTATGTCATTTTACTGATGCTTCATATTTATATATTTCTAAGTTTTATTATATATATATATGTATTTATTTAAATTTTAAGATAATTAGCATAAATGATTAGAAAAGAAAAAAATGTTTCAAAATGCCCCAAATAGTTAACTTCATCTTATCAGACCACAGTGGAATGAAACTAGAAACAATAGCAAGACTAAAATAATACATAATACTTGGAGACTGTCCAACACATTTTTTATTAGATATGGACCTATTTAGTATGTAAACAACACATGTGTACAACACACTTTTGAATAATCAATGAATTACTGAAGAAATAATAGTGGAAATTGAAAAATTACTTCAACCAAAGGCAAACAAGAACACAAACTTATCAGAACCTGTGAGATGCAGCCAAGGTAGTCCTAAAAGGCATGATATCTCTAAGTGCTCCCATTAAAGAATCAGAGAGATCTCAAATAAACAACCTAGAGATTCACCTCAAGCTTCCAGGAAAATAAGGATCAAACACAAATGCAGCAGATGACAAAAATAATAGAAATTGTCGGGCGTAGTGGAACACACCTTTAATCCCAGCACTCTGGAGGTAGAGGTAGGAGGATTGCTGTGAGTTCAAGGCCACCCTGAGACCACATAGTGAATTCCAGGTCAGCCTGAGCTAGAGTGAGACCCTACCCTGAAAAATACAAACAAACAAACAAAGAAATTAATGAAATTGACTGCAAAAGATCAATGCTTAGAATGAATCAAGAAAACAACTCGTTGTTTGAACAGATCAAGAAAACTGACACACACCCCCCAACCAAATTAACCAAAAGAAAGAGAAGACCAAAGTTAATAAAGTTAGAAAAGGAAATGAGTTATTACAAGACTCATGAAATTCAGAAGATTATTAGAGAATACTTGGAGAACCTATATATTCCACAAAATTAGAATATCTAGAATAGATGAATAAATTTATAAATTTATAAGACTCATTTAAAGCCAAAAGAGATACAATTTAAATACTCCCATAAGAAACAATGATATTGAAGATCTAGTACCAACACTTCTCAAACTCTTCCACAAAACTAAAAGGGAAGGAATACTATACAACTCATTCTATGAAGCTAGTATTATCCTGGTGCCAAAACCAGATGAAAACACAACAATAAAAAAATGAACATGAGCTGAAGAGATGGTTTATCAATTAGAGCATTTGTCTGCAAAGCCAGAGGGCCTTGGTTCGATTCCCCAGGACCCAGATGCACAAGGTGGTGCATGTGTCTGCAGTTCATTTGCAGTGGCTGGAGGACCTGGCATGCTCTCTCTCTCTCTCTCTCTCTCTCTCTCTCTCTCTCAAAATAAAAAATTAAAGTAAAAAAAAAATAAAAAGAAACACTATAAACAATTTCATTGGTGAACATAAATGAAAAATTTCTCAATAAATTACTTGCAAATCTAATTTAAGACCACCTTAGGAATATCATGATAAAGCTGGTTTCCTCCAAGGAATGCAGCATTGATTCACCATATGCAAATCAACAAATGTAACTCAATTTATCCATATGCTTCAAGAGAGAAATAATATAGCATGTGGATATGTGCAGAAAAGATATTTGACAAACTTCAACACATGAGAAAAGGAATGGTTGAACATATACAAGCATAAAATAATATATATGGCAAGCCTATAGTCAACATTATACTAGGAAAAAATCTAAGAGCATTTCCTCTAAAATTTGGAATAATACAAGGCTGCTGTGATGGTTTGATTCAGGTGTTCCCATAAACTTATGTGTTCTGAATGCTTAGGTCCCCAGCTGGCGTCAGATTGGGAATTAAAGCCTCCTGGGGGCTGTGTCTTGTTGGGGATGGGCTTATAGGCGTTATAGTTAGCATTCCCTTGCCAGTATTTGGCACACTCTCCTAATTGCTGCTATCCACCAAATATGGTCCAGGAGGTGATGCCCATCCTCTCCTTATGCCATCATTTTCTTCTGCCATCATGGAGCTTCTCCTTGAGTCTATAAGCCAAAATGAACCCTTTTCCCCCAAAACTGCCCTTGGTTGGGTGTTTGCTACCAGCAATGCAAAGCTGACTACAATAGATGCCAATTCTCTCCACACTTACTCAACAAAGTGCTCAAAGTCTTAGCACAATAAGACAAAAGAAATAAATAAAAGAGATAAGTAAATAAAAAATAAAAAAGTTAAGCTATGTCTTTTCGCATATGACATCATTCTACACTTAAAAGACCCCATAGACTCTTCAGGATACAAAATCAACACAAAACCTCTGTAGTTTTTTATATGTACCAATAGCAAACTGTCTGAGGAACAAATTGGGGAAAACATCCCATTCATGATAGATTTAAAATAATAAAATATCTAATAATAGACCTAATCCAGGAAGTAAAAGACCAATATAAGGAAAACTTTTAAGATACTGAAAATAAATTTAATATATCACTAGACAATGGAAAGACCTTCCATGTTCCTAGATCAGCAAAGTTAATATTGTGAAAATGGCTATATTATCAAAAGTAATCTATAGATCCATAGCAATCCCCATCAAAGTTATAATGAATTCTTTTTTTTTTAATATTTTTTATTTATTTATTTGAGAGCGACAGACACAGAGAGAAAGACAGATAGAGAGAGAGAGAGAGAGAATGGGCGCGCCAGGGCTTCCAGCCTCTGCAAACGAACTCCAGACACGTGCGCCCCCTTGTGCATCTGGCTAACGTGGGACCTGGGGAAGCGAGCCTCGAACCGGGGTCCTTAGGCTTCACAGGCAAGCGCTTAACCGCTAAGCCATCTCTCCAGCCCTATAATGAATTCTTTAAAGAACTCTAAAAAAAATTCTAAAATTCATATAGAAACACAAAAGACCATGGATAGTTGAGGAAATCTTAAGCTGAAATAATAGAACCAAAGGTATTGTATTACCCAACCTCACTCTGGAGGATAGAGCCATGATGACAAAGACAGCATGTTCCTGGCACAAAATCAGCCATAAAGACAAGGTGAGTGGAACATATGGAGGACCCAGAAATAAATTCACATAACCACAAAACCTAAATTTTGACAAAGGTATTAAAAATATACACTGGGAAAAAAAAGTCTATTTGCTGGCAAAGCTGAATACCTACTTGCACAAGAATGATATTAGACTCATATATCTCACACTGCACACAAAATTCATTCAAGGGCTGGAGAGGTGCTTAGCGGTTAAAGCACTTACCTGAAAAGCCAAAGGACTCAGGTTTGATTCCTCAAGACCCACATAAGCCAGATATACAATGTGGCACATGTGTTTGGAGTTTGTTTGCAATGGCTGGAGGCCCTGGCATGACCATTCTCTCCCCCCACCTCTCTTTCTCTCTCTCTCTCTCTCTCTCTCTCTCTCTCTTAAAAAAGAATAGATAAAATAAATTTTTAAAAAATATTCAAAATGGATCAAGGAATTCAATTTAAAATAAAAAAATGCTGAAACTACAAGAGGGAAAACACTTCAGGGTATAGATATAAGTGAGAACTTTTTGAGTATACCCTTACCAGCATAGGAAATAGCGTCAAGAAATAACAAATAGGATTACATGAAATTAAACAGCTTCTGCACATCAAAAGGAACTATGAGCAGAGTGAACAGACAGTCCACAGAATGTAAGAAACATCTTTGCCAACTATTTTCAGATGAGGGGATAACTAATATGAAGAGTGTATAAAGAACTGTGAACCTTAAACACACATGCAAAGAAGAAACCTTCAAAAGCTACAAGAGTCGGACTTTTTTTGGTTAAATTAGGAACCTTACCAGTGAAACTCAATGAAAGATAATAGTCAACATAATATATAATCTCCTCATATACAAGAGACAAAAACCTATAGGTGAACTTATTAGTGAAAGTGAGATTTCCATGGGGAGGCATGTGGGAGCCACTGCAAGGAGGTATTAATCAGCGTGCCAGGGCAGACGGAGCTGTTACGCAGAACCCTGCAGAGCCTCCTGCGAAGAGCATCCTCTTACACACTGGTCCTATGGCAAAGGGAGAAGCTGATGCGGAGTGGTGGGAGGCAGGCTGGGGTCCTTGGGAACTCCCCGGCAACAACTTAGTCCATGGGATTTAATTCAGCCATAATCAACAATGAAACTTCCAGAAAAATGAATGGGACGGGAAGACATTATATTCAGTGAGATAACTGAGGCTTAGAAAGACAAAGTATACATGTTCTCTTACCGATATGTAGATCCTAGCTTCTAATTTTTATAAATGTGTAATTATGTGAGAATGATTGTGGTTAGATGCCAGGAAACCAGAAAAGGGTCCATGAGAGGGGATTAAAGGAGACTTCAAGGAAGGGAGTATGGGGCGCACACACACTATGAATGGAAGAAGGAATCCTGGGTGTGGAAGAGTTCATGCAGGGATGGGGAGGCAGAGTAATATAGGGAAGAGGCATGGGAGGTGAGGGTCAGTCCAAAAAGTATCTAAAAACTACAACAAAGAAACCTATTATTTTGTATGTTGACTTAGAAAAAAAAATTCTTAATGTTCAAGAAATGGCATCACCCTAACATCATGAGTTAAGCACAGCTCTCAGTCTGTCACAGACCAGGAGAAATAAAAGTTGTAGATTAGGCCCATTAAGGCATCTAGATCTTGCAGGTTCTCACTGGTTGAGTGGGCAGAACAAGGGAAGATAAGAGCCACCCTATGCCAGTTTTCCTAAGAACAAATTAGGTTATTTTTAGATTGCATGGGAAACCAAATTAAGGAGCAGACGGAAAAGAGACTAGGAAATGGTTAGCAGACTTTTTATCCATCTGACAATGGTGAAGAGACAAAACAATGAGATGAAAGAAAGTGTTGGTAAGCATAACACATGTTCATGTGGTTACCAGAGGTCAGCATCTACGGGTAGGGAGGAACAAGGATTTGACAATCTTTTAAGAAGTAAGAGACAGGCTGAAGTCAGTTCCATCCTTGAATAATGGAGGGTTTTGGAGTTTTGTCTCATCCTAGTTGTCTGGTGTAAGATTGAGTCAATTATCTCGGGGGAAAGAAAATGCCATCTGTACTTCCACAGTTTTTTTTTATACACAATGTCCAACTTTCATTAAAATATTGTCAGTTTTTCTCTCTGTCTCTCTCTCTCTCTGTCTCTCTCTCTCTCTGTCTCTCTCTCTCTCTGTCTCTCTCTCTCTCTCTCTCTCTCTCTCTCTCTCTCTCTCTCTCTCTCATTCAGCTATAACAAGGAAAACACTGAAGAAACTGAAAAAATCATCTCTGACATTCATCATAGCAGTAGTCTTACAGAGGAAATCATTTCACCCCAAAAGGATAAAAGACAAAGTAGCAGATACAGGAAATCACAGCTTGTCCAAAGGACACCTGCATGCAGAACCCACTGTGGAAGTCAGACCCAGACTGTCTCTGGTGAGCTAATGGAGGTTCAGATGGACTGAGCTGAGAGTTGGGAACTACAGGTAGGACAGACAGAGGAAGGACTGTCACCCTTCCTGACTTGTACCCAGAAGCTTTGTCTACTTCTCTCCATGAATATCAGAAAAATTCCTTTCATGTTTTTGGCAGTGGGAACAGAAGAGAAGGGATTTGGAAATATGTCATAGCATTCTGTTCCTAATGGCTGCAGTCAAGATGAACTGTTTTGTCAAAGTGGAAACTAGCAGGGTTTTATCAGAGCCTAATCAATTCTAGCACCTTTCAAGGATGGGCTGTCATCTCTGGGAAAGATGTGGAAGCAACAGACACACCTGTGAAATTCATAACCAAGAGACACAGGCTCATTAAAAAGATGGGCACCTCATCATAGGACTACAGAAGGCTTCCCCCTCCTAAAGACCTTGCCACCAGAGTCCCATTGATTAAATACATTATGGTTAAGCTTTCAACAAAACACTTATAATAAAGACATCATAAGGTCAAAACTAAAAATTAGGAGACAGCATCATGGGTGGGGAATGTTGGATTGGTAAATATCAGAAATTTAAAATCACCATGACTAATATTATATAGGTTCTAATACGAAAATAAGACAATAGGAGAGAAGATACAAATGGTAAAGGAGGGCTGGAGAGATTGCTTATTAGTTAAGGAGCTTGCCTGTGAAGCCTAAGGATTCAGGTTCAATTGCCCATTAACCAGGTAAGCCAGATACACAAGGAGGTACATGCATCTGGAGTTCATTTGCAGTGGCTAGAGGCCTTGGCTCACCCATTCTCTTTCTCTCTATCTGTCTATTTTGCTCTCTCTCAAATTAATATATAAATAAAATATTTTAAAAATAGTGTAGGAGAGATATGGAAATGTTAAGAAAAAAATTAAAAAGAAATAATGCAGACTAAATCCATTGTCATAGACGCGAAGGATAACTTTGATAGACTGCACATGGCTGAGGAAAATAATCTCTGAGCTTGAGAATATGTCAAAACTGGAAACAGAAAAGGACACAGAATGCCATGGAACCACATATCCAAGAACTATGCAACAATTACAAAAGGTTCAACAAATACATCATGGTAATATTGGGACAGGAGAGAGCAAAAGAATCAATATTTAAAACCAATATTTAAAATCAAAAATCAATATTTAAAATGATGACTGAAAACTACTTGATCAAAAATCCAAGAATTTGAGATAATACCTGTGATCTCTAATCCAGAAACTACACTGTCAGATAACTTACACAGTATATACAAAATCAAAGGTAAAGAAAAGGAAAATCCCAAAAGAAGCTAGAGGAAAGCCATAGAGGTTAATCATATTTGCTGCTTGGATCACATCCGAGTTGTCCTCAGAAATTCTGTGCAGGAGTACAGTGAACTACTTAAAATGACAAGAGGGAAAATAACACCAACCTAGAATTCTGTCTATAACAAAATTACCTTTCAAAAAGAAAAGAAAAATAAAAATTTCCTCCAACAAGTAAAATGTGAGGAAATTTATTTCTAGTAGACTTTCCTTGCAACAAATGGTAAAAGAATTTCTTCAGGGAATGGAAAAATGACATAGGTAAGAAACTCAGATCAAATCATCAAAGGAAGCTCATGGAAGAAATAAGCGAAGATAAAAGGAATTTTTTTGTATTCTTAAGCTGACTTAAAAGATAATTTGTGCAAAATAATAACAGAAAAACTTTCAAAGATTATACCCTATGTTTAGATGAAATGAATAGCAGAAATGGTAAAAAGAATATGAAAGGTAATTAGAAAGTCTTATATCCTATAATGCTGTATGGTGATATAATATTATCTGAAAGTGCATTTGGATTAGCTATAAATGTATATCACAAACTCTAAAAACACTGAAAAAGTTGAAGACATATAAATGATACTCTAAGAATGGAGATAAGATAGGATTTCATACACTGTCCCATTAAAATCACAAAAACAGGGGCTGGAGAGATGGCTTAGCGGTTAAGCGCTTGCCTGTGAAGCCTAAGGACCCCGGTTCGAGGCTCGGTTCCCCAGGTCCCACGTTAGCCAGATGCACAAGGGGGCGCACGCACCTGGAGTTCGTTTGCAGAGGCTGGAAGCCCTGGCGCGCCCATTCTCTCTCTCTCCCTCTATCTGTCCTTCTCTCTGTGTCTGTCGCTCTCAAATAAACAAATAAATAATAAATAAATAAAAATTATAAAAAAAAAATCACAAAAACAGAAAGTGGAAATAAAAAATGAGAACAAGGCAGGGCACTCTGGAGGCAGAGGTAGGAGGATAGCTGTGAGTCTGAGGCTACCATAAGACTACATAGTGAATTCCAGGTCAACCTAGGCTAGAGTGAAAGTCCACCTTGAAAAACAAAACAACAACAACAAAAGGAGAACAAATTAAAATAGTAAAAAAATTGGTAAATATTTATCCAACAATATCGGTAATTTACTGTAATTATTAAGACCTAAACACACAATTAGAAGTCAGTTTGTCAGAGTAGATAAGAAAACAAGACCCACTCATCTTTGCCTAAGAAGTTCCTGTTGAATTTAAAATGCACATAGATTAGAAGTACAAGAATGGAGAAGGTACATTATGCCGGTGCTAATCAAAAGAAAAAAACGAAGCTCTGTTAATTTGAGTGTACTTTAGGTCAAAGTAAAGTTACCAAGAGTCAGGTAAGGCATTGTATAACAATAAAGGGGTAGATTTTAAAAAAATCCATTGCAAGTCTTAATGTGTAAGCACCTAACAATATAACATCAAAATACGTGAAGAAAAAACAGGCAGAACTTTATGCAGAAAGAGACTAACATAGCACAATACTTTGAAAGCTTAGCACTACTTTATCAGAATTGGGCAAAGCCAGTGGGCATCAGATCAGTAATCACATAGTTAAAAATCAATATCCATCAATTGTAGATAATTCACACTTCATCCACAAAGAAAAAAATGCAAAGACCTCCCAAATACTGACAGAATATTCACCAAGGTAGATGTAATTCTAGGCCAGGGTAAGCAAGAACACTTTTTAAAATTTATTATTGTTTATTTTTATTTATTTATTTGAGAGAAACAGACAGAGAAAGGCAGAGAGAGAGAGAGAGAGAGAATGGGCGTACCAGGGCCTTCAGCTACTGCAAACGAACTCCAGATGTGTGTGCCCCCTTGTGCATCTGGCTAACGTGGGTCCTGGGGAATCAAGCCTTGAACCGGGGTCCTTAGGCTTCACAGGCAAGTGCTTAACTGCTAAGCCATCTCTCCAGCCCAAGAGCACTTATTTAAAAAGTAGGAAACATACTGTATTTGTTCTCAAATCAAAATGGAATTAAACTAGAATCAATAGCAGACATATAGTTTGAAAATCCTGAATCCTTGAAGATGGAACAATACAATTCTAAACAACACATGAGTTAAGGGGGAAAAAAAAATCTCAAAAGACATTTGGAAGTATTTTGAAAGAAATGAAAATGCAGCCTGTCAAAAATTTTTAAGGTACAGGAAATGCTGGAGTTTTAGAAAACAATGACAGCATTGAATGTATATGTTAGAAACAAAATGAATTATCAGTGCTTCAGTGAAAAAATACAAATAAAATTAAATCCAATGTAAGAGGAAACAACTATAAAAATTAATGCAGAAATCAATGAGATGGAAAGTAGTAAGTTAATAGAGGAAATTAACAAAATCAAGAGCTAATTCTTTAAAAAGACAAATATACCTGAAAAAGCTCTTGTAAGCCAAGAAACAATGAAAGAGAAGACAAAAATTACTAAGATCAGAAATGAAATGGAAATACCACTGCATAGTTGAAGGACATTAAAACATAGTAAATATATAATATGAACAGAATATGATGGTACATGCCTATAAGGGAGAGGCAGGGACAAGGGGCTCATGAGTTTCATGTCAGCCTGGACCATATAGAGAATTCAAGACCAGCCTCAGCTATCTGGATGCTGTCTCAACAATAGCAACAAAAACAAGCAAACAAAGTAAAAAGAACAATAATACTATGAATAGCACTATGTTTACAGGTGAGATAACCTTCATGAAACAGACCAAATTTCTGACTCATCTACCAAAACTCATACAAGAATACATGTGAGCAGATCTAATAAAGTTATGAAAACTTCAAGCCAATAATTATCTCTGGCAATAGAAAACAATGGGTCAAGACTGATCCATGGATGACTACTGCCAAACATTTAAAGAAAAACAAATCATACCACTGATCTATAATCTTTTCTAGAATATTCAAACAGAGGGAATATTCTCTAATTTATTCTATGAATCCAGTATTACTCAAATGATAAAGACATTAGAAGAAAGAAAATATTCAGTGAGCTTATTCATAAACACAGATGGAACATCTCCCAAGAACCATAAACAACCCAAAGTTAATAATGTATGAAAACTGATATACCATGATTAAATGCTGTCTATGCCAATTTTAAAAAAATCAACTAATTAATTAATCCCATCAATAAACTAAAAAAAAAAAAAAAAAAAAAAAGAAGATCTGGCTGGCAGGATGACTTAGAGGTTAAGGCACTTGACTGCAAAGCCAAAGGATCCAGGTTAAATTCCCCAGAACCCATATAAGCCAGGGGCACAAGGTGGTACATGTGCCTGGAGTGTGTTTGTAGTAGCTGGAAGCCTTGGCATGCCCATTCTTTCTCTCTATCTGCCATTCTCTCCCTTGCTTCCTCTCTCCCTCACACCTCTCTATTAAATAAATAAATAAATAAATAAATAAATAAATAAATAAATAAATAAATAAAAGAAATATTTAAAAAGCGCATGATTGTATCAAGAGATGCAAGAAAAGCATTTGAGAAAATCCAACATTTATTCATCGTCAAAACTGCTCACTGAAGAGTTGAAAAGAAGGGTTTTTTACTCAATGATGAGAAATTAAAAGCCTTTATAGGATGATTAGGAAAAAAGATAGAGATGTTTTCTCTTTTCTCTCTCATTTGCTGTCTTTGAGACAGGACCTTGTGTTGCAGCCTAGGCTGATCACAAACTTATGATTCTCCTACTTGCTCCAGACTCCCAAGGACTTGGCACACAGCATCACATCTGGATATAAATAACACTTAAACTCAACAATGGTAAATTAAAACTCCAAATTTAAGAGAAATTACATATTATGAAATATTAAGTATTATTTTTAAAAAATTACAAGTGATAGCTGAGTGTTCAGCATTTGATCAGTCATATTTATCACACCCTCTAATTGCTCAGGGACTATTGTGGACAAAGTGGCAGAAAGAATCTAACAGCCAAACGATGGTGAGGAGTACTTTGCAACACTGGTTTCAAGACACAAATTGATTATTGTATTTACTACCTCATGGCAGCTGTCATTACCTACACAAGACCTGTATAATATTAGGTCATCAATGGGTTTTCATGGATGATCAGAGAGGGCAAAAAAGGAGACATCAGAGCCTGGAGAGATGGCTTAGCAGTTAAGGACACTTGCCTGTGAAGCCTAAGAACTCATGTTTAAATCTCCAGATCCCAAGTAGCCAGACACACAATGACTCAAGCACACAATGCCACACCAGGGGGTGCATGTGTCTGGAGTTCATTTTCAGAAACCTGAAGTTCCTAGCATACCCATTCTCTCAGTCTCTCTCTCTTAAAAAAATAATAATAATTTAAAATAAGAGACACCAGGGCTGGAGAAATGCCTCAGTGGTTAAGATACTTGCCTACAAAACCTAATGATTGGAGTTTGATTCCCACGAAGC
The DNA here is from genome assembly GCF_020740685.1 of Jaculus jaculus. Classification (NCBI taxonomy): domain Eukaryota; kingdom Metazoa; phylum Chordata; class Mammalia; order Rodentia; family Dipodidae; genus Jaculus; species Jaculus jaculus. The sequence continues at coordinate 25,340,965 of NC_059119.1, forward strand.
CATGTAAAGCCAGATGCACAGAGTGGCACATGCAGCTGGAATTTGATAACAGTGTATGAAGGCCCTGGCACACCCATACCCCCCCCTTCTCTCTCCCCTAGTAAATAAATAAATCAATATTTAAAAAAGAGACATCAATATAGAAGCAAGAATAGTAGGAAAAAAGAGGGGTCTAGGGAAAGGGGATGGAGAGGAGGACAAAGGAGGCTGTTAGGAGATGGTTGTGTATAATTTAATAATTTTTAATAAAAATTAAATCATAGGAAAAAGACACTAAAAGACCCCCTCCTCAAAGAAGAAATACAAGTAGCAAAAACATATGTGAAGATGCTCTCCATTATATATTATGGAATTGCAGATGAAAACAATGATGAGATCTGCTGTATCTCTTTCAAAATGAATAAGTCTGAGATAGTAATGACCCTAAATTTGAAGTCACGGGGACTTCCACTAACTGATAGTGGCTACAGCCACCTAGCATTCAGTATAGTAAGTTCTATCAAGGTCGGTATTATCATGCTATAAAGCAAGTATACTTCTTGGTGTTTATCTAACAAGTTGAAAATTTAACATTCGTGTTTATAACAGCTTTGTTCAAAATTGCCAAGTCTTGAGCTACAGCAACTGGTAAGAGCCAAAGATTGGGAGGAAAGCTTTGGAATGCTGTCTCCACGACACAAAGCGGCATATGCATTTATGATTTCACAGTTATTGCTGCTACCTGCACAAGATCTGCATAATATGAGAGCAAAACAGACATCAAAATAGAAGAGGGACTAGCTGGAAAAAAGGGATTCAGTGAAGGAAAAATGGAGAAGAGGTACAAAGGAAGCTAGTGAGAGGGGATTACAATCAGGGCTCTCTCTCTCATTCATATATATATATATATATATATATATATATATATATATATATATACATATATATGAATAATCAATTGTTGAGCAGTAGCAAGAGAATATTATTCAGTGATAAAAGAATTAAGTATCAAGCCATAGTGACATATCGAAAAATCTTAAATGTATATTGCTAAGAAAAAGAAGCCAAACTGAAAAAAAAAAAACTACTCTCCTATGTGAGTCCACCCAAGCGACCTTTTGAAAAGACAAAACTGTGTCCACTAAAAAGATCAGAGTCACCAGGATTTGGGGGTGGGGTAAGTAGTAGGAGAGTAGAGGATTTTTTTAATAACCGTGCAGTTTTTCTAGATGATACTAGAATAGTGGATTCATGCTGATATGCTTTGAATGTGTTCCCTGCAACATTTAGGTGGTAAAATTTAAGACTAACGTAAAGATATTTAGAGGTGAATACAGGCAGGCAAGCATAGTGAAAGTTATCAACCTGGGACCCCAACCTACACCCAGGTGTTCATACATCCCACTTCAAACAATGGTACAGGCTTCCTATGCCCTAGTGACCATTACTTGTGATTGGCTTCAGTTCAAGTATGACTTGAGATATGCTGGCGATTGAAATCGCAGGGGTCCATCCTGCCTGGACTGGTTTTGAGTAAAGGAGCAATTATACAAAGTCGGTGTCTTTTAGATGAAATTTTGGGGAGAATTCTCTATTTATTACTTTCTGCTTAAGCATGAATAGGCATAGATAGGATTTAAAATGGATGTCCCATGGGAATGGAACGTGTGCAATAGAGCAAAGGTTATAAACCTCATTTGTCAATCAAATGAGAGCACCACCCAAACTACACCCCTAGGAACTGACCCCAGACCTTCTCATAGACTCCATAAAAAGAAGCCCAGGCAATAACCAGGGTCCTTAGATACTTTCCACCGAGCAGCCTGCTGATCCTCTTAGCAGCGTATACAAACACATCAAGAGCACATCACATTCAAAGTAGTCCAGGCTCTGCCTCATTAACCGTCAGGACATCCATATTAAATCCTTCATGGACGTACATTCCAGGGCCTAGAGATGTAGTTTAGCTGGTAGAGCACTTGTCTTCCGTGCACAAGGGTTTGGGTTTGATTCCCCCCCCCCAAAAAAAAAACGACATAAAATTGGGCATAGTGGTACATTCCCATAATCCCAGCACTCTGGAGGTGGAGAAGGAGCATCAGAAGCTCAAGATCATCCTTGGCCACCAAGAAAGTTTAAGGCCAGACTCTGTCTCACAAAAAACAAATAAAATAAAATGTGTGATATCAACAATAGCAGTATGGCATGAAATATCAAATCAGCACAGCTCTTTCTGGAAACTTTCTAGCATTATGTACATCAAGTTCAACCTATGCATGCTGATGACTCAGAAATCCAGCAGAAAAGCAAAATAAATCCAGCCAACATGTGCACCACAGTTGGTCATTTTATAACTCCAAATGAAAACAAATTAAAAGTCAACTAACAATAGAATTCATACATGGCGGTGTATTCTTCCAATGGAATCCTCCAGAGCAGTGAAAATGAGCTGCATGAAGAAATGTGGATAAATCTCTAAGGTGGACATAGAATGAAACAATGGCCAACAACAGAGTGGATTTTCTCTAAATATAGTTCAGAAACTTATATCAGTAGCACCACTTGAGTTCGGGGTAGGGGGCATCATCCGCAGAGATGGCATAACATGAGCGTCAGGCAGGCTGGTTGCATGTTATTCTTACTTTGGTTCAGGGCTATACAACAGATCTTACTTTGCTCAAATGAACTGAGCTATATATTCACAGCAAGTCTGCTTTTTCATGCATTTTGTATTATTTTAGTTTTTTTTTTAAATTTTATTTATTTGCAATCAGATAGATAGAGTGAATGGGCATGCCAGGGCCTTTATCCACTGCAAACAAATTTGAGATGCACATGCCCTTGTGCATTTGGCTTACATGGATCCTGGGCAATCAAACCTGGGTCCTTTGGCTTCACAGGCCAATGCCTTAACCGCTAAGCCATTTCTCCAGCCCCATTTTATATTTCTTAAGTAATACTTTAAAACGGTGGCTTTGTAGCTGGGCACGTTGTGCCCATGTTTCCTGTACTAATAATGGTCATAATTGATTAAGAGCTTACCGTATACCATGAATTAATGGTAGCAGTAGGTGGTTTAGTTTAAATTTTCTCAATACATCCTTTAAGATAGAATGGTTGTCCTCCTAGTGTGGATTTCACAGATGTGCCTGCTGCTGTTCAGAGAGATGAAGTGACTTCATATTGCTAGAAAAATCACAGGACCTGGCTTCAAAAGCACACCTTTCTCATTTCAAGACATTGAGCCCTGTCTAGCTCCCTGCTTTCTTAATCTTGGGGTGGGGGTGGGGCTTCATGTAGAAGAATGGCCTCATAACCAAACCACACAACACTGCAACTGCAAAAGGCAGTTTCTCCACTGTGCCACGCCCAGCCTCAAGCTTGCAGTCGCTGGTGACGGATGCCGAGGTCGGCAGCGGTGTGGCTTGGCCTTGCTCTCTTGTATCTACATCTCCTCAGCACACAGCGTGTCCGGCGTAGAAAAAGCACAGTTTTTATTTACTCTGGTAGGTTATTTGGATGACCTTGAGCTAATCTCTTAATTACTCCAAATCTTTTCTGTAGTTTGTTTCTACGTTTGCCAAAAATTTTTCTAAATGACCCAGGGGCAAAACAACTTAGTTTTAGGAGGCGATGAACATACAGTTCATGTGGATTGTTATTCTTTTTTTTTTTTTTTTTTTGATTCTTCTATGTTTAACTTCATTGAACCAAGCATGGTTAGGGAAGCCAGGAATCTCAGCCGTTGGGAAGCTGAGGGAGGAGACCAGCCAGGTTCACATAGTGAGTTCAAGACCAGCCAGGGCTATGTAGTAAAACCCTGTCACATACAAATTTTTTTTTAATTCGCCACCCCTACCACTTCTCTTTCCTCATATATATTCTCTACATTTCTCTTACTTCTTGTTCCCAGGAAGTCAGACATGAACAGCCCCACTGGGCTCTTTTGTGGTTAAGAGATTAGAAGCCAAGGGCTGCAGACCGGTGTGGTTAGTGTGTTTCCCCTCGCTCGCTGCTAGTAGATCCGCTTATTTCTAGACTCAGCTCTGGTCAAGTGGCCTTCCCATGGTAAGAAGACATGGTCCCTCCCACTGCCCTTTCAGTCTTTAGGGGGTGAAGGCTGTCTCCAGCCCCAGGCTTTTCCACTCTCCTTGTGACTTATTCTGTGTCCATTGCTGTGAGCACTCTCTCCGAATCCTCAGCATCCGGGCACCATCACTTTCCTTGCATGGAGGATTACCGCTGATAAAGCAGCCCACTATGTCATTTCCTCCCAAATGCAACAGGCACGCCATCTATGTGAGATAACTTAGCGGGTCCTGATGATAAGCAGCAGAATGAGAAAGATTAAACCAGTGTGGGCTGCACGCGTCAAGCAGCGGGAGGAGCTAAAATATAAACACAGGTAGAGTAAACGTGAAATGATCCGCCACGCAAATTCCTCCAATATGTGCATTGATTTTTCTTTTTCCCCATAAGACACAAGGAGGTTGTGTCCCACTTCAGAAGTAAAAGGCTGTCATCTTAGGAAGGTCCCTGTCATTTTATAGAAGACTTCATCAATGTTTCCCTCCCCACGATACACACACTTAGAGACATGACTCTAAACCCCTAACACACAAAACTCAGCTGTCTTCTTTGCATTTCTTCATAACCATGCCTATAAGTTGAAAGATCCTTGGCTCGACTACAGTCAGCTTATAATCAAAGCGTCCTCTCCAGCTAAACCAGGCCACTTTTCATTCGCTTCTGGGAACAATCAAAATCATGCGTGTGGGCCTCGGGAACAGTGATGAAGGCTGCTGGTACTGTGAGAGCCCAGCAAGGCAAAAAAAAAAAAAAAGGGGGGGGGATGCAAAAAGCAAAGCAAGAGGATTAGTTATGGAGATGTGGATGGAAATGATGCACTCTGCTATCCTCACAGACAGCTGTTCTACCTCTGCCCAGGCTGGGAGCAAGTAAAGGCACCTTACCTGCCTCGTGAGATCCTCACAAGGACTCAGAACCATTCTACAGCTGGGGGGACAGTACAGAGGCTCAGGATGGCAGTAGGAAGACTAAGCATACTCACAGACTGGGTGAAAAGAAGATTTTAGGCAAAAGGGCTTTCAAGTCCCAATCTCAACTACCGAGTGCCAGGCCGGGCTGCTCTTTTCAGGGGTGCATTTGCCCTCACCTCAACGCAGAAAGAATATAACTTTGGTGCCAGGAAACTGAGCTAAGCACAGCTTTGCTTGTCAGACGTCAGCACTGGCCTTTGGGATCTGTGTAGTTTCTGCCAAAGGCTTACGTTGTCAGGAGTGAGAAGCGTACGGACTGGGAACACTTCATTCCAGCTACTGTGGACCACAGAGAGCTTTGTGCATCCCCTCCCAGCACTTCAAATCCAAGAGCACACAGCTGTAATGCCAGAGCAAAATGCAAAACCAGGCGATAATGCAGCATTGTCTCCATCAGAGGGGCATGATACCTTTCCTTGCCCCTCTTTTTTTCACACTTTTTTTAACTGACAAATTTCATGATTGCATGATTGGAAACAATATCCCATGGTAATTCCCTCTATTCCCCCACTTTACCCTTTGAAACTCCACTCTCCATCATATCTCCAATCCCTCTCAATCAGTCCCTCTTTTATTTTGATGTCACGATCTCTTCCTCTTATTACGATGGTCTTGTGTAAGTAGTGTCAGGCAGTGTGACGTCGTGGATATCCAGGCCATTTTGTGTCTGGAGGAACACACCTTCCAAGGCCACAGGGTCCATTGTGGAAGAGGTGATGGAAAGAATGTAAGAGCCAAAGGAAGGGTAGGGCTCCTTACAAAATACTCCTCCAGACACAAAAGGCCCCCCTTGCTCTAGGAAGCCAGGCCTGGAAAACCAGAAGTTCCAGGCTCTGCACTGACTCTTGCAGATGCAACGTAGGAATTCACCTTTGCGCGTGGGCTGTTTGCATGACACATCCCTCCACCATGTGCTGTGAGGCCTGAACGTAGATGTCCCCTCAAATCCATGCTTAAATTCTAACACCTTAAGGTGATGGTATTAGATAGAAGACAGGGCTTCTAGGTAATTAGGTCCTACGTGGGACCACCAGTCTTACCAAGGGGACGCACAGAGGGTTGTGAGACTCCTGCCACCTTGTGAGGACCCTGAGAAGGCACCGTTCATGAGCTACGAAGGGAGCACTCGGTAGATGGGAAGCAGCACCTCAATCACGAAGTCCAGAACTGTGTGAATTCCATTTCCGCTGTCAATAAGCAGCCCAGTATCTGGCATTTTGTTGTAGCCACCAAGGTGATGAACACCCTATGCAAGCCAATTGCTGAACTTCTCTGAACCTAATTTTCCGCAGTGATCACAGGAGGATTTGGTGATATGAAACGGAAAGTTCTGGCCCATAACACACACTCACTAGGGTCTGGATAGTATCATGGTACTGGCTATAGAATTCTTACAAAAAAAAAAAAAAAGAGGTTATTGTCATTAGTATGTTAAACAGACTCAATGTAAAATGCCACTATCAGTAAATTATAAAAGCAGGATTCTAGAGCTTTCCTTTGTAATTTTTTGTTTTTGATATTTATTTATTTATTAGAGAGAGAGAGAGAGAGAGAGTGAGTGAATGGACACACCAGGGCTTCTAGCCACTGCAAGTGAATTCCAGACACATGCATCATCTTGTGCATCTGGCTTATATGGGTACTGAGGAATTGAACCTGGACCTTAGGCTTTGTAGGCAAGCACTTTCACCACTAAGCCATCTCTCCAAACCTCCTTTGTATTTTTAAAATATTAATTATTATTATTTTTACTTTGTGAAGAGAAGGAGAGAGAGACAGAGATTCCAGGGCCTCTGGCCACTGCAAACAAACTCCCTGCACTACTTTGTACATCAGGATATATGTGGGTACTGGGGAATCTAAGCCAGGCTGACAAAGTTCACAAGAAAGCATTTTTAACCACTGTGCCACCTCCCTAGGCCCTTCTTTATATATTTTTTTATAGTATTAGTATCCACAAACATGGGTTTTTCCTAAGACATACATCTGCATATGTATGCATCACTGTGCTTTGCTCAGTCACCCCTGCATGTCCCATTGCCTCCTCTTGACCATCTCCCTTTGCACCAGGATTAGGCAACACCTCCCATGACCCATGACACTAGTGGTTCCTACTGTGCCTCTATGCTCAATGATGGGATCTGTTCCCCGCAGGGTCAACTCCAGAGCCGTATCTACAAGGCATTTCACATACTCATCTAATTCTTCTGGCTACTATTCCAATCCTCACATCAGATGAATATGCAATTGAACGTGGAGGGGCTTGCTGGAGAGTCAACTCCATAGAGATTTTATACGAGAATTTTAAGACTACATTGGAGGATGTGAACCCCATTCTGGGAAAATGTAAACCCATAAACAATCTTCTGAAAGGTTCTTGGCACCTCATACATTGCACCCGAGGATTTGAATTTCTGATATGAGAGAAACCTTGAATATCTCTCGAGCACTAGTGACCCTTAAGCTTCCCTTGGCATGGGACAGTTCACCATCTGCAGAAAGAAGGGCTAGTTCTTGAGGAGAACATAGGAGAAGCTACTCTTCATCCAGGTAAACCCAGAAGACCCCAGTGCTTTATGTGGCTGAGGTAGATTGAAGGGAAAGGATCCCTGGCCCGATTGAGCTCTGTGGGTAACAGTGACCATTCTGGCTGACCCTGGCCATTGCAAGGGCAGAAACAGAAGCTACGTCAGTCAGACCCTTTCTCCTTGGTACTCAAATACTTGAGTAAAACTACATGTGGGAGAATAGGTGTACTTAGACTCATGGTTTTAGAGATTTCCATCCATCATGTCAGATAGGGTGAGATAGAGCTGAGCAGCTCATACCATGGCTGAGAAGCAGAAGGAAAATGCCAGTTCTAGTAGATTTTCTCTTTTTTCCTATCCTGTACCCAGAGTGAATCTTCCTTCCTTAGTTAATCCCATCAAGGAAACGCTGTCACTGAATACTCTGATGGTGTTTTACAAATCTCCTAAGGGCTTCTTGATCCAGTCAAATTAGCAAGATGAACCATCCTTTGTCAACTTGACAGGCAAACACATCTTAAACTGTGACATTCCACCCTTGTAATGGAGCAGTACAGCATGTACTATGGTGTCCAGGGACAGAGAAGTAGAGTAACTACATAGCAGGCTTTCTTTTTCCTCCTGTAGTTAATGTACGTACCCTTCCCCAGACAATGAGACAATGTCATCCATATCCAGAGCCTGTGTCCCCCTTCTGGAAAACAAGCTCGCAGGCACACTGAGAAGTATGCTTTATTGATATCTTAGCTATTTTCAAATTGATAATCAAGATCAATATCACATTCACCCAGATATCCTGAGGTCACCAAAGAGAAGGCAGCGGCTGTGGAGGCCAAGGGGCGAATTGGTGTTAAGGACACTGTAGCTTGGGACAGAGAAGGCCAGCCTAGTTCCAGTGGCTGAGAAACAGTATTCTTGCTTCCTTCTGGGAAAACCAACTGCAGCAATAGGGGCTTGCATTACAACCTCAAAGGGAGTAGAAGTGAGGGCCAGAACACACTCTCCCTCACTGAACAGATCACGCTCCTAGTTTTCTGTTTCTCTATGCATACCTTGCAGATAATACCTTCTACGTTGCACATATGATTTTAGGATAAGAAGGTGTTCGAATATAAGTGGTAGTCTCTGGAAAATGATATGTGATCGATCAATGGTTATGGATATGACCAAAGTATTTGATTTGGAAACAATTATGATGTCTTGGAGAATAACTGGACCCTTTTGCATATTTCAGGGATTCTATAGAAATTCAATATTTCAGAGTAAACAATAAGAAGAGGATGGTCTGTGTGTACAGCAAAACATCTGAAAGGAAAGAGGCCACTTTGTAAGGAGAATGCCTCCTTACTGGACAGCTGGTTGCATAGGTAGGACTGCTTGGCAAATTGCGTTGGGCAGGAATGCCTTGAAGTAGCCTCTTTCCTCCCCTAGACCCTCTTTCCCAAGACTGATGAGCAGAACTCCCTGCCTGATGGGCTCTAGGGCATTACCTTGTGCTTTTAAGCTGTATGTGTGTGCTGTATCGGGTGAACATGTCTGTGTATACCTGTATGTTTACTCCTGGGCATGTGCATGTATGAATATGTGCCTGTGTATACTTATTTTGAATGTCAAAAGGCTCTATGTTGCTTTCATTTGAGCTTTGACATCTGGTGGCCCTTGGCAATCCCATGCTAGCATTTCCCAGCCACTGAGTTATCCTTGAATAACACTTGGTCAGGGGAGGAGCTGGCTCTTGCAGATCCTGGCTACTGCCCATTTCCGTAGCTGCAGAGAGGAGACCTACCGCCTCTGGAGCTCAGTGCGAAGCTCAGACATGAGAGATCGAGAGCTGAGGAGGTCAGGAGTGATCAGAGAGTACCCCTTTTGTAGCCAGTGACTATTAGCTCACTGTAGGTATCTGAAATATGTGAATTTCACTCTTGAATAATTTCTTCTGATTAAAGTACTGCTGAGAGAGGAAAACAAGACAGTGATTAAAGTTATTGGCCATGAAAAGAGTTATTATCCAGACTGTCTTGGTATGAAGGTGAGGGTAAGAATGAAGCACAATTGCATTTATTAGAAACAACTAATGGCACGAGATAAAAGGATGTTTCCGGCACCGAAAAATGTTGCATTAGAAAGAGAAATGTTGCCTCTTTTGCTGTGACTACAGAAAGGAAAGGTCAGCAAAAACGATTTTTGAGCTTGTATCTAATCGGGCAAAGCGTTAAGACACAGGGCCTCATTCATGAGCTTGTACTTATAGGCATAAAGATTTACTGCACAGAGAGGTAGAGGCACACCATTAACTAACCCTGTGGACATGAAAGCAGAAGGTGACATAGAGGGCCACATTATCCTTTAGGCACTGCCCACTTCTATAAGATACATAAGCACATTTAAATAGAATTATGGCATTTAATTATATGAAAATATTCAACACTCTTTTTATTATGTATTCTTAAACTAACAACTTTTGAAATGAAGGGGAGGTCATAGACAGCAAATACTCCATCATGCCACCATACTACGAAAGTAAATACTCCATTGTGCCACCATACTACGAAAGCAAATACACCATCATAGCAAACCAGTGCCTTTTCTTGGTGACACTGTTCCTCTTCCAAGCTTGAAAAGAAAAAGATTAGGTATGGGGTTGATTTAGTTTGTGTATAGTTTGTGTGCTATGGAATTTAGGAGTAGGGCTTTTTTTTTTTTTTTTTTTTTTTTTTAAGAGAAGAGAGTGCTTTGGAGGGTGCCTGAGGCTGCTCCTATCTATCCCATTGGTCCTGATAAACCTGAGAAGTTTCCGCCTGCCCCATTTCCAGTGTGAGGAGCTTTCCCCCAACATTGGAAAAGCCCACTATCAGTACATAGGTGTAAAAACAAAAACTGGACGCTCACCTTTGGTCTTCAGATATTTATCATGAAAAACAACCTCCTCAACTCAGCCTGACACCCCAAGGCTGACAAAAGTGCTGTCTTCTCCTAAGGTTCCAGGAATTGGAAGACACATTGAGATGATGTAGATGGGGCTTGGGGCACACACATCTGGGAAGAAAAGAATGAGGAATTTTGGCCAAGGAGATGGTCAAGTATGGGGCATGTCCTTGAAAGAAAGAGATACACAGACCCTGCAAAGGCCAAATGTTCATTAAGTCAAAATGTGAGAAGTAAGTATACAGGAGTGAGTTGGACCTGATGCCAGAGAGAACACAGAGATGGGAAATAATGATTATTATGTTCTGCGAATTATACTCCCCAAGAGCCTCCTAAGAACTTGATAAGCATGGAGTTGCCACCCAGCCTCCCACTCTCTGCTGGCTGATGTCAGTGGACTTTAGATACACACTGGAAAACAGTGCATGTCCCTGCTATACCTAAGACCCACCTGGAATGAAGGTGCTCCAACTACTGTGCCTGCCAATAGAACTCAGGCCATGGCTGCAGCACACCCAATCAGACTGTACTTCTCCAGTCCAGAGAATAAGAGTATAGGGAGCAGACACGTTTTATTAAACAACTTTAATCCAAATGCTGATTATTATTTGCAGTGTCTGAAGGCACAAAATATACCTAAAATGTATGGAAGAGTCTAAACAGAGTTATAAATCCACAGAGAAAAGCATGAAAAAGATACATTCTGAGCTGACACAGAGATCAGAGTTGGAAAGATTCTGGTTTTTGTTGTTGGTTTTCCTCTTGGAGAACTTGCTTGGGTATCAACCATTTCCCGTTATGCCATGAGTAGGAAATTCAAATGACATAAACATAGTGAAGATTAATACCAAGTGGTATCAAAGGCTTTCCCCCACAAAGATAATGTTCCCCCCGCTCTCTCTCTCCCTCCTCCCCTCCCTCCCTCCTCTCCATCTTTCTCATTTCCTGACACATTCTAAGCAAAGACATCCAAGAACACATCCACATCCATGGCATACCAAAGACAACAGGTCATCTCTGGGGGGAAAAATAAATCAGACGTGGATATAAGATAAGGCAGGGAGACCATATTTTTTTAATAGTGTGATTATTTATATGAATAAAAAAAACCCTGACCATCCAGAACAGGTCTCCCAAAGTATTGATGGAATAACAGTTTTCTGATCCTTAGGGTGATAGTTAGCCAACCCAGGCTTTGGCATGCAGCGCTGACTCCAAGCTCCACAAACTGACTAGAGATGTTACTGGAACACTTGAAGAAGCACTAACATCAGACCATCCCCAGTATCCAAAGATAAATAACGTAATTATAAATGCTCTCTTCCCCAGTGTGCTTTCAGCTAACTGTGAAGTAGTCAGTCTTTACTCTTCAATCATGTCACTAGAGATATTTGGAAAGAAATCAATCCTGGGAAAGCCTCATGAATACATTTCTCGAGTAACTCAGCAAGGATAGGCAGGGAGCAATAGAGAGGATGTTGTATCTCTCCTTATCCATAAACCTAGGCTCTCAATACCCTGATTTCTGATAGGGGCAGAAGTGCCATAGCCACACCCATTGGTTATGGGTTTGGTTCATCAGCCCAGCAGTTTGGGAGGTTAGCATCACCTTGGTATTCAGAGCAAGTGACTGAAGGGGCATAGCTCGGGTCCCTCTGATTACTCAAGTCCTAATTGTTCTTTGCTTCAAAAGTTTAATCCCCAGAATGGCAAAAAGGGGGAGAGGAGGACTTTTGGTTGTCCAAATCTTAGGGAACAGGATTTCTGAGCAAGTTTTCCAGCTCAGGCAAAGCCCTGAGGATCTCAAAGGATGTAAGCTTACAGTCTGCATAGCCTCTCCTAGGGACTGGATCACTCACTACTCGAAGCCTCCTGATCTAGAGAGAGGAATCAGCTTTGGATGAGGCCAAGCGCTAGAGTTTGACTCTATTTGGCTGGCTTCATGAAGGATGAAATACCCAGAGACATGTCTTTACTTGGGGATTATAGGTAGCTTCCCTAGGGGAAGACAGCTATTGTCACATTACAAAGCTACTCCTCCCTACAAAGAAACAAGCCTTCTTCCTACCTGGCCTCGTTTCTCTTTTCTCCAGTCTTCCCCATCACCTGGAGACCCCCCCCCCCATGTCCTTCTAATGGAAGCCTAATTTTTTTTTAATGGAAGGAAAAGTTTAATTTGGCCTAAAGTGTTACAGGGTAGAGTTGATCATGTCAGGGAAGACATGGTGGGCCTGTGTCACGTTTGCATGGAGGAGGCAGAGAGAGAAAGAATGAGAGAGAGGGAGAGTGAGTAGCTTATGAGGCAAGCTAAAAACACCTCAAAGCTCACCCGCAGTGATATGCTTCCCCCAGCAAGGTCCCACAACCTTCCAGAACAGCATCACCAGCACCTAAAGCCACGAAGCTTCTACTCCCTGCATAGCTGACAACACACTCCTCTTCTCACCCACATTCAAGTAACTAGTCTTCCTCTCCCTGGTTTATTTTAATCTTTTAAGACGACTCACTGTGCACTATGAGGACACGCCTACGTGAAAGCACACAGAAATGGTGACCTCAGTCTAGGCAGCTTCTCTGGGCCCAGGAGCGGCTGCACACTAGACAGTGTGATGCATCATGGGTTCAGTGTCTTGATGCAGCTTGACCAGGACTGCCACATACATGGGAACAGATCACCCTATACATCAGGTACCCGGTGAGCCCAGTGAACATGGGCTGTGCACTCTCGTCATCTACTGGAGGGTACACAAGGAAGAATGAGGGACTGTGTGCAAAGGAATGAGACGTGGACACAGCAGCAGGCAGCATTCGGGGCTTTGTCCTCCTTGTCCCCAGCAGGCAGGGCTCCTTATTGGATCATCCTTCCTGCCCTCAGGAAGGCCCAGAAACGGGGGTCCCTTTGGTACTTCAGAATGATCACAAGTAATTTGCTTTTATTCATATAGAACAAAATTTACAAAGTCATTCATACAGTTTTTGTGTTTTTTTTTTTTTTTTACTGACTTCGAAAATTGGGAATATTCAAAATACACTTTTACCCCACTCCATTCTTTCATTATTTACACATATGTACAAGAAAAATGAAAGAGTCTCTGTGTGTATCTGTGTGTGTGTGTGTGTGGTCTGGGTCGTTATTTTCTTGTATTAAAAAGCTCTGCTGGTCGGGTGGGTGGGTAGGTGGACGGGCAGGAGGGCAGGCGACGCGGTCAGATGGAAGTGCCGTGGGAAGTGTCCAGGGCTTCTGGAAGGACGCCTCCAGGCACCGGCTGGAAGGACATAGGGATGGGGGTCTTCACAGGGCTCTGTCGGAACAGCCCCCCGTTGGGTGACCTGTGTTTGCACTGAATGGAGGGCATGGTGGCAGAACTGCTGAGTGGCAGTGGCAGGTTGCTGCTGGGCCCTGATGACAGTGTCCGGCTGGTGCCATGGCTGCTCTGCTCAGGCAGAAAGGTGCTGACCGAGAGCTGCGTGTTCTGGTACTCCCGTGTGGGCTCCAAGGTTTGGCTGGGAGCCAGGCCCCCCATCTCCAGGGCTGAGAGCTCAATGGACGCTGGGGAAATTTGCTTGTGGGCAATGTCTTCATCCATGAGACTGTTTATACGCCGATGCACCTGCTCCAGATGCACCTCTTTGTCCTGGAGAGAAAGCACAGGGAGGTCAGAGCCAGTTCTGAGAGCACGCTGTGCCCAGCTCGCTGCACACTCTGGGCACTGGGAGGCACCAGGCCAGTTCGGCCTGCCAGACAGAGTATCCCCACCCACTGCTCCCAGCTCCCCTCGTTGGATGGCCAATCCTCTGCTATCTGGGGAATCCGTAATCTGGGACACTAGTGCTCATATAGCCAAGATCCTGCCAGCAGGCATAGGCAGCCTCAGAATCACGGACATACTCGGAGGCAACCTTGTGACACGATGCTTTGAAGAGCTGGCAGAGACAGGAGATAACTAGAGCCTCAGGAGAGCAGAGAAAATGGTCCTCAATGCCCTAACAGGCACAGTACATTTGCCACTTGGGTTCACTCCCCTCAAAGGCTTGATTTGGCCTCCTCTGTCCTGCATAAAAGGAGGCTCAGGATCAGGAAGGACCCACGGCCTCATGGCCTAACCAGTCAGGAGCCCCATCCATGAATGTTAGGGATGTCCTGAAACCTGCAGCGGGAGAGCGGCCTTGCCCCACCCTGTAACCTGTGTTCTCTCTGTACAGCGTCTCCAGGCCACCCCAGCAGGGGACATGTCCCTATCTGGCTAATGGGGTATGGGTTTCTGGGTAGGGATGAGGAGAGGGGACAGGGAGGAGAGGGGCTCTTCATGTTCTGCTGACTCCTGGGTATCAAGGAGGGCTTGAGGTTGCCCAGGTTAAGTGTTCCTCACCCTTGATAGTGCCTCCCATGCACTGGCGTAAGAGAAGACTGCTTGGCTTACTTATGTACTCAAGAGAGGAAACAAAGCAGGCTAGTGTTATGCTTTTCAAGTAAGCTGATGATAATGCCTTCAATGTTAGAATGAACCAAGGTGTTCCCACTGCTTGAGAGCTAAAGGAAGATGTCACCCGCTCCCTCTGTTCCCTGCAGGGAAGAGTACACTGACAGAGCAGCTGTGTGTGTGGGGGGGGAAGCCACACAGCTGCTGGAGGTTAGAAACTGAAGTATTCATTGTTGACCCCAGGGTAACAATATGCCAGGTCAGATGATGGATGCTGATATCCCTGCCCACGCCCACCCATGACACCTGCCAGGAAAAAAAAAAAAACAAACTTTGCATCAAAGCTTATTTATAAAACACAACCCTACCAGTGGTCGACCCAAGGAAGACTCAATTCATCATTTTAGTGGATCAAAAACTAAAGAACCTGTAACTCGTTCCTTTCCCAACATGGGGGTGGGGGGGAATCACTTCTGTCTGCCCTTATGACTTCATAGCTGACACACAGTGCTTGTCTTCTTTCTGGTGAGACACTTACTGTCATTCTCAGAACCTCTCCTGGGACAAGAAAACTGACAACTTCCATAAGACAATGGAAGACTCATTTCAGGCCAGGAGGAAATCAGATGATAAGAACACACACTGATTTGAGGGTGAGGAAATACTTTGGAATCCAGCTTGGTATCAGATGGAGATGACTAGCCAGGCCCTAAGGAAGAGCCTGGGAGTCCAGTGATCAGAATCCACATAGCTCAGCTGGTTGGTGCTTAAGACCATCTCTGAGAAAAGACTATCTCTTGGTGACTTGTGCTATGTGTTAAAATAGAAGATTGAGCCTGGAATACAACACCTTCAAAAGTTTGTAAGCTAAAGATGCTTGTGGAGGTTTAGATGTAAAATGTCCATGATAGCCTTGTATATTTGGGATTGACCTTTTTGTTTTAATGCGCTCATTAGAGAGACAGAGAGAATGAATGAGAATTGGTACACCAGGGTCTTCAGCCACTGCAGCCAATTTCCAGATGTGCATGCCCCCCTAGTGTGTGCGTGAGCAATCTTGCACACTTGCATCACTGTGCATCTGGCTTACGTGAAACCTGGAGAGTGAAACATGAGACCTTAGTCTTCACAGGCAAGTGCCTTGATCACGAAGAAATCTCTCTGTCCTAGGGAACATAGGGCCTCATATTTGATCCCAAGCTGGCAGAGCCTTTGGGAGATGGAGCCTTGGAGAAAGTGTGTTGCTGGGGGTGGGCCTTGAAGTTTATTTGTTCAGCCTTATTGTGTGTTCGTAGCTCAGTTCATTCTTGTTGCCTCTTACAAGCTGATGAGACAAGATGTGATACCCAGATGTCTGCTCCTATCCTGCTCTGCACACCATGATGAGGCTTCCCCTGAAACTGTAAGCCAAAGTAAGCCCTTTCCTTTCATAAGCCGCTTCCTGTCATGTGCTTTGCCCCAGCAATGTGAAGGTAACCGCTATAATGCTCCTCGGTTTAGGAACTTAAATTCCAAAAGTGTCACTGCAAGATCAAAATCACCATAAGTCAACAATGCATCTACTCGACCTAGCCCATTGGGCACCCCACTTCACAGCATAGCACACTGTAGAGCACTGACAAGTTCTGCTTATGATCCTGTGCCTCCCAGGGAACTGTGGCTCACTCCTGCCGTCCAGCATTGTCAGGGGATGGGACCACACAGTGCTTGCTCAGGAAAAGATGGAAATTAGAAGAACAGTTCCCATTGAATGTGTACTGCTGTGGTACCACGGTAAAGGTGGAAGAAAAAAAAAAAAAAACAAGCAACAAAAAACATCAGTTGACCACAGTAAATTGAAGACTATCTGTATATTTAACTAATCAAATTTCAGTTCTTTTCTTAATTACCTTATACCACAGTTGAGCCATGTCTGTGCAACTTTTCCCCCATTGTGTGTTTTTGTCTGCTTTGGTTTTGCATGTAAAACTTTTAGAATAGTATTTCCTACCTATTACTTGGGGGCACTAGCATCTTTGAGTCACTAGGCATTAATGCCTTGAAGAAGCCCATGATTTCCTTACTTTGGGGAGTTATTTGCTTGGGGGGGGTTTACTATCTGCACTACTGAGTTTGGTAAGTGACCTTCTTACTAGTGAAGGGGATGAAGGCCAAACAAGGTGAACAGACTAAGTCTGCGTCCTGATCAGAGACACGGATTCAGGGAGTAGCTGGTATTTCCTTAAGTAGCAGTAGTGCTCCGCTCAACTCTCCGTTCTGCGCTGGAGCTCCTCCCCGAACCTCTGAACAAGTCAGGGCTCTGCCTGCCACCAAACCTGCACCTTCAGCATGCTCATGGCTGCCATGTGCTCCTGAGTAGCTTCTAGTTTTCTTTAAAACATGGGTGGGGGGCGGGGGGAGAATGGGCATGCCAGGGCCTCCTGCTGCTGCAAACCAACTCCAGACTCATGCTCCGCTTTGTGCATGTGCCTTTGTGTGGGTCCCGGGGAACTGAACCTAGGCCATCAGGATTTGCAAGCAAGAGGCCTTTAACTTCTGGGCCATCTCTCTGGCTCCATGAGTAGCTCCTGTTACACAATATAGCCTCTTGATGTTCATCAGCCAAAGTCAGTGGCACAATTGCGCTGGTGAGTGTCTTCAGCCACAAGCAAGTTTCTCTCAAAGAGGTACAAAGGGCACAGGACAGCCTGGAAGCTGGAGACATGGAGTACACTGAGTGAGAATTTCAGATGCTCTTCAGGGTTTAAGAAGACTCCTTCCCTTTTCTGTAGCCAGCAAAGGCTGGACCAGCTGGCAGCTCTCACTGCAGAGCCTGTGATTTTCATGGAAGGGGAACTGATCAACAGGTTGTGTTGTACTGAGGATATTGGAAAACTGATTAGTTGTATGACCTTGGCTTTTCCTCCTTTTTGTACTCCCCCCACCCCCGCCAAGGACTGTAAAGCTTCAACTAGAGATGGACAGACATAATTTATAGAGTGAACTAATTTGTAGCACATAGGAAGCAAGCGTCTCAGTTCCAGCTGTGTTCACTCTGGATTCTGAAAGGTGGAACAGAAAGCCTGGCTCTTTAGTTCAGAGTCAAACACTGGGCCCAGGATAGGTGTTCAGGAGACCGTGTTTTATTAGGGGTCGGAGACAGAAAAAGGATAACTTCCGGACCAAGAATGCAGCAGAGAGACAGAGAAATAAACCTACTTGGGTAGAAGAGAGGACAACGAAAATCCTTTGGAGAAAAATGTGAGCCAGGGAAGTATCCTAGGTACATGCCTTCACCATGGTGGCACAAGGCACAGAAAGTGGAGGCAGTGGATTGTGATGGAGGCAGATCACAGGCAGCAAGCCTGCTTCAGTACAGCTGTGAGGACAGCCTCTGTGAGCAGCTACCATCAAAGCACCTACAATAAAGACCAACCAAGGTAGTGGGCAATTACCTTTGGGTCAGTATTTCTAAAGGAAAGGGCTTGAATAAATAGGTTCTTAAACCCACATAGTTTTTCCTTACCTCAAATTAAAGATGGACAAATTGGTTCTAAGTAGTGCAAAATCATGTAGTATCAATCGACTCCCAGTCGTGGCTATCCATTAGCCTTTAACCTCTCCACATCAGGACACACAGAAAATGTCCACACCAATTGAACAAATTTTCCATAGGGAGCTTCCCACACCAAATAGTTATCAAGGATCCAAACTCCCCACACCAGCGGGACTGCTTTCTATTCAAACCCCATTATTCCAGTAGTGTCAACAGCAAGAGAAACCCTGGGAGGTGAGGGGACCATCAGGAGCCTCCTGTACTAGGTTAACTGCCCAAGAAGATGGGTAGAGCTGGCACAAAAGAGTCCTGAGCACTGTGGAAAATGAATGCAGCTAGATTTCCTTAGACTCTCAGCAGCCTTAAAGCTGCCTGCCCCTGGTGCTGAGCATGGGAGTCAGAGCTGAGCAACACAATGCCAGCCCACTTGTTTAGGACCCTGGAAGCTTCGTCTTCTTGTATCACTAGGGTCACAGACTTAGCACATACAAGGTCATGTCTGACTGTACCTCCTGCATCTCTGGTCAAGGAAAGAAGAGGCAGAAGTAATCAGCTTACCCAGGGAAAGAGGCAGGAGTGATTTGAATAATTATCCATCTTTCAGACAAAATGGTGCATTCTAGAATGTTATGCAAATTCAAATAATGGGCTTTTTTTATGTGAACTACATCAGTTTACATTCTCATTATCCGAAGGTTTCGGTGTTGAGCCAGGTAATGACAGCTGTGGAAAGAGACCTGGAAACTTACAGCTGCCTTCATTAATCTACCATAGGTAACTGACCTAGTCAAATGCCCCTGAATATGACATAAAATTCATTGACTGTGTTCATCTATGAGCAGGCTGGGTTCCAGCTCTGCATTCCTCACCCTGTATTAAGCATGGCAACAGATGCAGCAACAGAGGTTACCAAGGAACCTCTCTCAGGCATTGTCTTGAAGAGATAAAGTTCCGTAATTAAGCCGCTGTTCGCCAACGTGGAAATAATACAGTGTATTGGAAAAATGGTAATTAACTAAACTATCATCTATGTAACAGCCTGTTACACGTGGGGCTCGTTAGAGCTGACTTTGTTTAAAGCCCAACAGCTCCCATTTTAAGTTGGGCAGGAACAAAACTAGGACCAAGGGACTGACCCGGATGGCTGTTGGCAGTGTTCTGTTACCACTGAGACCAACCAGGTGTTGAATGACACCCAATTGCTGGGAGCATGCCACCAACATAGTCTCCTTCAGTGTGGCTAGGAGCTGGGCTGGCACCTCAGAGTAAGGATTGGGCCAAAGCAAAATGGGTGAAGGTCAATACGGTGAAGTGAACATCATGAGGACCAGTTCTGTTCAACTCACAGATTTTGCTGGGCAGGGCAGGGAGAGGGGACAAGCAAGCACTATGCATCACCGGTGGGAGCAGCAAGACAAAGGAGTAAACTGAGGCTCGGAGTGAGATGACTTGCTAAAGGACACACAACTCCACGACAAGGAAAGCCTCAGGATCAGGACTCGCGTCTACGTGACTGCCAAACGTGGGTGTTATTCCACAGTGCCAGTTGCACCTTGGCTGAAAGCTAGCAGAAGAAGGGGTTTTTTGTTGTTGTTGTTGTTTATTTGTTTGTTTTAAATCTTCGGCAGGATATCAGAAACAAGCGTGGAGACTACATAAATTATAGTTTTCCCAGATCTCCTCAATACGACCCTCTGGAAAACCAAGTCCATGCATATGTATTTCTAAAAAGCTCCAATATTAATCACCTCTGATGTGAAGCCAGAACTGAAAGTCACTGAACCAGCTGCAATGGCTACACAGCAATATAACACGAGTAACAGTTTCTTTATAAAATCCCAGGTTGCTTTATTCATTCAATAAATATGTTGGAGCCCTACTACTGGATGAGCTAATGTTCTTGATACAGCATTCATCCCTAGTTCTTGGCACAGAGAAGATGCTCAGTACTTCGACTGTGTTCATCACCCCTTAACAAGAGAGAGCTCCCTTGCTGAAGAGAGTGGGCAAAGTGAGGGGAACACAGAGGTGGGAGGAACTGGTAGACGTGAAACAGAAACAGGCAGGTGAATAGTCACCGGCAACAAGAGCGGAGGGCAGTGGCCGCAGGTAAGGGAAGGCTTTCTCGAGCACATGGTTCTAAGATACTATGTGAGTGTTCTGTGTCTTCTTGGTGAGCTAAGTATTAGAACATGGCTCGAGCTGCCTGATCTCAATAGCACAGCTGTTTGGCCAGACTCCATTTTTCAGCAGAAGAGAAAACCCACGAAAGAGTTAATGCTCCATGGAAGAAAGGCGAGTCATAACCTCCTTTCGCAAAGCACTCTGGGAAATGCCGGGGATGAGCTCATCATACTGCACGCACCTGGTAGAAAGGCCAGTGCTCTTGTTCCGAGACAAACCTGTCTCTGCCTGGCATGAAGGCAGATGCATCGTTCACTTGCTAGCTCTGACCCAGTGACTTCGGACTTTCTCCCACTCCTCCTAGCAACAAGGAAGTCTTCCTCGAGTGTTGTTGAAGAGAGGCCAGAAGACAGAATGTAATTTACCCAGCACGGGCGTGAAGGCAGAGAAAGAATGTAAGGTGGAAGTGAGGACCCCTAAGATCCAATCTCCCATGGGAAGCAGCACCGAGGGGCGGGCACTGGCCAGAACAGAAGGGCACTTGCTACTCTGCCACTTGCCTCCCAGTCACCCTGGTCTCCACTATCCCGTCAGCCTCGGAAACACAGGGGAGGGAAGGGGAAGGCAGGAGAGGCAGGAAGTGACAAGAATTGCGACTTCCAGCCTCATGATGGATGATTCATGTCTCAATCCTCACGTCAGCTCCCATTAGTGCAATCCTCATCTTTATTTCATGAATATTTCATCCTTGCAGCAATGGTTCCTCATCCCCCATAAATCCAGCGGGTGGCTCTTTACTGCATTCTGAGAACTTGGTGCACTCACCTGCATTGGGTAACTACATAATTGTCTGATTCTTCAGGAAAAAAAATATGAGCTCAGAACGCACATGAATATTGAGGGGTTGAACGCACATTACTACTCTTCCCCAAGTAGGTGTCTAAACTCTGAAGACATTGCAGCACAAGCCATTAAACACAGCTTGGGCTCTACCCAAAGACAAGTTTCTGACTCTTAAGAAATGCAGCCAATGCCCCCAAATGAAATATTCAAAGAGTCACCAGACACCCTCACCTAATTGCAGCACTGATGCATAAAACATGGGCCACCAGCATCACCATCATTATTTCCCCAAGGTTTTCAAGATATCCTTCTAAAATAACATAATTTCAGACCTGTCCCTTGTCCGAACTCCTCACCCTGGCCTTGAGGCTTTGGGGGCAGGCTCGGCTTGCTACTTGAGCCTCGTATGTCAGCATCTTCCTCATTCTCTGACTTTCTGGTAACCTGAATGGAAACTTCACATTTTATCTCCAGCTCTGGGATGTCTACAATTTCTCAACTGTCCATATTAACATCCCAATGCCCCACCCCCACTGCGCATGCGGGCGGTGGGGGGGACCTTCACTAAGCATCACGCCTATCCACCAGGTGCTATCTCGGTTGGGCCTCTGCAGACAAGTGGTTCTCACAGGCCACTTCTGGAGAGCCTGGTGAATAAGATGGAGATGGTGAGCTCTGCTTTGGCTGCTCAGCTGCCCATGAGGAGGCCTGTACTCTGAGGGGAGGACCCATAGATAAAACTGCTAAAGGAAGCTGGGAGGTAGGTGGGACAGACCACATTTGAAAATTGGAAATGTTCAGTAAAGGATGCGATAGTTCCAGGCAGCTCTCCTGAGCCACACCAGAATGGGAAGCATGAACATCAGGTATCACAATTCCTCCCAGTCTCTCTATCAAGTGCTCACTCCTCCCTGAAAGCCCGCTGTGGCTGGGGCAAGGAGACCTGCATCTTAAAACACGGAACCAGCACATTCATTCTTTGGTACCTGAGACCTTGGATTGATGCAGAAGTCAGAAAGGAAGATGAGATGCTGGCAAGAAAGGGGTAGTGTCTGCCAGGCTGGTTTGGTCATCTCTTAGTCTCCTGGCCTCTTATTGCCTCAATCCTCCCTCAAATAAGTTAAGACTAAAAGCAGACAAGGCCACTCAGTTCAAAACACAGCCTCCCCTGCACTTGGCACACAGGTGATGTGTTACAGGCATGACCTTGAGCCCACATCTTTGCTTATGCCAGTCAGGAAAGCCACCTCCACAACAGCATAAAGTGTACCCAACTGGAGACCCTCCCCTGCTCCCCTGATCCAAGGGGTACTTGCAATGAGGAAATCGGGTGGCTGACAGAGGATAGCAAACACAGCCTTGGCGTATAATGTGGGTGCCAATCCACCTACCCTCTCCCTGTTCCTACTGAGTGGCTCTGGATCCATCCCACCCTGCCTTCCTGGAGATGCTTCTATGCAGACAGACTGGCAGAGAGGGAGCCAAAATATGAAGCTGCACAGGGCATGTGGGATTCTTCTTTAAATCTACTCAGAACAAGTCACAGTCCCTTCTCAGTGGAGATTATATATGCGTGCATGCGCGTGTGTGTGTATGTGTATAGTCATGGTCCCTTCTCAGTGGAGATTTTATATATGTAGTGGAGTCATTAGCTGTTCATTTCAGTGAGTTTTCCACAAAGTGATTCCTTGTTTTCCTCTGTGACCTAGGAGTGACAAGATGGCCACTGAGGCAATGATGGGACCAGGCCTTATTCTTCCCTTCCATGGAGATATTAAAAGGCAGGAGGGGAAAATGCATGTCACCAAAGTACTTTGTGCCTCAGCAGTGTCCTCCTTTCTGGGAGAGGGAAGT
Source organism: Jaculus jaculus (assembly GCF_020740685.1). Classification (NCBI taxonomy): domain Eukaryota; kingdom Metazoa; phylum Chordata; class Mammalia; order Rodentia; family Dipodidae; genus Jaculus; species Jaculus jaculus. The sequence continues at coordinate 25,364,234 of NC_059119.1, forward strand.
TGGATGATAGAGCTTACTGCATGGCATAAGTAGAGAGCCACCGAAGGATGCAGGGGCGGCCATTGCCCTTGCCAAGGCTTTCTTAAAGGCTGATGGGTAAGGGTGTGGCCAGCCTATCACAGCGGATCTCAGAGACAGAGCCAACCCTGCTGTTCAGAGGCACCAGGCTGAGCAGAATGGTCAGCTCTTTCCTCCTGCTGCTGGCTTCTTTTGGCTACCCACTTTAGTTTGCCTTCACTCCCTACATCTGAAGCTGTTTTATGAATTTGTCATGTGTCAGCTGAGCCTCCAGTAAACACAAAGACAGGCAATAAAGAAGAAAAAAAAAAGGAGCTTTTTTTTTTTTTTTTGGACAAGCTGTTGGTTGCTTCACAGCTTTCTGTTTGAGATTTATCTCCATTCGCCCCAGCAAGATCTGTAAGCAGAGGTTCCTCACATAGCTAAGGTGTGTGTGGCAGGCAGTGACAGACAGTGGATGGGGTGGCCAAGATTGTGTCACAAAAGCCTGTATGCAGGTTTGTGTGGGCTGAGAATAATCATCTCTGAGTGATATTCCTCGTCACCCTCTTTTAGGAGAACTGTCTTTAAAACGCTCATTTCCAAAGAAAGTAAAAACTGAGCTTGGAGAAGAACAGACAACTGATGAGAAAGAAGTGTTGAGAGACCAAGTGGTTGGCACACACACACAAGGAGAGAAGCGTCCAGAGCCTGGGGCCTGGATAAAGTGCCAATATCCTCTGAGGGGTATACACTGGGAGGATAGTGGGCGAGGCTGGGCCCTGTAAGGATAAGGGGAAGAGGGAGGAAGGGATGATGGGAGGGGCAGGGACCCCTCACTCTCTAGGGCACAGGGCCTGTGGCTCCGGGTGAGAGGTCAAAGAGCAGGGAAGGAATGCGGGCTCCTCTCTTACCCTACAGGTGGTCTCTCCAGGTCAGGGTGGAGGCACATGAGCGGGGCAGGGTAGGGAAGGGCTCTCTGGCGCTGCCCACGCTGTACCTGCTCTATAGATAAATACAGGACTTTAGTGGCCATGATTGGCCCCTCAGTACTTTGTTCAAACATGAAAACATACCCTACATTTTATCACTCCCTTTATAAACAACAAAATGAAACCATGACACAATCCCCCAATAGCAAACACTGCTGTGTCCAGACAAGACGACTCAGGTCAACAGCAACTGCAAGAAAACCACCCACCCCAGAAGTGACCAAGAGGACCCCCGCCTCTAGGCTGTGGTAAGACCCAGGGTACCAACCTCTTTGGGGGTCTCCTGGTGGCATCGATTGCTGTTCCACCATAATTCCAGGGCAGCCACCAGGCAGGCAAGGAGAAGGCCAATGGCCAGGATGCAGAAGACCCCAGCAAAGCTATGTAGCTTGAGGGATTTGCCGTCGGTCTGGGTGCTAGAATGGCTGGTGAGGTCACAGCGGCCTGTATGTGGCCACCACTTCTGCTTGAGCACATCCAGGTCCCCTGTGTCTTGTAGCTCCAGGATCCTGTAAGATACACCGCAGGTGAGCCATAGCTACTGATCTCATCCACTTAGCCATGGTCCTGGCCCCCTGCCCAGCCTAGGCTGGCCATACCATGGCAACCTTGAACCATCATAGTGGCTCTCTGTCTCAGCTTCCCCTGCAATTCACTGTGTACCCTGTAGCTGGAATGCCCTTCCCAAAATGCGGATCAGGTTTTGTCTCTCTCCTAGCCCCACATTCCTTCCGTCCTCTCCCACCCCACTGCACTGGTGTTGGACAAGGTCCAGTGATGAATCATGTGCAGGAAGCACTCACAATAAAACGGGGAAAACACAGAAATGCAGTAGGCAAACACCCAGAATGTGGACCTAGGATGCCCCTGGTTACAAAAATGCTTTAAAAAAAAATCTTCCAAACTTCAATGTCTGTAGTTAGAACATTCCGATTCCAATAATCTGGAATTCCAATACTTCAAGATCTGAAACTTTTTCAGCACCCACACTGATGCCGCAAGTGGAAAATCCCACACCGGTTCTTTTCTCGTTCAATGAACACCAACTTTGTTTCACACCCAAACTTATTTACAATAATGCATAACATTACATTCAGAGTGTACATATATGATGCACATGACACAGCAGTGAATTTCACTCTTACACTCTGGCCTCATTCCTAAGGTAGATCAGTGTGCCTGTGCAAATATTCCAAAACTGCATAAACATCCGAAGTCATAAATGAAGTCGTGGGCATTCTTGTCTGTTCTACATCTGTCTCTTCCAGCAGGATCCACGCAGCCCTTCATTAATTCATTTGATTTGAGAAGCTTCCTCACTGTAAGTATGAGGCTCAGTGCTGCTGAGCTTGTGTCCCAGGGACACAGACAGCAGTCTTGAGACAATGAGAGCAATCATTGTCAGTGCAGATCCTGCAACGTTCAGAACTCAAGACAGAGGCGCCTGAAAATGGGCACAAGTATGGGTGACTTAAGCTGGAGACTTAAGGAAGCACTCATGGAAGAGTGAGACATGAGCCCAGAAAAATGAGTAATCATACAGCAGGTCACAGTGGTCTTGCAGCTTCTGGGAGACAGGAAGTATCTATCCTAAGTGCTTAAAAGTAAGTGTCGAGTCATGTCAGTGTTTCGACGTGGTTAGTACTTTTTCTCATTTTTTAAAGAGAAATAAATGGAGGCAGAGTTTGGTAGAATACCTTCTCCAAAATCACTTGGAGCCTGGCAGGGCTGGCTACCTTTGGGACTGGCATCAGTGTTTGGACAGGGGCTCATCGTGGCTAAGCAGGTGCAATGCGGCCAGGGAAGCTGCCAAGTGGCAAGTGAGGATGGAGGTCTGAGATGAAGAAGATGAAATTGGAGCTGAGATACGGGCTCTGACAGGGTAAGAGTGGAGTGTGGCTTCTATCGCTGTGGCACTATGTGGATCTCCTCTGCAACCCAGGACCCCACGGTAGCCAGCCAGTAGTAAGAGATAGGTAGCTTCCAGATGCCCAACATGAAAGGTTTCCATTTGATGAGACACTTTGAGTCTGATCTATGGAGATATATTCAGCTCACAACAGTGACCTCCCTGGGCTCTTGTGTGTACAGCTAAATGGTAGCAGTCCTTCACCAGCTGAGGCTCAACGTGGGTGATTGCTGTCTCTGCCCTGGACCGAGCTTAGGAGAGACCAAAGATGAGAGCTCATAGGGGTCCATGAACATACCAGCATCTTGGCCCCCAGCACAGCATCACCTCTTACTGGCTGGAAAGAACCTGGCTTGGGGCTAAGAGCAGGCTTTGGAGGCACCAGATTCCATCTGTGGTTCATTGGATGAGGTACATGCCCTCTTAGACCTCAACATCCACATCTTTCCGACAGATTTCAGATTCTCACCTGATGAATAGGTCAGTGGCTTTGGGGCAGGGGCTCTGCTTTCCTTACATCATTTCCATATACAAGCCTGGAGCCCACACAAATGGCTACCAGCAGATACACTTATTCCACCAATAAATGCACAAATGCATTTACTGAACAATGAAAGCCAAAAAAAGTGAAATAGCCATGAGAAGATCATGCCATAATAGTGTCTGGAGAAAGACTAGAACACTGAGAGGCCCACAAGACTTAGGATGTCACTGTGCATGGAGGGACTCTGTCTTCCCAATAAGTGCATTTGTAAGAATGCCTCGGAGCATCGTAGCTCTCCCAGATGGCAAAACTCATGGTTAACTGGTCAGTTGCAGTTTCTCTGTCATACCCGCACATGGCTCTTGTCAGGCTGGGGAAGCTGCCCGGCCTGTGCACTGTGCACTGACTTTCACGAAGTATCGGCCAGCAGGGGTGAGCTGGATGGGATTTCTATAAGCTACAGGAACTGCTGTGTAATGATGCAGGATTTCAGGACCCTGGAGAAGGCTAGCGGCACAACTGTTGGCTTGCCATGGAGACATGTGGACATTGGCTCTAACTGACAAACATTAGTTCAAATCTAGACTTGGAACCTCTTGACCTTAGCTCTCTTATCACTAAACTCTGATATTGAAGGCACATGCATCAGAGGCCTTTAGCGCAAAACCAAGCAAGGAATAACAACTCCATAAAAGGAGGTCACAAGCAGATGGCCATTTTGACCAGCAACTTTCTTAAGCCAGTCTTCAAGTGGGTGACTTCTTACTAGCAACACAGTAGGGCCAAATGATTGCCACTGCCTGAATCCTTCTGCCAGTCTAAAGCACCTTTTCTATTCCTGTTTACTTTCTGAAGCTCAGAAGTCTGTATGACTTGCCCAAAGTTGCAATTAGAAAGTGTCAAGGCTTCTCCTCAGATCTGTACCATTCTGACTGGAGAGGCCTTGCTCTTTATAGAACAAAAGGCTATTCGCCAAAGGTTAGGTTCTGGCCTATGGGCAGGGTGAAGCCCTGGACAGACCATGGGGTCATATGCCCTTACGGTTCTTGGGGAACATCAAGCAGGCTGCTTAAATTTGCTGACTTTCTTTCCTGGCCTTTCTTTTCCTCTATAATTGTATGCCTCTTTTAGGGCCAGTCTTGTTCCAGGATGAATGGGAGACAATTTATAAGAAAACACAGGATAAAACAAAAATAAACAAACCAAGTAAGAAATGTAAATATGGAAGCAATAGGGGGAAAAAAAAAACAAGTCACAGACACAAAATATCTTCTAGAACGAGGCTGAACTAATGTACACCATAATAACCCATACTCCTGCTTACGAGGAAGCCAGAGCGATAATAGCCACTTCCTGAAGCCAGTTGCTCTATTTTCCAGACAGATATAATTGCAGGTGCTTTCCTTTATTCAATAGGCATGGAGCCTGCTACACAGTAGGTGCTCAATAAATGGCTATTAAGTTGCTAAACATTTATTGAGTGCCCACTCTGCATGCTGTGGTCTGCAAACTTGTTACAGCACATAACATCTAACACACACAACTACCTTTACCCTGGCATATTCCAAAGCAGGGGAAGAGCTTTGCATCCAGAATGAAGGAAAATGTAGTTACAGAAGCTTGACGTAAGGCCCTGACTTGTGATTTATCCATGGACCCTTTATCGACAAATGGCATAGCTCATGAGGCCCAGAACGATACCCTTTCACTCAGAGGCATGTTCGAGCTAAGCAAAGCTCCCAATGCTGCTTTCACCATGCAATGCAGATCTTTCTAGAGCCATTGATAGCAGTAAATTAGCAGAGGTCTGAATATTCCCCCCACAGTAGACACCTGTCTGTTGGGAATGCTCAAGGCAGGCTGCACCATAGAGGCACATGACCATCTTGCAGGAGACCTGCACAGCCCACTGAACACACAGCCTTCTGCTCAAAGTTAAGAGGAAATCAATTACTTCTCGTGGGGCATGAAAGCTGGAGTAACCACTTTTATTTATGTTGAGCACTGGGAAACAGGGAAGAAACCACAATATTCCCAAGGGGGGATCTGCACGGGAGATTTCACAGTCATTAAGTCAACACACCGCAAGCTACAATTGTTCCAGAGCTAGCCTCCCTCTCTGGAACCTTGGGCTCACAAGATGGTTCTTGGTGTACTGTTTCTGGAGTCACATAAAGAATATTTAGCTCTTTCTCTACCCAGAAAGCCCCCTGCTCATTTCTATCTTCTCTGAGATAAGGACTTTCATACATTCTTCTGATCTAACTGGAGTTTCCCCAACCACCGCGGCTGCCCTGACTCCATCAGACAATCCAAGCTTCCCAGTCAATGTCTGCTTTCTTCTCTCTCCAGTGCATTGATGCTCAATTTATGAAGACTTGTGGTAGGTTAACTGAGCGGTAGCAGAACATGGGGCTCTCACCTCCCCTCTCAGGACCCTGGTGATCCCATGAGCATTGTCTTTGGTCCCATTAGCTGTGTGGGGTGCTGCTACTGTGTTGGCCCATGGGCTGCCTTACCATCTGCTCCACAGAGATGCTCTTGGGCTGATGGTCTGTGCCATCCCGCTGTGCCTCCCATCTAGGGAAACCAACTTGTGTAAAGTTCAAGAACTGCGTGTTCTGTACCCTGGAGCAAAGCCAGCTTTTCTCCACATCTTTGGTGTGAGCCATTGAGCCACCAACTCCTCCTCTCTTATCCCTGCCCTCTGCTACAGGGAATAAAACTTATACTTGATGAAATTCTAGAGAAAACCCCAAGATGTCTTTACTGGTCCTAACCCTGTACCAAGTTTTCCAAATAAGACGCTGGCTGGACTAGTTGCAATCCCTCCTCCTCAGCCTCCATGATGGGGCCGAGGCATGGGTGATTAGGAGCAGAATGAGCCAGTCTAGGAGGAAGAGGAGAGAGATTGTAAGCTATTATGACCACAGGCCCAGCATTGGAGCTCAGGAGATACACATTCCGCTCCCTGTCTGTCAGCAGCCAGATGAATAACCACGGGTGATTATTTCCTGAGCTCGCAGATAGATAATAGATGGTCTTTAAGGGCATTCCTGCCTCTACTTGGATAGTCCTCAGTGTTTGAATTCATATGTAAACCAGACAACTAGGAGTTACTCCTTGCACTGAATAGGCATTTTCACATTGATATTCCTGCCACATCTTGGAGTTTGATGGACCAAGACAGAGCCTCCCCAAATCGCTTCTTCACTGGGTCTGAAATTCTACCCTCTTTCATTCAACAGGATTCTACCTCACAGACACGTGCAAGAAGAAGACACCAGGCTAGACATACTTGAGGACGGGAGTCCGTGCTGATAAATGGGCTATGAGAGAGAGGGTACCAATGTTACCCCTGTCCTTCAATTCCGCTCCCGCTAACCAAGGCCAGGTCACTCACTGATCAAAGGAGGAGGACTTACGGCTGAAATTGGGAGTAGGATGAGCAGAGCATCATGCTGAGGAAGTTGTGCAAGTTTCTGGAGGGAGCACGTGTTAGCGTGATCATGCCCAAGGGCCCAGAGCCAAGAGTGCTCCAGGGATGGACTTACCAGCAGTTGCGAAACTAAGCTAAATTTAAATGCAAAGTAGACATGCTGCATTCCTTTCTGGTGGTGGGTGCTTGGTCAAGGCTGAAACCTTCTCACCCAGTCCTCACTTCCTTTTCCCTCCGGCGTGCATGAGTATTCCCAAGTGTTAATTAGCAGAAACGAGGATTGATTTTTCAGAAGATACTTTGGCAACCTAGAAACTCTTCTGACTTGGATGGGTAGGGGAAGGCAGGTAATGAGTGTCTAGCCTCTCTTTCCAGCAGAGGGCTAGGTCCATTCCTCACCCCAGCAGGCAGTATCTCTTCAGCCAGGAAACCCCTGGTCTAAATTCTTTAGCCCCTAGGGTCATGGGCACGTGAACGTGGAGACGTTCTTCTTGTGTGAGCCCATTACTTTAAGATGACACACTGGGGCTGGAGACATGGCAAAGCCAAAGGATCCTGGTTCAACTCTCCAGGACCCACATAAGCCAGATGCACAAGGGGGCACACGCATCTGGAGTTCGTTTGCAGTGGCTGGAGGTCCTGGCATGCACATTTTCTCTCTCTCTCTCTCCCATAAATAAATAAAGTATATAAAAAAGATGACACACTGATGATGGCCACTTTGAATAAACCTTTATCTTTATATGTGATTGTTAGGCCTCTCTAAGATTCTATTCATTCTTCATTTATCTGATGAACTCTTACTCCAACAATATGCCTTAGGGATCATGATCTCTGAGAAGTCATCCTGGGTCTCCTAGATACAGTTAGGTGGCTTCCTCCACTCCCAGCACCCTGAGAATGTCACCCCTACAACATTTACACCCTGGGATGACATTGCCTGTGCACATTACAGCTCTGTTCATGATATGTGCCTGTGTGGGAAGACATGCACATCTCTTCACGGAAGGACTGTTCAGGGTCCCGGTGAAGGTGGGAAGGAGCCTATAGTGGTACCTAGGAAGAAACAAGTGTGTTCATGCTAGCTCTTGTGTTGCAAGAGGAGGCTGTCCTCCTACCCTAGTGGCTGCAGTTCCAAGGCTGCCGGCATTGTCTTGTTGACTGTGCCTACCTTTGGGAGAAGAGGTCCCTGTAGGGGCTGCCATGCTGCAGGGCAATCCCATAGCCCTTGCTGCTGATGCTGTTGCTAATGACAGTCACCGAGCAGTCATCGTCTGTCAGGGCTGCGTACTCCACCACAGCCACGTCCCAAAGAAAGGCGTAGTTCCCCTTCTTTGCCTGAAAAAAAAAAGAAAAAAAAAAGAAAGAATCCAAATCACCGTGAAGTTCATCAGGCTTGTTTGACTATGTTAATTTTAAGAAGTGAGACATCTCAACTGCAGCATTTGAGGCAAACCTCTAAATGGTCCTCTGACAAGGAGACTCTATATCAACCTCTCCTAGCATTCTCTGATCTACAGAAGCCAACACTGACTAGTTAATGCTCCTTATTTAAGTTACATACGAAGAACAATGTAATGGATGGGCCTGGAAAGGATTATACTTTGCGCGGTAACCCTGGCCCAGAAAACCAAGTTAGCATGTGTTATCTCTCATATGTGGATCCCGGCTACTAATGTTTGGACTTGTATGTAAGTTGGAATAAAACTCGGTAGCAGAGAGGCCAGGAAGCTAGGAAGAGACTCTAAGAGAAGGAAAAAGGGTGGACTTAAGGGGATAGTGATAAGGTCTTATTTAGCCCAAGTTTGGCATTGAACTCATGATCCTTCTCCCTCAGCCTTCCAAGAGTTGAGATAACAGAAACACACCAGCGTCACTAGGAGGATTTTTATCTTATTTCAAGATCCTATGTGACCATGACCCAATACATCCCATTTCCTTGTCAGATTCTTTCCATTGAAAGGATTTGTGGACAACTGGGTGACCTCCTACAATGGCAATCTGCCACCTTGTCAGAGATGACACACACCTGTGCCACCCATTGCCTTTCACCTCAGGGAGCAATTCCAATATCACACCAAAGCCCCACTCCTCAGCCAATCCAATTCCAGAAGTCTTAAACGACTCTGACCCAGGCTACAAAATTATACACATCTTTCTCTCTGTCCACATAGGAAGATAACAGGCTTTGAATTTTTTTTTTCCTGCTGGCAAACAAGGTTTCTCATGAAAAGATATAAATTTTCAACCTCTTAGTAACCAACTTTCTCAGCAGAATGTTGACTTATGACCTAATATTTGGCTTTAGTCAGACCGCAGAGCATTTCACATCCATGCTCGCAATTCAACATGACAATCAGACACTGTTATTTGTACGATTTCAAAAGGGCATGTCATGTTGAAGGAAGAATTAAGATCAGCTTCATTTCTACCTTTCAAGGGATGTCGTAAGAAGGAAAAGAAATGGAAATAAGCTGGCTCAGGCCAACTGGAAACTGACTCTGGGAAAAGCTCACCACCATGGCCACTTGGATGTGACACACCCGGATGCCTTTAAGCCACACTGTGGCTGCAGTGTGGGCACACGGGCAGGTGAGCTCAGCTCAGCTGGAGGGGAGAACCTGTATTTGCAGCCTTGCTGGACTAAACTGTGGAGGGTGTAGCATCCAGAATTCATGCTGGCTGTGCCCCAGTTTCCACTGCCTGCTTCTCCAGTTATCCAGACAACAGGGTAAAGGAGAAATCTCCTTCTTGGCCTGCTGGGTGACCATAGACACCCAATGCCCCTCCCTTTGTAACTATCAACGAAACTGACGACCACTGTATTTTTTGTGTTTACTTGAGGAAGCATGCGGCTAGAACCCTAATCTAACCAACGGTGCTAGAACAGAAGGACTTGTGGAAAGTGACATGTCCCTTATTTTAATGGGACCAGTTCAGGATCTTCCACAGTGGAGAAACAGGCCACATATAGGGTCTCTCTATATAGCCTATACCTTGTTCTCAACATCTTTGTATCCCTTCTCGGCATACTACAGTCCGATAGCCCACCTCTCTCAGCCCAACACCTGGCAGAATATCCAAGAGAACATTCTGAACTTTGCAAATCAAATCTCTATTCTTTCCTGTTTGGCCCAGAGGATGTAAGAGACAGAAGCCATATTCAGTCAGACCATGAATCAAGAACATTTCACGTGCAACTGTAAGAAATTAACCCAAGAGATTGCTTAGTGGTTAAGGCACTGACCTGCAAAGCCAAAGGACCCAGGTTCGATTCCCCAGCACCCACATAAGCCAGATGGTCAAGGGGGCACATGCATCTGGAGTTCGTTTGCAGTGGCTGAAGGCCTTGGCACACCCATTTCTCCCCTCTGCCTATTTCTCTCCCCCTTTATCTCAAATAAATAAATAAATAAATAAATAAACAAAACAAAATAATCCAACCCACCCCATTACAGCTCTGCTGACCTTATGTAGATTCCTCCCTTGTTGCCTCTTCTTGTGAGCTTCCTGCATATAAATATCTAAGATATACTTGCAGGGTCAGCTCCACATGGCCCTTAATAACTAACAATCCACATCCTTGTTCTGTGCTCCTTGTCCAAAAGCTTAGCTATCTCGTGTCAAAGACACTCAACATAGCAAAATGTCCAATATACCTAGGAGAGCTGAGAACTTCCTCTCTTTCTTGTCCTTTCCATCACAAGCTCACCTCCTCTTTTCTTGGATATTACAGTTTGAATGTGAAATCTCTTGCAGGCTCATATTTTGAACATTTGTTCCCAAGCTTGTGGTGATATTTTAGGAGATTTTGGAACCTTTGGGAGGTGCAGACTGGTTGGAAGACTTTGGTCACTAGCAATAGGCCTTTGAAGTTCATGCCCAGCCCCTGGCTGCCTTACTGTTTGCTCCTGGGTTCACCATGATGTGAACAGCTTCTACTATGTGGCCCCTACCAACGAACCGCACAGCTCCATCGTGACTTCCCTTCCATGGAGAACTGAACCTGAGACAAAATGAACTTTAACAAAATGAACTCCTTTAAGTCACTTCTGTCAGGTCTTGTGGTCACATAAATGTGACTGTAACTTACACATTATCTCTCAGCGTTTCTCCCCAGCCTGCTCTCAAATTGTTACATCCTCTGGACCCCAACCTCTTGTTAAGTCTCTGGCCTCTTTGGAAGAGTATGTCTATCCTAGCTTTTCATTGTCTATCCCTTCAGCTCCATTTCACACTAGGGGACATTATCAACTTCGTATTTATATTAACCTACCTCCTCTTTCTATAGAGAATGTTTTAAAGTTCTTATGAAGACTGGAGGCAGAATTGAACCTGCTCTCAACTATGCACCATTGGCTGGGTCTCACAGAGAAGGTGAGACCAGCTAACTACTAACTACTTGCAGTGTCCTAGAGTCCCTTTACTAAGTATCCCAACAGATTTTTAATTTCATTGCTTTTTCTCTTTTCTTTCTTTCTTTCTTTTTTCTTTTTTTTTTTTTTGACATTTCCTGTTCTTATCAACATTTTCTTCTTTGTATTTTCTGGTCTGTTTCTCTCCCTGCTTCCCAGGCAGCTGTGGGATTTTTAGAGAAGACAACGTCTGAGAGCAGGCATGACAGGAAGTGAGCTGTTTATAAACAGTGTTGACGATATTCCATAAGGCCTAAAAAAGAAAAGTAAACCCATTGCCCTGTGTTCTGCTATTAAAACCAAACCAAACCAAACACTAGATTCCACCTATATACTGTGTTTAATTACCTTCATCTGGCCAGTTCTCACTACTGATTTATATGTGTCATGTGGCTCTCATAAAGCTGGGCTACTGTCATGTAGCTGTTACAAAGATGGGCTATAGACAGGGTCACTAATAGAGCCTTGTGTCTCATATATCTATGTAAAGCACCAATTGTGCACCAATACTCAGCTTCCCAGGTTCCTGTGAGCCTAGAAAACCCTTGAGGACTAGCTTCAGGGTCCTGGGATGTAAGTTCAGACTTCTTCCAAATGCTGCAGAAGGGATAGCAAGCAGATATCCTAAATTGATAGAGCCTAGAAATACATTTTAGCATTTTCTACGATATGATTGTCCATCAATAGTACTCAGTGTTGGTGATGCTCTGGCAAAATGGGATTATCTTGTACAGCCATTGGCACTGGAGGAAGGCACAACATTTTGAAAAGCAATGCAACAACATGTAACATGAACATTTAAAGCTACTTATCCAGACAAATTGAATTTAACCTAAAAATAACTCAAATGTATCTCCAAGACGTGACAAATCTCTCAAGTGTAGAGCTGATGACAAGGCAAACATGCAAGCAGTTTAAGTGTTCAATGCTAGGGGAATAACAAATTAGAGTTTATAAATATGATGAGATTTATGCAACACACTAATTAAAAGGACTAAAGAACTGTATACATAGCCTTAAGGCACTTTGGAAACTCTCCCTGACATCGTGTCCCACTTCTAAACATTTCTTTCTTTTCTTAAAAACAGAAAATATTTAGAAAAAATAAACCAACAAAAAACATTGGCACAGACATTATAAAAACAGATGTGAGGATATTCAAGAAAGGAGGCAGAATATCTTTGCCAGCCAAAGGACATCCAGACATCTATAGGCAGAATGTCACACAACAGCAGGTGTAGGGACCTCTGGCTCATCTCCCATCAAGCATCTTAGCAAACAAAATCCATGTCCATCCCAGATGTAGATTCCCTTCCCAATCTGTCTGTATACTGGAGAGCTGCAAATGGGAAGGAATAGAGATCAAGAGGCTGCCTGGCCCAGTACTCTGGACACCCTTTCTAACATTTGGCATAAAATGATAAGCCAATATTGCTAAAGGAAGGTTGGGCACTATAAAGACAGCCACAAGTGAGCTGCAGCAGTGGTAACTCGCTGGCTCTCCCTTGTCTCACACTGGTAATAAAATGAGATTGCTCTGTCTTTCATTGTCCCATTGCTTTGGACCTTTCTGGAGCTCACTTGGAGTACAAAATTTCAGAGCCTTCAGCCTTTGAGAAAAGAGCCTCATTACACTTTTCTGTGCCATCCTAAATGTTTTGAGAAAGAGGCAAGCAACTATATATCCCCCCTCCTGCCAAGAATGCTGGTACTGCCAACACCAGCCACAAATACTGGAATGAGGTGGTGAAGGAAGCCAGGTGTGTATAGTGCCAGGTCTCGGCTGGGTGTGGGGCATCATCTGAGTGCCAGGGCCTTTAGCAGCCCAGTACTTCAATATGTAAGGGCAGAGCATCTATCCCCTTTTGTAGATGAAGAAACCAAGGCTCAGAATAATAAAGCGACTTGTCCCAAATAAGCTCAGATAATGACCAGTGGAACCAAGTCAACCTGGGTGGGTTACAGCTGTTGCCACAGAGGCCTGTGCTTTCTTCTCTGCCTGGCTTGAGCTCTCACGGAAGGAGGGCAGACTGGTGTCTGTGCCCTTGGATCTTTTCCCAGGGGAGGATGCTGGTGACAAACCACATATGAATGACAATACTTGTTTTTCTCTGGCTTTGCACACAAAGGGGAAGGGAGAACACAGTGTCTGCGCCATCCCTGGGGAGGCTTAAGGACATCCAACCCAACTGAACCACCCACCTGGCACCCTCACTGCTTTCCCTTGCATCCACCCATTCACCTCCACGAGACAGAGCTCCGCTTGTTAAGTCTCAGCTCCTCTGGCCATGTTCTTACAGTGCAAGTACATGGCCAGACACAGCCTGAGCCCTGGCTATGGTAACACTGCATTGTGCACCGTGCCAAATCACAAGAGGCAATAGTAAAACCCTACACCATCTGCAAAGAAAAAGGATAATTTTACAGCTTGCTGGTAGGAGTGTGGGCTGGCATGATATTTCTGGAATGGCAATTTGGTGGGAATTGAATGCTTCTAAAAATCTGCATATGCAGTGGTTCTACCCTTTGGGATTTATCCTATAGAATTTCTCTGTTGCTGAAGAGATGCTTATGCAAAGATTTATTTTTTTTTCAGAGTAATACTGTTAAACTAGAATAAACTGGAAACTATCTAAATGCCCAAAACGTGAGAATCAGGTAGGTAAATGGTATTATTAGGTGACAGAATATTATCTTTCTGCTAATATGGTGCTTCAAAAGAACACTGATTGCTGAGGGAAATGTCCAGGACAAAACAGAGGCAGCCCTGGGCTGTTTCAGAGTCTAACTGCATGGATTTGAATCCCAGCTGCATGATTTGCCAGCTGTGTAAGTGCAGATAAGTTGTTTAACACCTTTGGGCCTACATGCTACTGGATATAAAATTATAAAATGGACACCATTCTGACGAGAATTAAATCCCTCAACATATATGACATGCTTAGGGCTCTCCTAAGTAAATTACAACTAATATTAGAACATTTAGTGAAAAAGAAACTGCTGTAATAGATGATAGCTTTTTTTTTTTTTTTTTTGCAATTTTCTTATCTAAGGTTTGTACTTTTAAAGAATCAAAATCAAGTACCAAGTATAAACAATTGTCATCTCAGGGAGGTGCCATTATGGGAGAACTAAAGAAAAAATAATTCTGAGTTTTCCATGCTTTTGCAGTGCAGTGAGTCTTTCTTTCGTGACTGCAGATATCTAAGAAGGTAATATTAGAAATTCCCTCTCATATCTTTAGCACCGTGTGAGGAAAGAGTGGCAGAGGAAGGTCAACCCTTCATATCCAGTTATTGGCCGGACGTACATTCTCGGGAGCTGATTGCTTCCAAAGAGAACTGTCCTCCCGTGAGAGTCCAGAGTGCAGAGCACTGGGTCTGGCACAGGGCAAGAATCCCACAGGGCCTCTGCTTCCTCCTCCTCCAGTCAGTCCCAGCAGGGGTCAGGAGATGAACCCACCAGCTGGGACCAAAACACCCTTCCTCCTGCTCACTCCGCATCTGAAAGCTATCCTTTCACTTTCACCAAGCCAACAACACACACTGTGTGAGTAAGGCATGGGTGCAGGTCTGTGAGAACGTGTGTTCTAAAATACAAGTATTTTTTTTAATTTATTTTTTAAAATTATTTATTTATTTATTTATTTATTTGAGAGCGACAGACACAGAGAGAAAGACAGATAGAGGGAGAGAGAGAGAATGGGCGCGCCAGGGCTTCCAGCCTCTGCAAACGAAGTCCAGACGCGTGCGCCCCCTTGTACATCTGGCTAACATGGGACCTGGGGAACCGAGCCTCGAACCGGGGTCCTTAGGCTTCACAGGCAAGCGCTTAACCGCTAAGCCATCTCTCCAGCCCTAAAATACAAGTATTTTAGAGTGGTGTGTTCATATACCTAAGTATGGGGAATGTATATGAGCGTATATATGCATACAAAAATGTGTGTTCACATAAAAATATGTACCAGAATGTTTATCTGTGTAAGTGTGGGTGTGAGAATTGTGAAAGCATATGCATGCGTTTATCTGGCTATGAGTATATATGGGTATGTGTTAGTGTGTATGTGAACGTGGGTGAGAATCACTTGAATGTACACTTGTATGAGCACATCCTCGTACAAGAATTGTGTGGCTGTGCCGGTGTGTATGCATGTGGAAATTTATTTGTGCTTGTGTATGTGTGCAAGAAAGAGAAGAAGAGGGAGGAGGGAGAGAGAAAGAGAGAGAAATTATGAGCCTCACATCTCCCAAGGAGGCACCAGAGAAGAGAACTCAGATACTCAAGTACCTAGAAGCCCATGAAAGAAGCAGGAAGATTATCTTTTTCCTCTAGAATTAAGAAGCCAGCTGTCTTGGTCTTTCAGAATAATGGAAAGAGGTTGTCTCAAATGACATGTCATTACACGAGACAAAGCCCCATTGAGGAAGCTGCAGGAATCTGAGATCCAACGAGTGTTAGCTAAGGACCTTACCTGGCCCAGACCCTAGACCAGCAGGAGGAGGAAATGAGAATAAGGCACATTTAGAAGGAGAGAGATCATCACAGCTGGTTTACCCCACTTGCTACAAAAGTGATTTTTCCTGACGTTCATGGGGTGCAAAGTCAGTTGGCTCCTGGCTTCAGACCACAGTGAATGGCACGGAGCTGGGCCGTGAGGTAACACAACCACAGAGACATCAAGGCAGAGGGACATCCTCAGCGCATGGCCATGAGTGGAGGCATGCAGTTTGGTGGTCACACCAAGACTAACTGTTCCCTCTGCAAGAGGACAGAGGGAATGGACACTAGAAATTTGGTCCATGATTGCTCATCCTCTTCTAGTGTGTTGCTGGGTCCTGAGGAGCTCATTCTATAGTAAGAAGCACAGCAGACAGAGAAAGCTGCAGGAGATTACACATCTCAGCAAAGAGCAACAGCGCCTGTTAGGCCCTTTAACACCCTCCCTAGAGTCTTCAACCCGAGTTCATGGGGAGCACAGCATGCTGTATTGGTGAAATGATTGGACATAGTAAGCCAGGCTGTTTCTTGGCATTCTTGGCCAGCCACTTGGGTCCTGTAAGTTAGTGGCCTCACTTGGAGGGCAAGCATAGCATGTCCATCTCACATGCCTGCTAGGGGGGAAATAACATGGGAAGTGTCTGACCCACACACACAAAAATTCAAACGAGTGTCAACACATTATCCTCGTGATCACCAACATCACAGCATCAAGTTTGGATCTTGATTAAAATGCAATTGCCTCGGGATAAATAACACTTGAAATTGTCTTCCATCAGCCTGGCAAATTAGAAAGACTATTAGACTGGGTTACAGTCTCATACCAATTACCGACTCATTATCAATTTATGAAAATGCAAGAGATTCCCAGACGGTCGTTAAGATCTTCTTCCCCAGCTTCAATATCCTCCAGGTCTATGTGGAACACTAGTAGTCATCCAAACGTGCTCAGGGACCGGGTACACCTGCATCATGATGAACTTAGCGTGCATCATGAACTTACCAGCATCATGGAGAATGTGTAGGAAGCGTAAATTCCCAGGTCTCATGCCAGAACCGCTGCATAAAGGTGAGATTTAACCATAGATAGATAGATAGATAGATAGATAGATAGATAGATAGATAGATAGATAGATAGATATAGTTCCTGATCTCTCTTGAAATTAGATTTGAAAAGACCTGGATACCAGGGCACAAAACTCTAGAAGGAAGATGGCAGCATAGAGAGACCAACGCTTCTAAACACAAAGCTTAAAGGAAAGTCACGCTGGACACCTTCCAGAAAAGGCCTCTGGCTTGGTGCTTTCCCACTTGTTCTTCTCCTGGAAAGTTCAGGATTTATTTACAAACTGTGTCTAGTTCCTCCTCAGGAAATGGAGGCTTAGAAAGAACTCTGCCCAAAGCCACAGCCTCAGCTTAAATCTCTGTGCTTAAACTCTCCCCCGATCTCCTCAATTCGCTTTCCTTTCTTCCACATCAAAGGTTCAATACCAGTCGCCCCAAAAAGCTCCCACGGTGTCCCTTCAGCAAAAGGCTGCATTCTAACGGTTATTCAATGTCAACCATCAGAGTCTGATCAAGTTTTGGCAATGGACATCTGCCCTGGAAACTGAACCTATATGGCTACATTCCTTTTTGGCTCTTGGGAGAGACACAGTCTGGTGTAATAAACCTTCCATCATCCTACTGGGACAAGGTTTGCCACATATCCAAGGGAAAAGGAGCATGTTTGGCATTAAGACAAAAGAAAATTCCTAACCTGGAAGAATCTATGGCTCCTGTCTTGAAATGTGGGACTGTACACCATCAGCAAAACTAGGGGCTATAAACAAGCTTCTCAGAGGGGCAAAAGTACATGCTGATTTCCAGTGATGGGTCAAAATTTTAAATTGTCCAATGACCATGATAAATAACAGGCTAGCCTAAGTTATTCTATGGGGAAAAAATAAAGAATGATCTAGAAAGAATAGGTGTGTTTGCATAGATACCAAGTAGGATGAATGAAGAACGAAAACTGTCATCCCACAGAAATGAAATAGTCTAGTGAATACGTGAGTCCAGAAAGCAGAAAGTGGCATTTGCGTGGTCAAAATTCTCTCCAAGTATAGGGGCAGGGTTGTGTAGATGTTCCCTATGGACCATGCACACATGCACTCCCTCACATGCACAGAGACGTAAGCTCTTATCCTCTACCCATCTAGCATGATGCCTAGAGTACGGTTGGTGCCAGATAATCTGAGGAGCTCTGGCCCTTGAGTGAGCGAGCTGATGTGGCCATGTCCTGTCTGTCCCTCCAGAGGCATTTTCCATGCAGAAATATCACCAATGGACATGCTGGGACTAGCTAAGAGGCAGTTGCTAAAAGTTACGATGAAATCAAGTATTAATAAAAAAAAAAAAATCAATGATAGTAAGTACAACTCTCAAATTCAAAGAACCACAAGAATCAGCTGGGGGGGGGGTGGGCATTGTAAAACCCAGGTGCTAGCCTCCTCACCCCTCAGCTTCTAATTCACTAGACTTGGATCAGAGCCTTAGAAGTGATGTTTCCAGTAATTTCCAGTGGGTTGCTAGCGCTGCTGGAACAAGCCTACCCTACGAACCAACTCTAAGGGGTTGAATTACACTCTGTAAGGAATGATGCTAATCACTTTACATCACTTCTACCCTTCATAATAACTCGGGGAAGGTCAAGTGTTATTCTTTTTTTCTTTTCTTTTCTTTCTTTTTTTTTTTTTTTAGACAGAGAGAGAAAGAGTGAGATAAAGATTAAGAATTGGCGTGCCAGGGCCTCAGCCACTGAAATCAAACAAACTCCAGATGCTTGTGCTAACTTGTGAGCATGTGTGACCTTGTGTTCACCTCATCTTTGCGTGGCTGGCTTATGTGGGATCTGGAGCGCTCAACACAGATCCTTAGGCCTCATGGGGAAGTGCCTTAACCTCTAAGCCATCTCTCTAGCCCCTATTGTCCTATTTTTGAGAGTTACTTAACCTGTTCAAGATCCCGTAACTGGCAAAAAGACCAGTTTGGTAAGAAACAACCCCAGTTCTTACTGACTCATACCCCGTATTTCTATTCACTACACTATGAGGCAGTGTGAATGTAAAATAACCCCCATAGTCTCGTGTGTTTGAATACTTGATCCCCAGTAAAGTAGCACTGTTTGGAAAGGTTATGAGACTGTTAGGAGGTAGAGCCTTGCTGGAGGAAATTGGTCACTGGAGGTAGGTGATACAGCTCACGGCATGCCCTGCTTCTCACTTGCTACTTCCTGCTAATGAGATGGTATGACACTGGCTTCCTGTCCCGGCATGCTTTCCCTGCCACAATAGACTCAACCATGTGGAACTGAAAGCAAAATTAAACGTGGTTCCTTCCCTAAGCTCTTTCTGGTCAAGTTATTGTTTCCTAGAGGTGATAAAGTAATTAGTATAGTATGTTGCTGTAACAGAGCATGCGATTTCTTTGAGGTAAAGTTTAAATGAGACACAGAGTGTCTGGTCTTATCCCCTAACACAGATGTGGTTAAGTGTTCCTTCACAGCCTCTACTAAAATGTTAGCCTTAACAGAAGGAGTTTATATTAGTCTTTAAATGCATAAAAGGAATACTTGATGCCATTCCTGACCGGGATTTCCAAAGGGACTCCAATCCTTCACATTTAGACAAGATCCAGGCTTTACCCTTCAGTACTTGCAGCTTTGTCAAGTGGTACCAAGTCAAAGTCTGTACCGCCTTGATGGAGGCCCTGCCTGTAGCCCAAGGACATGGCATCCCTACACTTTCTTGAAAGTCCTCTTGGTCACATCCCTATGTAGCTAACTTTCATCTGGCACCTGGAGCTCATGGAATGGGCTCAAGGCCGTCTCCAGGGGAGGACCCTTCAGATGTGAGAGATACCAACTTTCACGGGTGAAGACTTTTGTTACCAGGAGAACCATCCCTGCTTCCCTTTCTCGTATTCTCCAGAGGGATGCTCTTCTGAGCTCTTCTACTGCGTTTCCTGGTCTGGGGATGTTGAGTTAATTGATCTGTCACAATCTCCATGCTTCTCTCTGTCTGTCTTTTAAAATTTTTAAATGTTTAAAGTTTGCCCGCAGCAAATCTCCGTACTTCTGTGTTGGAGAGCAGGGAACTATCGACTCTTTATTGAATTTTCGCAACCCACTAGCAACCATCATTCCTAACCAGGTGCCCTCATACTACTGCTGCTGCTGATAGTCACAAACCACAGGATGATAGGAGAGGCATCTTATCTATGGACAACTGGCCTAATTGTTTCATACTTGGCATTCCTCATCTGCCAAACAGCAGCATCACAAAAATGCTCTGCACAGGAAGCTTGGATGACTCAGCCCACTACCACAGGTCTCCAGTCCTCCGTACATGTTATTGCCCCTTCCTCTCTCTCTCTTTTTTTTTGTGCCTATAAAAAGACTATCATACCAAGAAAATGGAAATAAAAATAAGCTTAACAAAAATGACCAACAATTTGGTTGGTACAACAAATCAAAGTGTTCTCATCAGCAATTGCTTCTTGATTTTAATGTAATCAAATAACAAAATGTTTTCCTTCAAAATGTAAAAACTCACAAAACCCAAAAGCAATAATACTCAGTGCAACCAACAGGATGGAATTGGCCCACATTTACAGCCAGTGCTAAGATAAAGCACATCAGGCTGAGGTACAATGAAAATTATGGAGCAGAGGAAATCTGAAAAAAAAAAAATCAGATTTAAGGGGAATCAACATCCTCCCACTCTCTTTAATTAGGAGTTTGAAAATAATCCAAGTTAGCATGATGGCATGGATATTGGTTTGACTCCAGAACTTACCGTACCAAATTATAAAAATTGCAGAAGAAGGTAATTGAAGAATTCATAACGAGATTTGCTTGGCAATGCTCAAAACCCAAAGCAAAGTAATTTAATAAGGAAGGCTCAGAGGGGGCTTTCCTTGATCTTTGGACTGTATTATCCCAAACCAGTCACCATCAAACAGAATTAAACAGCAAGGGGGTCATGCAGGGGCCAACTCAATCAATTGTATGGTAAAGAACTCCAAAAAGACAGAGCCAGCACCCAGGGCTGTCTCATCTTACCTCTCTTGGCTAGTCTTTCACCTGAACCCCAGTAATTCAGTTCATGCATGTTTAAGATGGAGAGATGGCCATCACTGCATTTCCATCCACTTTCACTTCCTGTTCACTGAACCTTTATTTTGTTTGCTTAAGTACTTAAGTGATTTTGAATGCGCCCATGCCTTATCCGGGTGCCTGTCTCCACCCAAGATCACACGTGGAGAGAGGGAATAACAGCTAGTTTCCCAAGGCCTGGGATGTACTGACGCCATGCCCTGGAGTTTCAGTGTGGTAAGAAGAGGCGGGAGGCGTGAATGCTCCCGTAAAGGCTCAGCACACAAATTCTGGTGCCTCCCCCTTCCCACTGCTGGAGTTATAAGTATGACCAACTTTACCCAGCTCTGAGCATTTTTTTTTTTTTTTGCTCTTTTGCTTTTTTTTTTTTTAATGTTTTTTAAAAACAGTTTTTAAAAAAGAAAGAAGAGCTACAGACAGAGAGAATGGGCATGTCAAGGCCTCCAGCTGCTGTAAACGGACTCCAGATGCATGAGCCACTTTGCACATCTGGCCTTATGCAGGCACAGCGGAATCAAACTCAGGTCATTAGGCTTTGCAGGTAAACACCTTAACTGAGCCATCTCTCCAGCCCTGCCTTTATTTCTGATTCCCCCAAATAAGACTGCAACTCATTCAAGCCATGCTTTTGATAATACTCCATATTTTTGTCAAGAGCTTTAAATATTTATTATCTTTTGATGTATATTAATTTTACCTTTGAGAATTAGACCTATAGGAATGAATGTTATAACTGGAAACAATTAGGGATGAATATGTTCTTTACAATGTTATTTATATTTCTGAAAAGCTGTAATTTATCCAAGTGACAACAAGAAGATGTTTACATAAGTCCTTTTATATCTATTTGATGAAATATTAGCTGTCACTAAATGATTAAACGTTACAAAAGCATTAGAATAATACAGGATATGCCACATTAAAAATTTATTTATTTATTTGAAAGATAGATAGATAGAGAGAGAGAGAGAGAATGGATACACCAGGGCCTTCAGCCCCTGCAAATGAACTCCAGACACATGAGACACCTTGAGCATCTGGCTTATATGAGTCCTGGGGTATCAAACCCGAGTCCTTTGGCTTTGCAAGCAAGTGCCTTAACCACTAAGCATCTCTCCAGCCTGGTAAACCACATTTTCTAGAATATCTAAGTATATAAATCTTTGGTTGAATTTTGGAAAAAAGATAAAACACAAGTAAACAAAAAATTTCTGGCATCATAGTTAGAAGGTAAAGAAAGGTAATAGAACATTGTGCTTATATTAGTTTTCTAACTTACTCTAACATTTTCTAAATGATCAAATACATTACATGTAAATTATAACCAGAGAGCCTAAATATTTTTCCCTCCAAAACCAGGTGTTAACAGTGACTCAAACTGCATTTGGAAATGTGTTTGGACCACACCGGTATGACTTGAAGAAAGAGCTTGGGCATATCCACTTGTCAAGGCATCTTGAATTCAGCAGTCTGAAGCCCAAGACCATGCAAAGGGGTTTAGAAAACAACAACTGTTAAGCAGAAAAAACAAAAAAAACAATAATAGAAAATAAACAAAAACTCACCACCTTCATTCTCCTACCAGGAACCCTACAGTTAGTAGAAATGCAAGTGGCTCTGTTCACATGGAGTTCAGCTGCCTTTTCTGCCTCTCTGATTTCCATTATCTTTCTGTACATTTAATTTCCTGCTTGACAGTTTTCGCTCACATTCTCATACTTTCCTCTTCAGTACAGAAAAGGCACCAAGACATATGGACTATAAAATGCATGCGCATGATGAAACTGTTGTGGGAAGCTTCCAGTGTCACTAAGTAAACAAAGCCTCGCTCTGTAACCCATGGTCTTCTCCCTATTAAATCACAGCCAGTCGCTGCTGTCTACCAGAAATCAATTAGGGATACTCTGATATTATGATATTAAGGATATTCTTTTAAATTTTTAAATGGTTTATTTGTATATTTTAAATGTGAACAGATACATTAAAAATATAAGCAATGTGCACAGTTAATGTTTGATATCTATATGCATTGAATCATGTTTAAATCTGATTAAACATACTGCAAACAATGACCATCTTTGCGTGGCTAAAACTTTCAAATTCCTCCCTACTAGCTATTTTAGAAGTGTGCAGTACATTATTATTATCTACCAAGGCTTCCTATTTTGGGAATGAAAAACCTATATATAAAACTCGAGAAGGGGCTGGAGAGATGGCTTGGTGGTTAAGAAGCTTGCCTGTAAAGTCTAAGGACCCACGTTTGATTCCCTAGTATCCACTTAAGCCAGATATACAAGGTGGCACATGTGTCTGGAGTTTGTTTGCAGTGTCTAGAGGCCTTGGTATACCCATTGTCTATATCTGCTTCTTTCTCTCTCTCTCTCTTTCTCTCAAATAAGTAAATATTTTTTAAAAAACTCAATGGATGCAGTAAAACAGTGCTTAGAGGAAAATGAATAGCTTTAAGGCTTATATTAGGAAAGGAATCAATATAAAATTAATTATCTAATTTCTAACATTAAAAATCTTTAAGAAGAAACAGCAACTTAGATCTAAAATAAATAAAAGAAAAATGATTTAGAAAAGTCACAATTAACAAAATAGAAACAATAATGAAAATCAATGATGGCAAATTTAGTTGCTTTTTGTCTTAGAAAAGCAGGCTCATGAATTCAGTATCATGTTCCCACAGTATTTCACCATATTAAATATAATGTTATCAAAATCCTTATAATCTTTGTGAATAAATTAACAAGATGATGCCAATACTTAAGTGGAAATGCAAAGAATTCAGAAATACCCAAGCAATCTTACATACAAAGGTGGAATGGTTTATGTTAGTCATAAATTTAAGAATTACTGTAAAACTATAGTGATCATTTTTGTGCTGGTATAAGAATAGACAAATAAGTCACTAGAATAGAGTGAAAAAGTCAAAAACAGAGTAACATGTATACAGCCTTAGATTTCCAATCAAGGAATCTCATCAATTTGTTAAAGCAATACAGAATGTTTTAGTGAATTGTGCTAGGCCAAGTGAACACGCATATCGACAGTAAGAAAACATGGAAAAATTTCTCATACAAAATGTTAATAATAAAATTGATATAAATTATTAGAATAAGCCTAGAACTAAGCATAATAGCTTATAGAAGAAAATTTGCAATGTTAGACTAAGCAAAAGTTTTAGATCGAACACAAAACATATTAACCATAAAAGCAAAGAAAAAATTGATGTGTAGTGTCTTATCAAAATAAAAAATTCTACTTCCCAAAAGATACTATTAAGGGCTGGAGATGTGCCTTAGCGACTGAGCTGCTTTCCTGTGAAGCCTAAGGACCCATGTTTAACTTCCAGGTCCCACGTAAGCCAGATGTACAAGGTGATATAAGCATGTAAGGTCTCACATGTTTAGAAGGTGGTACGTGCTTTTGGAGTTCAATTACAGTGGCTAGAGGCCCTAGCACCTCAATTCTCTCTCACACACTCTCTCTTGCATAATAAACAATGAAGTCCAGTCTGCTGGGCTTGCATCCAAAGAAAATGAATGGGCTACGCATGGTGGTGTATGCCTTTAGTCCCAGCACTTGGGAGGCAGAGGTAGGAGCACAGCTGTGAGTTCAAGGCCACCCTCA
The DNA here is from genome assembly GCF_020740685.1 of Jaculus jaculus. Classification (NCBI taxonomy): domain Eukaryota; kingdom Metazoa; phylum Chordata; class Mammalia; order Rodentia; family Dipodidae; genus Jaculus; species Jaculus jaculus. The sequence goes on from NC_059119.1 coordinate 25,388,761, forward strand.
GAGTACAGAGTGAACTCCAGGTCAGCCTGGGCTACAGTGCAACCCTACCTCAAAAAAAGAAAAGAAAATGAATGGGCAAGTTACAGACTGGAAATTATATTTGTAGTACTTATATTTCATCAAGAAGTTATATTCATAATATATTAAAACTCATATAAATCCACAATAGAGAGATGAAAAGCCTAATAAAAATTAACAAAAGACTTGAGGGCACACCTCTGAAGAAGATATATGGTGGCTAATAAACACATGAAAAGGTAGTCAACATGGTAGTCAGGCACCAACTCAAATCAATTAATATGATAGTGCTGTAATTTAGTCCAAAGTTAACACTGGAAATACTTACATTGGTTAGGATGTCCAGCAGCTGGACTTATGCATATAAAGTGAGTTACTAGTAGAAATGTGAAATAGCATGGCTACGTTTGAGATGGCTGTTCACTTCCCAAAATTAGTAAATATACACCTGTACTTTGACTTAAAAATTCACCCTTTAGAGGAAGCAAAAGAAAAATGGAAACACATTCAAGAGAGAGAAGCTGGTTAACCCACAACAGTCAGGCCATCACTGTACCAGTCAGACATCCTGCTTGGCTAATCAACTATGTAGCATACAGGGTGCATAGGTGGGCAAGACTACTGGTGACTTTTCTCCCCCAGCAGCCTGCATAGCACCTTCTACTGCTATGAAAGCTAGCCAGCAACACTTCCAGCTCAGTTCTAGCTTGATTTCTATATGTCCTACAATCAAGGCATGTGATGTTTTCAACAACAGGGCCTGACCATCTAGTTCCAGTGGATAATCAAGGACAGTGGAAAATAGCCTGTTCTGTTTGGGGGTACCAGGAACCTCTCTGGCTAATAGCTAATAAGGAGATATCCCAACCATGGCACTAGGAGTTGTATTTAATAATTTAAGGCTTCTGCAGTAATTAATCATAAATTCTAGTGCCAGGGGTGAGACACCTCCCAATGAGTTATTGGTCATGAAGGCTACAGAGGCCTCTAAAACAACATAGGGCACTGCCATTGTTTTTGTTTGCCCACGGAATCTAGATGGTAAGTGTCCATTGCTAAAAGATGCCACATGTTTTCTCTGCAGGACCTAAGAATCTAAGCCGGAACTGTGGTGAATGCTTCTTGCCTGCCAACTAGCTTTCTTTGTACCAAAGGTGCTATACAAGCTGCTGGGGGAGAAAAGCCATAGACAGTACTACGCAGCTATGGACCCTTTTTATTCTACAACTGACATGCCAGGGCAAGGTATGCCCACTGGCACAATAGTGGTATGGATGCTACAGGCGTAACCATTTGCTTTCTGATCAGATTTAAGGCTCACTCCACAGGAAGGATTTTATGCTTGGTACTATAAACTTGACAAAAGCCTATGGGATACAGGCCCTAGGGGGCTTCCTACTGCTCTGGTTATTCTAAACAGACAGCATGCCAAACTGTCTTCTAAACATCTATATTTGCTTCCATAGATCAGTGCTGCTTAAAGTCTTGATCTCGGGTGTTTCTTACTACAATGGACAGTGGTTAATGTGGAGGTGCATAGCTGGCGGAATTGCTGAGATTAAGGGACAACTCAATCAGGACATCTAGACCACCCCCTTCAAGACTTAGGGAACTTCTCAGAAGAGGAAACTGAAAGAATGTAAGAGTAGGGGATGGATGGGGCTGCAAAGTCCTGTCTTCTGGATACACTCATAAACACAGAGTAGCTGTGGTTTTGCTGCAGAAGACCAAGCTGGTCAATACTTCACCACCCGTGAGGGAGGGACACTTGAAACCTCAGACCTCCCGGAGTAGCTAATGGTGGATAATGGTTGCTGAGAGGAGGATAGTCAGGTTCATCAGTAGTGAGCCACCGGTAAGCTGCCCATTTCACAGGAAATAACCTTCTACCCATGATCATGCAAGCCACCCAAGTAGGTTTTTAAGTCATAAAGGTAAGCTGAAGATTATTCAGGAAAAGGAAGCTTACCAATGAGAGGGAGAGTAGATAAGAAAAGGTAATTGGGGAAAATAAGACTAAAATATGTACATGTATGAAAATGGTTTTAGAAAAGTGAATGTTCTTTTAAAAATAGCCTAAGGCTTCTGGGAACAGCATCACCCACCCATGCAAGGCAGCTCTGCTAAACTTTCTTTAATTTATACTTTTGAATAGATTGCTACTAAGAGTACTGTGTGTGTGCGTGTGTGTATACACAGATAGATAACTTTTTTTTTTTGTTTGTTTTTGAGGAAGAGTCTTTCTCTAGCCCAGGCTAACCTTGAATTCACTCTGTATTCTCAAAGAGGCCTCAAAATCACAGTGATCCTCCCTCCTCTGCCTCCCAATTTCTGGGATGAAAGGATTGTGCCACCAAGCCCCATTCCCTATGTTTTTCATACACCGTTAGGTTCATCTCCCCCAACTCTCTCCTGCCCTTCACCCCTTCCACCCTCATCCCAATTTAACCCTTTCAGTACCCAATATTACTTTCTTCTACTTTCATATATTGTGTGTGTGTGTGTGTGTGTGTGTGTGTGTGTGTGTGTGTGTAGTTTGTTTGTTTGTTTGTTTGTTTTTCGAGGTAGGGTCTCACTCTAGCCCAGGCTGACCTGGAATTCACCATGTAGTCTCAGAGTGGCCTCAAATTCACGGTGATCCTCCTACTCCTGTCTCCCAAGTGCTAGTGTCAAAAGCTCCTGTCACCATGCTCAGCTAGTATCCTTTTTGCTTATTACAATAGTATTCTATTTTTAGACTAAATATCAATTTGTTTTTCCACTCTCCTATATGTACATTTCTGTTGTTACTAATGTAAAGCCATTAGGAATAGGACAATATAAATATTCTCTAACATGTCCTATTAAAATATATGTTCTCACTTTTTTTCTTTGCTACATACAAAACATGGACTTACTAGTTCTCATACAGGTGTGTACTTACTGCTGGTTGCCCAGTTATCTCCAATGCATCCTTGTGATTTTACATTGGCACTAGTAAAACATTACTCCCACAGGAAGGAAATTCATGCCTGATACTTTAAACCTATCAAAAAGTCTGTGGCTGGGGATGTCATAGGCACTTTGGGGACGTTACAGCTGTTGTTTTGCTAAATGGACATACTGTACCCATCAAACTTCCTTCTAAGTATTTATATTTATGTTTATGTCCATAGATTAGTGCTGGTCAGCTTTTTTTTTTTTTTTTTTACAGAGGGTTTTGGTTACTGCAGATACTTATAACTGGCCAAAGGGATGAAAATAAGGGATTCAGCCCTAAAATGGGGCATCTATATCACCTCTTCTACGACTTAAAGAATATCACAGAAGAGACAGCAAAAGGAATGTAAGGTCTGGAGGACAGAGAAACATGGCACGGCCACTGTGCTTGTGAGCTCATAACGGCAGCTGCGGGCCTGGCAGCGCCCCATGGCGACAGGGGAGGGACTCATGAAGCTTCACTCCTCTCCGAGGATTGTTTGACAGCTAGCGGTTGCTGGAGAAGCAGGAGACATTTGCTTCAGTGGTGCGGCCACTGGTAAGATACCTATGCTCAGGTCAGTAAGTTCTAGACCACGCTCATGCAAGCAGTCTTAATTAAGTTCAGTGGATTGATCACCAAAAATATCATGGAATAGAAGGGAGATGAGATGGGAAGGAGAAGGAATTCGGCAGGAGTGGCATGGGCATGAGAAAGATGAAGGGGGACAGTGTGGCCAAAACACATTATGTGCATGTATAAAATTGACAAGAAAAAGTTCAAAAAAGAAAGACAAAAATACTCACAAATAAACAAAAGGAAGAAAAAAAAACAAAATACAATACTAATGCTTATAATATCATGGGTAAGTCTTATAGACTTTTTCTTTTTATTAGATAACTAAGTACACTATGGGTTTATTATAATAATATTTTATGGATCGATATATAATACAGTTAATAAATGCCTATCTAGTAGAAATTTTTATGTAGAACTTTAACATATATATTTTCTCAGGTAGAATAAATTAAATACAAAAATTATATTTGTATTCCATTTATATGAATGATAAAACAGGTAAATTTCATCTACTTGTTACAAATCTATATAAGTAGTTATCCCTGGGAGTATGGAAAAGTCTAGAACTTGACAAGAGAAACCTTTAGAAGGTGATGGAAATGTCCAACATCTTGTTTAGAGTGGCAATTATGCAATTTATGCATATAATTATCTAATGCATGATAGGCACAATGTATGTGCATAATATTTCATGTGTGCCAATTATGCCCCATGTAAAGATTAATCGTTGTTTGCCTTTCTTTCTTTAATTTTCTTTTTTCTAACATATGGCAGATGCAAATAGACAGTGTGCTGTCATCTACAGCAGATCTCCTGTGGGCTACACTGTACACTTTACACACCGGTGATCTCACATCTACGCTGAGCAGGCTTTCCTGAAGTCTCCACAGATGATTCAAAAAGATGAGCTCACTTGCTCAAAGTCACAGATTAAATTAGGTAGAAAGTATAATTTAAACTCCTTTAAAAAACTCCTATGCAGAAACCACTCAACCTGCATGTCTCTATGGATGAACAAGTGAGTGAGTGAATGAGTAAAGAGAACAGACCATCCGACCTGTAAAATGGATGAAGTGCTGAGAAGCACATACAGAAGGCATAGAAATGAACAATGGATCGGCTGAGTGGTTGAGAAAGAAGAAGCTTCTAGAACCCCAATCCACACTGACTTGGAAGCAGAGAGAGGACTGCATTTGTTTCTTGAGGCATCCAGTGGCTAGTATTGAAGGCTCTGTCCTTGCTTTCTACTACAGAGAGAGATTTACTCCCTGCCTGCCAATCCCTTTCCTGAAGGGCCAGAAGTACCACCTACCCATTATCTGTGTCAAACCCTCCTGGTCTTTGCCTCAAATCCCCTAAAAGGACAAAGAAGTGTCTGGCCATAGAAGCTTCCCTCCCTTCTCTGCAGAAATTCCCATTGTGCTATGAACCAAAGTACCAGCGCACATGATCACCCCAACCCATCTTGCTCTTCGCAAAGGTAGGTTATACGGAATCACACAGTCCCTGGCCTTTCCACAGAAGACTTCAGTCCTTCCAATGACCACTTTCCCCTGCCACAGAATACAGTCCCAGATCTTCATCAGAAACTATGTGCAAGGAAAGCAACCCCTCCTCACAGGGCCGGAAGAAGAGCAGGGATGACTTCAGGCACTGCGAGGTGGTGCCAGGGCAAGCATTAGAGATTGGGAGGAAATAAATAAGATTGGTGAGCCGTTTTCTCTCTGCATTTGCATTCACACTTTATGAGTTCAGCATTATTCACTGAGTGGAAAAAACCACCTTCTGTGAAGACTGCTGGCCTCAAACACTACTTGATGCTGAAAAAATACTATCTCCAGCCACAAGGTCTGAGACAAGCTGCTCATCTATTTATTCAAAGAGCTCAATGGGCTGTAAAGATTGACATTTAAACTATTAACACTATATTCTATTTGACAATGTTATTAAATATTAGGTCTGATTTATGGAAAGACTTAATCACTTGGCAGTCAAGGTCAGCCTGGTACTGCACAGACATTGGGTTACATTGGAGGTTACTTGGTGGCACTGATTGAACTAAAGAAAAAAAAAAATTCCCACCAGCAACATTCAAGTCTGACTTCATGGGACACAGTTATTAACATATAAACTTGAACCACTTGCCAGCTCATTTCTGTATATCAAAGTTTCTCCAATGGACAATTTTAAGTTTGGAAATCAAAAAATAAAATAAAATAAAATTTCACACTTTAATAAATCTTTGCTTTGACACATGGACGTTGGGAAAGGACTTTCAACATAGAAGCCATGTGTGTATCTTGCTATGTCGATGTAAGCATGGAAGGGAAATAAGAAACAAAAGTATGCAAAGTGATGTCGACCCATCCAAGATGAAAATGGCAATCTTGCCCTGGGGAAACAGGCAACACTTGGGGTGAGGTATTCATGACTGTGCCATTTTTTTTTTTTTTTTTTTTTTTTGTCTGTGTGACCTTTGGCAAGTCAGCTTTCCTAAGTAAGGCTCAAGTCCCATTTCTACATGATGGGGATCATAAAACAAACCAAGCAGGCTATTTAGGGTGAAAGCAAGAATCCATGGAAATCATTTGACATGGTGTCTGGAGCTCAAAGACTGCAATAGATTTTTAGGGTGACACGAATGAAGGCCAGGACAAAATCTGGGGCCCAGTGTAATAGGAGAGAAGTCCCGCAGCTACCAGACATAGATGGCAAAGGACACAGGGCAGAGAACTATGCACTAGGTAGGGCAGAAACAGATGATGGGTTACTATAGGTGCCTATGAGCTCTCAGATAGCTCAGAACCCTGTTACAGGCCAAAAGACAGCTTTTTTGTGGGGGGGGGGGGAGGGAAGGATAGATAATAAATGTTTTCGGTTTTAAAGGCCTATGTCTCTGTGACATTACTCACCTGTGCTGAAGGAGCAGAAAAGCAATTGAATAGATGAAGATTTTTTTTTTTAAATGTGAGTACAATTGTGTTTATATAGGAGTACCCACGCATGTAAAAGCCCAAGGACAACCTCTAATTTTACTCCTCCAGAACATCTATTTTTTAAAAAAAAAAAAAAAGTATTTTATTTTTATTTATTTATTTGAGACAGAGAGAGAGAGAGTAGAGAGGAGGGATAGAGAATTGGGAGTGCCAGGGCCTTTGGCTGCTGTGAATGAACTCCAAGGTGGCATGTGCTACCTTGTGCATCTGGCTTACGTGGGTCCTGGGGAATCGCACCTGGGTCCTTTGGCTTTGCAGGCAAGTGCCTTAACCACTAAGCCATCTCTCTAGCCCAGGAATATCTTTTTTTTTTTTTTTTTTGAGTCAGGGTTTCTCATTGGCCTGGAGTTCACCAAATAGGCTAGATAGGTTGGCCAGTGAGCTTGCCTCAACCTTTTCAGTAGTTGGATTATAAATGCCACCATACCTGGGGATTGAATTCAGGTCCTTGTATTTACACAGCAAACAATTTTTGGACTAAGCTATTGCCCCAGCCATGGAGATATTTTCTAATAAAAATTAACAAAACCATGTTTGGACCAAGGGCCATAGTTTGCCAACATCTGACTAGTCTTTCATGGGTCTGTGAGGTACATGTGGCTGACAGGAATAAAGGAAGTCTCATCCCTTTCTGTGACACCACATCTCTCAGGACAAGCATGATCCCTACCCACTAAAAGGCTATCAAGAAACAACCTGAAAATAACCCTGGAAATATTGCCCTCATTCCTTCTATCACAGACAGTAAAGAAGATAACCTGCTGAGTCCAGGCACTATGTCACTGCCTCATCTGTCTTTGCTCCATCAGACTGTGAACAGGTGAATCATTCAGGAAGAATGCAATATTTATTGAGACATACCAGATGACAGGCAGGCTTTATAAGTGACTGTTGCACTCTCTTAAAAAAACAATCCCTCCTCTTTCAAATTCCTCCTTACTCTCTTCACCACGACCCCCAAGATCTGTGTCCCTCCTTGGCTGAGCAATACGGACATGAAACGGTGGACCTCAGTGGTACAGCAACCATGGCCCGATTGTTTCCCAATTCTGCTACTGGAGATAAAGACTTCCTCTTCCTGAGCAATATCCCGCCTAAATTGGTTTCAAGTCATTAAAGGCTGGAGTACTCCCCAGTAAAAAATAACAGCAGCTCTCCAAGGTTACCCGGATACCAAGCTCCTTGACATCAGTAGCAATTAGACATTCACTCCACTATTGCACACTGTCTGGAAATGGAGCCAGAGCCGCCAAAGAGCGACTGGAAATTAGAAGTGTGATTGTCCTTCTGTGTCTAAAGCAGGCTCCAAAGTCCCTTGGTGGGCATCTCTGGCCTTTGCAGAGCAGCCTGCACTCCGCATGAGCGGGCTGTTTGGGGCTTGGAGAGGCAGCTCTTGGGTGGATGCTAGGCTGCAGCCCATATTTCACTACTTGCTGGATTTTTCCCTCATCATTTTTGGATTCAGAGAATGGTCCTTGTTTAGGGCACGGTCATCCCTAGTCTCGCTTGCTTCAGTCCAGTGACCTACAAAGATACCAAATCTGTCCCCTGGGGCAGTTCCACGGGGAGGGCGGGTGTTTCAGTTCATGGCTTGCAGACAGGCATATGCAGGAGGAGGATTCTTTTTCCAAAAACAACAACGAAAATGTTGCCACTTCATTTTCCAGCAATACTATAAACTTTTTTTTTTTTATGGCACTAGTTATAAAAACCTTAACATTTGTCAAGTGCTGCCAGTCTTTCCCCCACCTCCCGTGGAGTCAAATGCAAAAGGGAGATTTGTGACCCAGCTCAAGGTTTACAGAATGACGGTGTTGTAAAAGCAGTACACTCCCTCTGCAATATTACCTTCTGGCCCATGAAGCTATAGAGTTTGATAAGGAATCCTTTATCTGTATTCGTTGCTATTTCTACAGTTTTATTCACAAGTGAGATTGACTTATTGCCAGGCAGTAAACAACTTCTGATGTGACTACCAGTGGATGAAAGAGGAGAAGAACGATGGGAAAAGTATGTCCTAGATGACCATCTCCAATGCCTGCCACCCTCCAAAAGAATTTTTAAAGGTTTTATATTAGCACATCTTAGTTATGCTTAGTGGCACAATGATCCCATTGTTAATGTTTTTATACACATATAATGCCTGTTTATCACCTTAATCCCCACGACTCTTTCTCATCACTCCGACTGCAACTGCACCCCATCGCCTCAATCAAAAGCCCTCTTTCATTTTCATGTCATTGTTTCTGATGACCCAATGAGTTTAGTTAAGGTTACTGACAGAACCATAGGGGAGGTTATTTACGTGAGCCTGGGCTACGTGACCGTGGCCACACCACTGAAGAAAATGCCTCCATAGCGACTTAATGCTGTGTTTGCCTTCTTCAGGCGCATCAGGGCAGACATGGAGATGGTGCCAGAAGGGCTGGCCCCAGGTGGGAAGCCAAATCCTGCCTGCCTTGGCTTGAATTTGCTAATTTGGAAGAGTTGAAAGGTGCACAGAATGACATGACTCTATAATAGGAAATGAAGCATTAAAATAAAACCATGCTAATCTAAGCCTAATACTGACTTTGACTTAAATGTAACAATGTTTCTCTTATTCCTATTTCTCCATACCTCCCGCCTGTAGCAAACACTGTGCTGAGTCTTATATCCTATTATAATTTTGGATGTGCATATGAGTGTTTTTAGACATCATTAAAAGGGTGAGATGGCAAATGTTATTTTCTACTAGTTGACCCACATGAAATCACCCATAATGCTTTCTTGCTCAGTGTTACCCTGTTAAGACTCAGCTATGCTATGTAGTCTGGCTATAGCTCATCCACAGCTTCATAGACGACTTTTTTTTTTTTTTTTCCCATGTCAGAGGTCATGTGGATTGCTTTCAGGGATTTGGCTCCATAAACAATGCTACCATAGGCTTTCTTGTCTTCATCCATTCACATGGGCATTTATTTGGGGTGCAAACACAGGAGTGGAGCTGCCAGGCCAGAGGATACATGATGTCCCATTTTATAAGAGAATGACAAACTTCCCCAAAGTGGCTGTGCTGCGTACACTCCCACCAGCAATTAAGCACCTGTTACTCTGCCTCCTCTCTAGCACCTCTCATTTTATGCCCACCTAATTGGTATAAAATGATATATCTTTATGGTCTTGATTTGCATTTCACAGATCACTAATGACTTTGAGCATCTCTTCCTAGGATAACTGGCCATATGTGTATTCTCTCCTGTGAAAGGCCCAGGCAAGTCTTTTACCCATCTTTCTACTAAATTGATGGAGCTTGGCTTGTTGATTTGTTCATGAAGCATTCTTGATGTTGATCAGATATCAGTTTCACATGGTTGTAACCATCTCTATGATGCCTGCCTGCATCCCACCACAGAGCTATGGGGCCACATAGGAGCACATTTCTAATAAATGCCAACTTTCAGCTGGACCGCAAGGAGTCACAGTGTGAGAACCTGACTAGAACTGTGACGTATGAGCGTCTCTGAGCTTCATCGGTGTGACAAGATGATAATGTGCAGTGCGGGCCATTGTGTGGCATGCGAGGGATAAAGGAGCAAAGCCTGGCGTGCTGCTCGAGAGAGCAGCGATGCCCATTCTCAGCCCTTGCTCTTTGGCTCTAGCCTCCACCTTCTTGTCCTTCCAAAGGGTTTTTTTTTTTTTTTTTTTTTTCCCCAGTACAGGTTCCATCCTAGGACCACTGTCCTTACCACTATTCTCTAAACACACCATTCTCTCTAAAGTATGACCTCAAAGATGTGTCCAGTCCTCCTGAGAAGGCTTGCCCTGTGTGTGGTCTTCTGTTCCAACCCTGTGGCCCATGTGCAGGCATAACTCTTCTGAAATGGCTGGTTCCCTATGTGGTTCAATTGGTGCTCCCCTCCTCTTCTGCCAAGTGCTCTTACCTGCAGAGGGCAGGCTCCCTGTGCCACCAGCCCACTAGCCCAGGGGGAAAAAAAATAGGTTCAAGGTTCTAGCCTGCATCCCTCAGGAAACTCAGAAGGCATCTATTGCACAGCCCCTTCATTCCAGCAGCCAAGGACGGACTTCCTGCAGACAGATGCCCCTAGGAAGGCGTTTCTGACCTTAGCCATGGCCATATCTATGAACCCCATCCCAGTATATATGCCCAGGCACGAACAACCCTACTTACCTTCCTGATACCTTCTGAAGGATTGGACACACAATTGTCAGCCCCTCCATTCTTGCTGATCGTCCGCCAGAGCTCAGCAAATGTGCTATCTTGCTCCAGGGGATTGGTGCCCTTGGCTCGGAAGTATTCATAGACAGCAGAATCCCGGACAGTTCCATAGGACATCTCCAGTTGTTTGGACAGGTCCTGGAATGTCCTAAAAGGAAGAGAGACAGCAAAGAATGGGCACATGCTACATACGACACATTGCCAGTCCCTCCTGGTCTCTGAGCCCTCCCCTAACCAGCTTATCCACATTCTGCACACTTAGCTCCAAGTATTACCCTTCTCTCAACCTGGAGCTGGCTTGCAAGAGCTCCATCTTTCATAGGTATGTCTTCTCAATAAGGTCACCGAACACATAAAACCAGATTCTGTACTGAGCTCAAGGCATAAAAGGATGGATAAGAAATGGTTGCTGACATCAGGGAGCTTAGAGTCCAGCTGTAGACATAAACATCTAGACAGACAATCATCATATAACAGAGTCAGGGCACCACAAGACACTAATTACTGAAGTCTTCAGATTTGAGCACCCACGGAGGCTGAGCAGGCCAGAAGGACATCAGCCAAATGGACGATGACAATGAGTGACACTGACACGCAGGGCTAGTGTGGGACAAAGCACATGCTAGATGGCTGGACAAATTAAGAGTCCCCCCCTCCAAAGTGTATGGAGTAATTGAGAACAAATTACTGCCCCTGAACAAAAGCCACAACCAATTTGTGTTTTGAGAAAGTACAAAACCAGATTTTTTACTTAGCTCTCCTAATTTTTAAGGGTTTAAATTTACTTAAAAAGATACTGAAGACTAAGCCCAAATACTTTTGAGGGACTTGGATTTGTTGTATGGACAAGAAAGGCAGGTAGCTCCAGGCAGGTGCATAGCGGAAGGACAGAAGGCACAGGGAAGGCCCGTTAGCAGTCAGGCAGACAATTGAGCTTGGATAGAGGAGGGTATTTCTTTCTGGAAGAAGCACTGATGCATTTGATTTAGGAGATTACATCGCTACAAAACCATCTGGGCTGGAGAGATGGTTCAGTGGTTAAGGCGCTTGCCTGTGAAACCTTGGTTCAATTTCCAAGTACCCATGTAGAACCAGATGCACAAAGTGGCATGTGCATCTGGAGTTCATTTGCAGTGGCTGGAGGCCATGGCATGCCCATATTCTCATTCTCATTCTCCCCTGGCAAATAAATATTTACCAAAAAATAAAATAAAAACATCTGGAGCTGAAAATGTCATCAAGTTGAAAATGTGTTTAATACACATTCTCTATTTTTAAACATTCTATTTATTTATTTATTTGAAAGAGGGAATGAGGCAGAGAGAGAGAGAGAGAGAGAGAGAGAGAGAGAGAATGGGCATGCCAGGGCTTCCGGCTACAGCAAACGCCAGATGCATGTGCCACCTTGTGCATCTAGCTTATGTGAGTACTGGGGAATTGAACCGAGGTCCTTAGGCTTTGCAGGAAAGCACTTTAACTTCTAAGCTATCTCTCCATCCCTACATTCACTATTATTTTAATGTTTTTTTTTGTTTTAGTTTTATTTATTTGAGAGTAAGAGACAGAGAGAGAAAGAGAGAGAATGGGCACACCAGGGCCCCCAGCCACTGCAAATCAACTCTAGAGGCATGCACCACCTGTGCATCTGGCTTACATGGGTACTGGAGAATCGAGCCTCAAAGAGTCTTGTACTGTGGTCCTTATGCTTCACAGGCAAGCGCTTAACCACTAAGCCATCTCTCCAGCCCTACATTCTCTATATTTAATGCATCACTTATGCTCACCTATACTTAGGCAAATCATATAACACAAAGCCTATTTTATAGTAAAGTCTTGAAAATCTTGTGTGATGTATTTAATGCCTGTGTACACACACACACACACACACACACACACAAAGCCTGTGAAACTGGTGGCAATCTAGCACATTGTAGAGGATCAGCTGTTCACGCACATGATTCGCCCCGTTCACTGGGATCTGCAGCCTCTGTCAGTTCCCAGCCTCATAAGATCACCAGCCTGGAAGGGGATCAAACGCAAACTTCGCAGTACAAGTTCCACTACCTGTCTGTTGCCTTTTACAAAGGCATCAAAACAATACACATTCGTAGAAACAAACCATAGTTAAGTTGGGCGTCGTCTGTGCAATGAGAGCAGGAAGGATTTTCTTATTTGCCCTTTGAAAAGCAGTGCCCATCACGATGCGTTGAGAGAATACTACGTACCAGGCAGATTTGCAAATATCAAAAGATCCCAGTGGGAATCTAGGCTTTCTCTCCAGGGTCCAACCAGATTGCTCTGTATTTATTTATTTATTTTCTTTGGGAAATCTCCGTCTCATCTTTATCAACCCACATCATTAAGTGAACATTACCTTGGGAAGAGGTCCATCAAACCAGTATTCCCAGCACATTCGGTACAATTTCCTTCTTCTACCCTCCTCTCTAGCATTTCCTCATCCCCACCCAGCACCATTGCCAACCTGAAATTGAGAAGTACCATCTGCTCCTGCCTACAACACCAGGCCATGCTGCTCCCACTGCCTAGAATGCCCCATCTCTGTCATGCCTCTGCATGCCCCTACCAGCCCCTGAAGCTCTCTTCCCTTGGGAAGCTACCGCACATCCCTGGCCTCTCGATACTGTCTCCACACCTTAAAGGCTTTTGTAGATGCAGCATTTCAAGGATCATGTACCAGAGCAGGAGCTCTGTGGTCCAATTACCTGCCTTACTTCCCATCTTCACCAAGATTAACACTGCAGGCCTGTGCACGTTATCTGATATCTCTGTGACTTGGCTTCCAAATCTTTCTTTTTAAAATATTTGTTTGCAAGAGAATAGAGAGAGAGAGAGAATGGGCATGCCAGGGCCTCTAGCCAACGAAAACAAACTCCAGATGCACGTGCCACCATGCATCTGGCTTTACGTGGATTTTGGGGAATTGAACATGGGTCATTATACTTTGTAGGCAAGTGCCTTAACTGCTGAGCCATCCCTCAAGCCCCAATCTTAAGCTGGGCCATAGAAGCAGAGCCTGCAGCGGTCGGTTGATCAGAGGGCTCAATGGGATGTGTGCTCAGCTCATAGAGAAGTACCTGGAGCAGTCAGCGTCTGGTCAATGGTACTGCGTTATTATTAATCTGGGTTCACAGTAAGTGTAAGGATTTGGATGACTGGAACTTAAGCTGTCCCATCATCATGCTGTAGACCCAGGGATGGTAGCAGCAAGCACACAAAAGGACCAGAAGTGTGCAGGAGGTTCCTCCTGCTCTGTAGCCACCCTCCAAAGCATTCCTCTAGTCCCTGCCTATATGGTTCAGAAACAGAGCTCAGGATTCATTTCAATACATTCCAGATGAAAGGAAACATAAAATAACAAATTTGATGAAGAATTATTTCTAACGATTGTTCATTATTTATATCTAATTGAAGCAAGATGTTCCTTTGCTTGAAGGGCCCCAAGGGTTGTAACTCTGTTGTAATTTGCCTGTAATGAAAGGAGGGGGAATCTTTCTTCTGTGCTTTTTTAAATTTTTTTTTCTCATGGTAATATAAACAAACACAGGCTCTGATGAATGGGAAATATCAGGATAAATTACACAATTGAGTCTAAACACTGAACTACTCTAAATGACTACAGTTTCTACAAGTACAAATGAATGCATAACTTCCAGGAAGCTCAGATCTCCTGCTTCACCCCCACATTTGAGATGGAGATTTCCTCTCTCATCCTAGTAATTATTGATGGTAGTGTCCATGGCCAGAGGCTCCTGGAGTGTCTCTACATGACAGCAGGCAGCTTAAGTGCTTATGCCTCCGTGTTCCCTTCTGCCCCAGAATAACTCACTGCTCCCTACCTAAAACACCAGCCCAGTCCTTTTGCTGTTACCTTCTACCTGACCCACGGGCCTGACCCATTGCCTCTCACATCCACAGATCTGCAGAGAGATAGCTCTCACCACCGACACCCTCTGTCTCTCTCAACAAACTCACTAGAATGCCTGGGACTCAGTACGTCCTACCATCATATTTATTTATTTATTTGAGAGCGACAGACACAGAGAGAAAGACAGGTAGAGGGAGAGAGAGAGAATGAGCGCGCCAGGGCTTCCAGCCTCTGCAAACGAACTCCAGACGCGTGCGCCCCCTTGTGCATCTGGCTAACGTGGGACCTGGGGAACCGAGCCTCGAACCGGGGTCCTTAGGCTTCACAGGCAAGCGCTTAACCGCTAAGCCATCTCTCCAGCCCCCTACCATCATATTTTCAGAGTGGATAAAACTAAAACGGCAAGCTGGCATACAGGGAGTGGGCAAGAGGGCTCAAATGATACACACTAAAGCCATCATCTCCCTGGGTCTTGTCGGAGTGCAGAGTTCAGGAAGAGGCATGAAGGAAAGGGTAATGGAGGTAAAGGACAGCCAGCCAGCCAGGCTGCCAAGACAACACTGGCAATCTGCAGGAACCAGATGTTGAAGCCAGATAATAAAACAAAACACACACACACACACACACACACACACACACACACACACACACACACACAAAATAAAAACTCGAATACAGCTTCACCAGCAGGGGGCAGCACGCACAATGCAGCCCTTTTCAGAAGCCAATCTCACCAGGCTTTTCCTGTTCCACACAGGTGAAGAGCATGCGTGCCCATCACAGGAGGGATCTATGTCAAGGCAGGGTGCACCATACACCTCAATAAAGTCCTTGAACCGGTCATCACCATATGGTGTCTGTCCTCTAGGCAAGGCTCAATGGGAACAAGGGATAAGCGATGAGCACCTCCCAGAGGTCCGCAGTGGGAGGTGGTCAATGGCTGGAGAAGTAAACCAACAGTGATCAAATGCCAGTGAGAAGAAAACAAAAGGGCCAGTGGGGGAACATCTCAACCCCAGGGCAGAGCCACTAAAGGCTGAGCCGAGCTAAGGAAAGGCTTCCTAAAGAGGAATTACCAAGCTGTCATGAAGCATGATCGAGGCAGCAAGGGGGAGAAGCAAGAGGTCTGGCGTTCTGAGAAGAGAAGACATTACCTCAGAAGGCTCTGACGGGTGAGAGGATGCGGCTCTCCGGGGACTCACACTATAAAACAACTCTTAGCGGCTGCCACACAGCGCTTCTGTAACCTGGTAGATCTGGCTGTGAATGTTTTGGTGGTCTGATGCAGTCTGATAAATCTCAAAGTGGTCCTTGGCGCTGTAGTCTTGGCCCTAGGGCCTTATGAGAAATGCAAATCTTTGTCCTCATCCCAAACACATCAGTTCAGAAGCCACTGGGATGGCGCTAGGCAGTCTGTGTTTTCACAGCCCTCCAGGTGACCCTAATGGATCTAAGCTCCAGAAACACTGGTCAAGAAAATATACTTGATGTCAGAGGCCTTAGTGTTCATAACACATACCTATCTCCCAAGGCTGATGAGCATTAATGATCACGGGCATGCATCAAACAGGTAGTCAATGTTTCATGAACGTCTGCTCTTCTATTAGACTTCCAACAAGTAGTTCAAGAAGTTCAAGTATCAGGCCCCTGTGCAAGAGTTAAGGGTACTGAATGGAAGACAGCATGGGCAGTGAAGGGTGCTAGCTGAATGGAAGAAAGCGTGGGCAGGCTGCATCTCTGAGTTTCCAGGATCATGGGATCAGAGCCTATCTCTTTATTGGTCTATCTATCTCCGGAGTAAATACACCATGGTCCATCTTGTTTCCATATCCGTACCAAGGCATAAGCAATCAGGTCCTACCAGCATCTAAGCTGAGGACTTAACAAGAGCATCCAGTGGAGGTGTCCAGGATTCCTAATGTCATGGCCTGGAGACGTTTGAGACCAGATTGAGCCTAGAGATTCAAGAACTCCACTGTCTTGCTTTGTGGGTGAAATAGTCACTGAATCAAAGAGGTCACCTGGGAAAGCAGAGGACAGCTGGGCAAGGAACTGCTCAGGATAATTGGCTTCAAAAGCATCATCCCTAGGGTGCCCACATGGCTGCACTTGGATCGGTTGCTGCAGTGCCACAGTGCAAGCTTACTGCATGTCCCTGGACTCTCCCCTGGCTTCACCTTTCATAGTATTGTGTTAGAACCTTCCCATGGTAAAGCCTGTTCTTTCCTCCATGCTTATGTTCAAACAAATATCATCCTCTCAGCTACGCACCATCAAAAGTGGGTTTGGCGGGGCTGGAGAGTTGGCTCAGCAGTTTAAGGTACCTGCCTACAAAGCCCAACAACCTGGGTTCAATTCCCCAGTACTCACAGAAAGCCAGATGTATAAAGTGGCACATGCACCTGAAAGTTCCTTTGCAGCAGCTGGAGGCCCTGGAGTGTCCATTGCGTGTCTGCCTCTCTGTCTCTCACTCTCTCTTACTGCTTGCTAATAAATGAAAATATTTAAAAAGTGAGTTTAGAACCAGTAGGAGCTGCTTCTCTGTATCCTTTGCCCTGGATTGGTGGGTCTTTCCTTGCTGAAATCACAGCTGACACTAGGAGCTCCTTAGAGCATCTTGCCACAAAGCTTTCGCAGGTACCCCTTGGCTCTGAGAGCAGGTTCCCCTCCACGTGCACATTTGCCCCCTACAAGCCTCCTTGAATCACAGCGAAGGTCAGTCTCCCCAGCTAGGTCTTACCTCACTTCCTCCTCACACCTTTCCCTGGAAATCAATCTTACTACTTCCTAAATACATTTTCATTAACAAAGAGATAAATGCGTTTGCAGCATGAGAAAAAAAAAACAATCAATAAGACAGAATTTATAAACACATCTTTGCATGTCAACAAAAATATTCACATTGGCAATGGAGACCGATACACTTGCGATGAGTAGAATCAACGTCCAGTATGTGTACAATAAATTTCGACCACTTGGGGATTGCCATGTCCTGGGCCTGGGGAATCTACACCCAGAAGCTCTGTTATTCTTCCTGAGGGAGAAAGGAAAGCAGCGGAGGGAGGGCGGTGATGGGACACTCACCCTCATGACTGGAAGTTGTCTCGAGTACAGTGCATAAATGCATTTGCTATCACCACAGCACACTTGTCTTTGTCTCATGTCTGAATCTACAGAGGACAACTCTGCACTCGGCAAGGAGCCCATGTAGGTTGGGCTCTGCAGCCCACTTCTGGGACCTTTGGCACTGCAGTGTCTTCCCTTGCCTTCGGTCTTCTCTCTGAGGTTTCTGTAGCAGAGCTCCTCCCATACCTCATTCCTCCGCCTTCTTCCATGCAGAGCAAGGCTTTGCATGAGTCTTCCTTGTCTCATTCCCTCATTATTCAGTAAACCGCACTTTCTGAGCATTTGCTTGTGTGAGGCCCTTCTCTGGGTTTAGGGAATAGATCAAGGACAACATTGAATTCCTGCTGTCATGGTTTTCACACAGTAGAGAAGGAGACAGACTAACAAGAGCCACCAGAAACAATACAATAATTAGGTGGTGCTGGGTCTTCAAGGAAAGAGACACAAATTACATATGTAATTTTAAGGCCATATGCAGCTCTGTCATATGTTCTTTGCTTACGATGAGTTTTTGTTTTCCTCCACTATTTAAAAAATAATAATTTTGAAGCAGTCTAAGGTTTGCAGGTTATGGGAAAAATAGGGTGTATGTCAGAAATGACCTGTGAGGGAACAGCCAACCAGCTGCTAACATAATGCATCAAGGGAGGAAACTGCTGGAGAGATCAACAAAGTGAACTAGGAGTCTCAGAACATAGCTTGTGCAGGCCAGAGACGACCACAGTACTAGTTTAACTCACAAAAGACTGCTTTGAAAAATTAAAAAAATAAAAACACCTCAAAGGATTTTAACACAATATATAGTCCCATCCTTACTAAAAGCAACAATTAATAAATGTAAATAAATATAAAAACAAAATCAATAGGAAGTCAGGAGCGGTAGCACATGTCTTTAATGGCGGCTCTATGGAGGCAGAGGTAGGAGGATTGCTATAAATTCGAGGCCAGCATAGGACTGAGTGAGTAAGTGCCAGGTCAGCCTGGGCTACAGTGTGAGACCATACTTTGAAAACAAAACAAAATAAACAAAAAGGAGAACTGGACAGATGGCTTAGTGGTTAAGCACTTGTCTGTGAAGCCTAAGGAGCCTGGTTCGAGGCTCGATTCCCCAGGATCCACGTTAGCCTGATGCACACGGTGGTACATGCATCTGGAGTTCGTTTGCAGTGGATGGAGCCACTGTGTGCACCCGTTCCCTCTCTCTTCTCTCTCTTCCCTCTCTCTCTCTCTCTCTCTCTCTCTCTCTCTCTCTGCCTCTTTATCTGTTGCTCTCAAATAGATAAATTAAATAATTTTTTAAAAAGAATAGGAAAACATGGTTCTAAGATTTCCAGTTCTCACAAATATATTTCTGAAAATTTTGCATTTTTATTATGCTAGAAAAATGTGATCAGAATGATTTTTAAATTCCCTCTGTTATGCAAAGTCAGTTCTGAACCTTGAGAACTTAGCTGTACGTTCCCTTCTCTCCTTGGAAGCCGCTCTCCTCCTCCCGGGTGGACGTGCCAGTCCACTGGGATTCATCTGCAGAAGGAAGCTCTTCCCCGCACCCCACTCCCAGCTCCATCAAACACCTGCCCTGCATGTTGGTGGTGGAGTAGATTTGTTCAGAGATCTGTATCTTTAGTCCCCAGAGCTGGATGAACCCAATGGAGCCCAAGGCTATCCCTTCACCCTGGGCTCACGGATGAAGTTTCTAGTCCAGGCAAGCTAGAGTTTCCCTCATTTTTGCATCTGTGATGGTTTGAATGTGAAATGTCCCCCATAAGCCTATATGTTTGCAATTAAGCCTAACATGTCATATCCAACTGGAGAATCTTTTGGCAGGTGGACCTTGCTGGATATAGTGTATCATGGGTGGCGTGGGGAACTTGTGTTTTACTGGTCTAGCCCACAGGGTGTTGAAAGCTAGCTTGCTCGGACTCCTTCCTTCCCCTGATATCTTCCTTGCTTGTGCTCTGCTTTCTTTGACACGATGAATCTTCACGTAGAACTGTAAACTGAAATAAACCCTTTCCTCCTGTACGCTGCTTCTGGTCGAATGTTGGGCTTCAGCAAACTGCAACAGCATTTTATCCCCACATTCAACCCAGGTATGGTACCCTGACACGACACCATCATGGCTGGGGGTAGAGTCCCTGAAAGTGAGCGTACATGGTTTCCATTGTGCCATATTCAGCCTGCAGTCTGGCAGTGAGTAGAGCTTAGTGCTGAAAGCTGTGAACATCTGCTCCTCAATGAGGTCATATAACCACGAGGCCAGGTGCAAAGGTAAAGTCCTTGTATGTGGCAGAAATTTAATGTCAATGCTCAAATCTGCAGGCTTCTATTGCCCTGGACAAATAATAATAACAATAATAATAATTTTAAAAGGCTTGTTGGGCTGGAGAGATGGATTAGTGGTTAAGCGCTTGCCTGTGAAGCCTAAGGATCCTGGTTCGAGGCTCAATTCCCCAGGACCCACATTAGCCAGATGCACAAGGGAGCACACACGTCTGCAGTTTGTTTGCAGTGGCTGAAGACCCTGGCGTGCCTGTCCTATCTCTCTCTCTCTCTGCCTCTTTTTCTGTCTGTCACTTTCAAATAAATAATAAACAATTTTTTTTTTAAAAAAAAAAAGGCTTGTGCCTTCTGAGCTCCAATTAATGCTTCCTCCAGCCACTTCACCATGGTGGGTTCCTGGCCTGGAGGACCCTCTGTGTATTCAAGTCTCCCTGCCTACACTGAGGCACACTGTCTGTCTGCTAAACTATTCCCAACTAATCAGCCCGCTAGATCCAATTCAGTCCGCATGTCCTGGGCTGAGCTCGGTCCTGATGTTGACCCCTTGTACACCACGTGTTCTGACTTCCAACTCGACCAGGAGCTCCCTTACGCATGGACTGCGTTTGTTACTGGATCCACTCACCCCACATGGGCTAGGATAGACACGGGTATTGAATTTATGGTTTTGAAAGAATTAACTCTGGCTTTAACACATTCTATGCTCATAGCTAACAGGCTGAATGTAGCTGGAGTAGGGGAGGGACGAGGTTGGAAACCAGCAGAGGGATAAATCTAACATTAGAATCACAAACCCTGCTGACTTTAAGAAGTAGACCCCTGATGTTGCCTGGCAATCTTGTAAATTTCCCTGTGAAATTCATTCTCCCACTCCTTTGGATGACTCGTAGAAAATGGTTCTGCTTAGATCGTACAAGAATACAGAAGCAATAAGTAAATAACTTTGCTTTAGTAATGAATTCTGTTTTCTAAAACCACTGACTGACGCCTACCTGACCTCCTTTTTAAAACTGGCAGCTCTGCCCTTGCTCGAGTGTAGATCTAACTCTGTACCCTAGATCCAGGGCTTGCTTGCCTTCCTACATTGTTCTACCTGTTGTCAACCCTGTCTCTTATGTCATGAAATTACTTCTCTATACATAAGATCATCTCCACTGAATCAAACACACACAGAGAGGTAATAGGTAGGTAGATGTATACTTCTTTGATACTGCATTCTTCCAATCTCCCCTCCAGTTCTTTGGAAGAGTTACCTGTGCTTATCATTTCCATCACCCTCTTCCCATTTCTCATGATTTTGCCTTCCTTAGGTTTTCATCCCACCACTCAATGGAAGCTGTCTTACTCCAGTTCATCGATGGTCTCCCAATGAGTCCACACACCTCCCACGCCAGCATTAGACAAAGCCATCACGTTACCCTTCTTGAAGCTCTCTTCCCCTGGGGACCCTGAGACCTCACTCTCCATTAGTTCTTCCATCTTGCATGCACCTTCTTATCCCCTGAGTTTTGGGGGTGTCCCAGAGCATTAACATCAGATTCCTTCTTTTCTCTGGTGACAGAACTTTTCCTAAAATTTCAAGTCCATAGCTAGGGCTACATCTCTACACATCCAGCTCCCTGTGGACCACCCAAACCTGCTCTGCTCTGTGGACTCCAGGAAAAGTCCCAACTAAGAGGTTAATCAGTCCCCAGACCACATAGGGTCAAATTCAAGCACTTAACCTACAAACTTCCAAACTCACATGAAAATCTGTTATTCCTCTACTTTTCCCATCTCAGTCAAATGCTGCTCTGTTCTTTGAGATGCTCAAAGCTTTGGAATCGCTATACATTCTCTCTTACATAACTCATACACAATTTCAGCATTTCTGATATCTTCTAAAACAGGTATAGAAATCTTTTAACTTCTCACTTCCACAGTGAACCACCTTACCTAAGTATTGAGATTATCCCTTGAATGTTCTTACTGCTTCCAGAATTAAACCCTTGGGGAAGCAGAGCAATCTTTTCAAAATCTATTCATGTGCATGTCATATCATTGCTCAAAACCTTCCAATGACATTTTGTCTCTTAGAGAAACATTCAAGATTTCCTCATGACCTTAAGAGCCCCAAATTACTTGGACTCCAACACATCTGCTCTCAAAATATCTGCCTCTCTGCCTTCCCACTTTGGGGGTTTATAGCTGTATATTATCATTATCTTGGTATACTTTTTCCTCCAGCCTCTGATTACCCCCTCCCTTGGCATCTTGAATCTCTGAAAAATGTCACTGTCTCTATGAGGCCTTTGCTGACAACCATATGTAAAATACCTACTCCTTAAGGCATATGATAAAAATAAAGAAGGGTATATTAACCTGATATATGTCTATTTAATGCCAATTCTCTCCTGACGATGGGACTGGACTTTTAAAATTATTATTGTTACATCATCAGTGACCAGTTATCTCCATTTTTCCAGGACTGAGAGATTTCTAGGGGTGTAAGACTTTCAGTTCTAAAACCAGGAAGCTCTAGCAAAATCGAGATGATGTTTCCCTGCCCACAACACTGCTTGTTGCATGGCATACTTTAATGAACATAGGTTATGTACATGAATCATAAAAAATAAACAAATTAAGCCCTTCTTGCCTATATAACATCTAAGTTGGACACTTGGGTTGACCAGTCTCATTTCAGGACAATAGTTGGGTGGATCACCTGCAGAGATGCGGGCATAACCATGGCTTGGGCACTTGAAAGGAAGAGCTGTGGCCCAGGAGCCAGAAGCCTCGGCACGGAGCTGAGCAGGCGACAACCATTCCAGTCACCAAGGAGGCCAGGCATCAGCCCTGCTTCCTCACAGGGTCCATTTCCAGAGTGTTGGAGCTTCAAGGTCGACTTTCTTTGTGGGTCTAGCGGAAGTCAGCATCTATCCGCCGAGAACTCCCCTGGGAAGCAGCCACTGCCTGCTTCCCTGGTTTCTGTGTCCCTGCTGCTGGGGGGTGGGTGGGGGGAGAGAGCCTTGCACAAGCAGCCCTGCCAGCTGCCAGCACCTCAGAGCCAAGAACATGGCTGGCTCCCAGCTCTCAACACCCGCAAATATTTGCTGCCACAAATCAATACAAAAGCAGAATGCACCATTAACCTTTAATATTATCAGTACCGGGGCTCTTAATCCATTATGGGGCTGTCATAAATGTGACTGGAATGCAAATCGTAAGGGTCACCCTCCCGGGAGTCTGTGAAGGTGCCTTCCCTCCCACTTGGCACAGCTGACCTCTCCTCCTCCTCCACGGCAAAACCCAAGCCCCTTCTCTCCCCTGCCCGCCTCTTCTCCTTTCTGTGTGTCTGTGGCCCTATGTGGACACTGCTCCTCTGTCAGTCCCTTGATATGCTAAGAGAGAGATACCGTGGCAGCAACTCACAGACTCTGTAAATGTCTTATTTACATTACTTCATTTTGCCTGGCAATAATGCTTTTCTAAGGTTATTACAAACCCCCATTCTACAGATGAGGAAACCGAGGCTCAGAGACTTAAACAATTGATGAAAGGAGCAAGGCAAGAAGTTGACCTCTGGATGTAAAAACCTTTCCACCTTGGCATCATCTGAGGATGACACTAAGTAGACAGAGCTAAGTGTGGAGGGTTTGAAAGCACACAGAAAAGAAAGAAAATCTTGCAAACTGTACGACTAGGGCTGAGCACAGAGTCATGGGAACATGATACTATCCTATCTGGGCTTGTCAGGTGAAGCACTGTGGCTTCATTTGGAAAAGAGAGAGTTAAGGAAAGAAGAGGCCAAGAATAAGACTTGAGAAAGAAGAGAGTAACTGATGTTCCAGACCAAGATACTTTCAAGTCATGGGTGTGTGTGCAAAAGTGAAATATTCGGGGAATCATTCATAGTTCACTAAGGGAGGCAGAAATAGTGAATAACAAAGGGACATTAAGCCCAGGATCAGGATTCAGCAATTGCCCATAAAATACTTAGAGGGCAGTTATAATGGAACCATAGAAGTGCACAGATAATAGAAAAATGACAAAGTATCAATGCTACATAGACAATTAGGGGTCAGAGCATGCAGAGATGAGCAGGTAGCTTGTATTGTGCACCGGACAGTGGGAGGCCACTGTGGAAAGCTGGCTGCACGCATATTAGAACAGAGCTATGGCACAACGGTGCGTCCATGTGCTTGTGCATGTGTGTGAGCACATGAACGTACACCAGCGCAGGCCTTCGTGCCTGCATGTGCGAGTGTGCATGCACTCAAGGAAAATAGGGTATGAAGAAGAGAGGAATAGCCACTTCCTCAATATTATTACTAGAGGGCTGGGACACTAGGCCTAAGGAATTCCACTCATGGGGATAGACTTCACAACCAAGGAGGAGCTCTGGGTTTCTCAGTGGCAGGATAGTAACCTTATAATGGGGCAGAATTTGTAACAGACGAAAAGTCCAAGCCAACTGGAGCAGGGATAACTCCTCAGGAGACCTGAGTTTCTTCGTAGGTCAGGGCAATCAGCAGTCATGGTGCAGGGAAACAGACTCAGGATGTTCCCTTGCAGCAAAGCCCAAGAGAAAACACTAACATGCATGAGCCTATTACTGAACAATGCAAAACCAGCTGGGATTAAGTGTGAAGCTACAAGACGCTAGCCATTCTGGGTCAGCCTGCAGAAAAATCACTTAAACAGGGGTATAGACTCAGGTGGAAAGGTGAGGAAAGAAGGTTGAGAGGAGAAAGTGATGTTTATTATTGATTAGATTTATTTGCCTTCTGAGGCAGGAAGGAGCCCAACTCTGAGACAAATGCCTGTTAAACTGACTGGTCTCTCTTTTCATCTTCAGAAACCTCCCCGCTCTCTGGCCAGTTATTCTTCCTCTATCCTTGGGAGGAAGCCTTTGCTCCCTGGAGCTGGCACTTGCCCAGAGCTGGTTAAGATGGCTTGTCAGCCCAGCATGTCCAAGATGCCTGAACGTTAATCCCAACCCAACTCTTAATTAGAGATGATGTCTGGGCATGGACCATTCACATACAGCTGGTTTTCTCTAGGACAGAAGGTTCTTGTGGCACTGTTAACAAGGGCAGGTACCAGCCATACCACTCCAGGAGCTCCATAAGCCCGCTGGTTTCAGCCTGGCACTCTCTCCAGCCAGTGATGGGAACTGTCTGCTGCCAGTGTCTGCGCTCCCCAGGTGGGCATCATCAAAGGTATCATTTGGAGTCTGCCTGTGCCCCATCAGAGCAGGACTGTCTACAGCTGCAGCACCAGGATGTTGGCCAGATGTCTGTGGTCCTTCTTCTTGTTCTCTGGGATAATTATTCAGCCTGTGAACTTCTTACGGTTTGGGCAAGACATTGGGGATCCATGTGCCAGTGTCCATCAGCACAATGTCTGAAAGGAACACAACCTAGAACTAGATTAAATGACCATAGAAAATGACTGGCAAAGTACATGGAAGACGAGACCGGGCATTGAGGGGAGCATCAAATTCACCCAGGCCCAGTGACATTCCGTTTTCCGTGGGATCCTCATAGCAGCCCCGAGAGGCACAGTCCTCAGCCAGCAGCCCCTAACTTCTCCAAGAAATAGAGGTGTGCGCCAGTTCCTCAAGAAACTCCAGCTGATCGCCACAGAAACTGCGTCTGGAAACCCCTGTGCTTGCCCTGCAAAGCATGGCTCTATCTCTGAACATTTACCTCTTGAAAAACAGAAGAAAACTATGAAAGAAATACAGTTCCGTTCAAGCACTATCGTTTTGAGAGTCTAGCACCTCATCCACAGACCATGGTACAGTTCTGCTTGGAGGGCACCCTGCTCAGGTAACACGTATAAGGACAGGCATTCAGGACTTGGGCATAGGAGTCAGAGTGTGTTTTGGAATACCATTCTAGGGCCACTCATGGATTGGGTGAATTCAGGTAAAGCCCATGAGAAACATTCCCCGAGAAACAGTTGCTATGATAAGCTTAGTTATTCAGACAAGCAAATGAGAGAACCAGGATCTATAGTGGTCACAAACAGTCAAGTCTGTATGACGGCTCCAGAGGTACTTGCTTGAGCTAGCAGAGGGCATGCTTGTTTTAAGGTGGGTGTTCTTAGTGACTCGTGATTTCTGGATATTCACAGGCTTTCTTTACTTGCAGACTGACATTTACATTCTCTGTCTGGCCCTGTAAACATGTGCGATGAAAACCTCTGGACAAGAGGATAGCCAGATCTTCTCCTGCTGTGATAATTTCATCATCTTGTAGCCTTGACTGGAACTAAAAAACAAGCAAGCAAGCAAGCAAGCAAACAAACCCCACTCATCTTGTTTAGGATTTTTCTCTTCCAACAAGTCAGTGAGGACCGTTTTCTCTGAAAACTGGAATCTCTTTCTGCAGGGTCTGTCGGACCTCAGAGCTACTGAGAGGAGGATCTCACAGATCTAGAGCAATTCCCATTCAGTTCGTCTGGACACAGGGGTCACTGTCCCTGCAGGACACTGGCAGCTCTTCTCTACAAGGAGGCTCTCCAGGAGCTCCTCTTCAAGTTACAACAAGGTCACAACCACATCATACCCAAAGGGGTGGGAGCCAAAGTCAATTCAACACTTCCAAGAGCCATCAGTTCAGGTGGCTCTGGGCTACCCTGATGTAAGGACCTAGTAATCCTTATCAGTGCCTTGAGATGAAAAATAATGGGCAAAACCTAGCCACAAACCTGGAGCAAGGCCAAACCCTCCCTCAGACATCAGTGGGAAGAGCTTGCACTGAATTTCTGGTCGGATGCTTTAAGAGAGATAAGCATTCCTCGGGAGCCTACACAGCTCTGTGTGACCCAAGGTTGTTTCTCCATACTGCTGGCCCTTCCAAAGCTCTATCTGCTAGAAGCCAGGTCTTCTGGGACATTTTCCTATGCCACATTCACAGGGTGTCCCCACATATTTTGGGGGCTGATTCCCCAGGGTACCACCAGGGCCAGGAAACATATTTTCTTCTGGATCCCACAAGAAATGGAGTAAACAATGTGCCTACTGCTTCATCTCTATCCGTCTGCATTGTTTTCTAGACACTTTAGTCAAACAAACAAACAGGAATGCTTACTTCCCTCTGAAGGCATTTCAGAAGATTTCCTTGCTAGGTTTGGCCAGACAGACTACAGAAATAAAGGCAGAAGGACCATGGTCCACTGGCCGGGAGGTCTCCAGGGAGAGATGGGTCAGGTGTGGAGATGGTTGGCTTCACAGGCAAAGTGAATGGAATGAAAGAAGACATTTGAGGGCAGGCAAGGCTATCCCAAGGAAGCTCGGCTCTCTCCTAAGCCTGGTCACTATATCCCATCACGGCCAGAACTCTTCCCACCCATCCACTCTACCAATGCCAACCACAGACAGGTTCCTCTCTTCCAAACACCAGAACCCTTCTTCTGTGGAGAAGACATGCTCCTCCCCACACCTAAACGGAACATAAACTGAAATGTGGCTAACAAAACACAGATGGCTCCCTGTTGGAAGAGGCACAGTGGCCTGCTGCACAGCCATGACAAGATATTCCTGGGGAAGCAGTGACCAATTTTGACCATATTTTTTTCAGGATAAGCGCTTCACGCACCACCTCCCCCCACTGCTGTCAGATTGAAATAACCCCTCCAAATACAGCTCTGTGGGTCACATAGGACGTCACTTAGTCATCTAGCAACCCCCTATACTGTGTATTTTGGCCAAACTGCAAATTTCTCCCAAGCCTACAGCAGTGTTTTTTCTCCACTCTGGACTCTTCCATTGGCGCAAGGTAACACATCTACCAAAGCGGGAGGCCAGCTCTTTAGGCTCCAGGGCGAGGCTGCATACCACTACCTCCACGCTTCCACCCAGCACCTTCCTCCTTTCTATGGGTTGAATTGCATCTCACAAAGCACATGGGCTGAAGTTGTAACACCCCTCTCCCTATTATCTGTGAATGTGACCTTATTTTGAGATAAGCTAAGTGGGGTGGACCTTATTTAATACAACTGATGTCCCTATAAAAAAAAAAAAAAAGGAAGTTTGGGGGCTAGAGAAGATGGCTTAGAGGTTAAGGCACTTGCCTGCAAAGCCAAAGGACTCTGGTTCGATTCCCCAGCACCCACATAAGCCAGGTGCACATGGAAGCACATGCATCTGGAGTTCATTTGAAGTGGCTGGAGGCCCTGGCACACCAATAGTCTCTCTCTCACACACACACTCTCTGCCTCTTTCTCTCTCTCAAATAAATAAATAAATAAAGTATAAAGGAGGAAATTTGGGCTAGAGAGATTGCTTAGTGGTTAAGGTGCTTGCCTTGAAAAGCCTAAGAATGTTTATGTGAATCTCCAGATCTCATGCAGCCAGACACCAGGGACGCAAGCATACAACGCCACACAGGCACACAAGGGGTGCGCATGTCTGGAGTTCGTTCACAGAGGCTGTCTCTCTCTCAAAAATAAAATTTTAAAAAAGGGGAAATTTAAGACGCAGATACACTTTCACATTTCATTAGGTGAAGACAAAGGTTGAGATCAGAGTTGTGTGTGCGTGTAGAAAGCCAGCGAATGAAGAGACGGTCAGCGACCATCAGAAGCTACTGCAGGGATGGTGAAGGACAGACGGTTCCTCTTAGCCTGCAGAAGGCGTCAGCCAGCATCTTGAGCTGAGACTTCCAGCCTCTGGAATTGTAGGACAATACATTCCTGTTATGTGAGCCACCTAATCCATCGCACCTTGCCCTGACTGCCCCCAGGAAACTAACACAGACCCCCATTTCTTTTGGCAGTTACAGGGATGTCCCTTGCCACAGTGCATTCTTGCTGCTGGGGACCGCCAACCAGTACTCCGCCAAGCTTGAAACATCTCTTCATTTCTACATTACTTCATCGATCTATTTATATTTCATATGTTTGGCCCAACACAACGCTAGACACATAGGAGCAAGTGATTTCTTTGCTACGGAAATGTCTGGATGATGGATGGTTGTGTGGATGGATGATGGATGATGGATTTTTGATGATGAACTCTAGTCAACACATCACTTACTTATATGCTCACACCTCTTTGGAGCTGTTAGCCCACCAATGCCCAGCCCAGCCTGAGTACTGGATGTGCTCAACGACTGCCAGGTGGGTGACTACGTGAGCAAATGACTCGATCCACTTGTGAAGAGACATCGCTGGGAGAAGAATTTTCCACAGGGAGTAAGGGTTCAGTATTATTGTACAGCAGAGCCAGAGGACTCCTGACTGAGGGACCCAAAGTCACATCCCCTTGCATGATGGTCTGATGCCAACATGTAAGGGCCTCTAACAAGGATAAGTGTCCTGTCTAAAGGCTGTTTACTTGTTGGAACCTGGGAAAAGTCCTCATGAACTCCAAAAGAGGCAAATATGAACATCACCTTCCTAGGAGGATACTAAGGCACACAGGAGAAGTTAGCAGTGGGGGTGGGGAGCACTCTAGACATTAAGAAGGTGAACAAGGATTTCTGCCTAGCGGTGCATGAAACAAAAATGCTTTTCCTTTGAAATTAGAGCAGTACATTTAGACTAAGCTTCCAGCTCAAACTTGACATTCTCTTTCTGGCTTTCATATCTCACGCTGTCTGAGTATGAGATGATTATGTGGAGTGTGTTCGCAGTCCCGGCCAACGTCAGCTGAACATGGGAATCCCAACTGACGAGCTCAGCCTTTGCAAAGGATCAAGCCAAAGTCCGCAGCCATGAGCGCTTGAAGGGGCAGGAGCCGTGATATTAGAACGCGAGGTTTCATTTCCCCCCCCAAAGGAAATGAGACCCAGGAGAATACAATAGTCTCTTCTCTTCTTGGAGATTTTCTTTTCAACTTTTCAAGCTGAATAGGTTTCATTAAGTGATATGTGCCAGGAAAAAGTGTCCTTTTTGATTCAAGAAGCTTACATTTAAATATGCCACACATCAGTTGTATGGACTGGTTTCTCTGCTTCAGATTTCTTACTTGCAATAACAGCTCAATGCAGCAAAAATTAAATTATATCACCTATTGAGAGTACATAGTTTCTAGCATGTAGTTATAGGATACAACTGCCTACACACACATCATTGACGCTCCACCAATACACACAGATTTTGTATCTAAGGGTTCAACCAAATATAGGTTGACAATATTTGGGGAAAAAAATTGTATCTATAATGAGCATGTACAGACTTTTCTTTGTTGTCTCTACTCCCTTAACAATGTTACATTATTTAGATACACAGCATTTATACTGCATTAGGTATTATGAGTAATCTAGAAATTTAAAATATATGAGGGACTATAAGTAGGCTATGTGAAAATACTATACAGGTGACTTAAAGACTTTTGGATTTTCATTTCCAGTGGAGCTGGAAGAGCTACAACCAATTCATCACAGCTCCTGGAGGATAGTGTAAATGCACACATGGACACTGAGTACATACAATGTTGTAGAATGCAGCACAATAATAGTAACCACTCAACAAACCACACTCACTGTTCGCATCACCACTCTATTATTAGTAAGATATTGGTGAGGCAAATTGCCTTAAAGAGTTGACAAAATAGGTGTGTCTAAAACTTCAGTTGGCTCCCTCTCAGTCAAACCAACCTGCTATAGATTTTTGTTCACAAAAGAAAGCCCCCCCAAAACCCAAGGGTCATCTCTGGGCAAGGACCAGCAATGGAACTCAGGATGAAATGTATTAAAATACACATCCAAACCCTTCAAAGAATTGCCTGGGAGCTGGAGAGACGTCTCAGTGGTTAAGGTGCTTGCCTGCAAAGCCTAATGACCCAAGTTTGATACCCCAGTACCCATGTAGATAATGTAAAGCCAGATGTACAAAGTGGCGAATGCATCTGGAGTTTGTCTGCAGCTACTAGAGTCCCTGGCATGTCCATCCTTCCAGCCCCCTCTCCTTACAAATAAAATTTTTTAAAAAGAATTACTTAGGTCCATAACTGCATTCCCCACCCTCCTTCTTACCATAATCCTAAAGGGCTAGCATGGTTAATGAAGCCATGGGATCCTAATTCTTACGATATTAATTAAAGTGAAAACTGCAGATGGTGTTTAATAACAACTTAGTCCCAGCAGGTTCCAGGCACTTTACCTAAATCAAACATATCATAAAGTTGGCATGAGAATCACAGAGGCTGTCCTCGCCACATCTGGCCAGGGATGCATGTTTTCACCTAGAGTGAAAATAATTAACCATCTCTAATACTAATGCAGATGTGGCCTTAAAATTGCTTGACAGTCTGACTTTACCCTGCCATCTTCTTGAGCCACAAATAAGGGAGTATTGATTGCAAAGATTAATAGCAGAGCTCAAAAAGAAAATGGTGCAAAACACCTTCTTTCTCTCCCTTCGTGATATAAATGCCTGCCACCCCTGCAACCTAATTTTGTCACCCAGCACACGGGAGTGTATTAATTAAAGTGACACCAAGGACAGGAAAATCTGAGCTCTTGGTGTGATGACTGGAAATACATAAATATGCATCTTCAGACTGTCTCAGTGAGAGAGACACATTACCAGGCAAGATCAGCATAATTCTTCTAAGGGGAGGGGCATGCATGGCTCAGCCCTGGAGGTCAGGGCTCAGGTTCTGACAAATACCTTTCAAACCTAAACAAATGAATTACACAAAGAGTCACTACCTGATAGTCCAATTCTTTTGTAAACAACTAGACTATTGCTTTCAGCAATGTCCCTAAATAGGACCTGGGGAGTAGCTAATATTTCATGAATATTCATTATGTACCATGTCTTCAGAATACAGATGGTCTTTGACTTCCGCAATAGTTCCACTTACAATCTTTTAACTTTGCCGTGGTGTTAAAAGGTTACATATTCAGGGAAAACATGCTTTGAAGTGTTGATCTTCCAGCAAGTAAAATGCTATGCAGTGATCTCCATTCTCTCATTAGGTGCTGGTCAACAGCAACATCTGAAAGCATCTGGACTTAGGATGTTTTCTACTTACAGTGGGCTTATTGAGACACAGGCCCATGCTAAGTCAAGGAGCATTGGTACACCGAGAAAAATAGGGCACTGTTATTTTATAGGTGAGGAATTTGAGGATCAATGGAGCCCCGCCAGAACTTAAAACCAAGTTTGACTAAAACCTTTTCCGTACACCATTCTGATAAGAGAGGTGGACTGAAGGGCAAGGATAGAAGGAGCAGGCATTTCCCAGGGGAACAGTGCTAGAGCCATTCTCTGGGATGGTGTGGGTGTGATCTTCCCTCCAGGCTTGACATCTTCCTCTGAAGAGCCATCCTTATGACCCCCTCCTACCTACAAAGGGTGACCTGGGACGCTGATTCCCCAATCAGGAGAATTATTTCCCAGAGAGGGGCAGGTCCTGATACCCTTGTGTGGAGAAGTATAAACTAGGTTGGGATATCATGTAGGGCATGAAAAGAAGGTGAATGATTTTTACAGATGTTCATGTTTGCCCTGCCTTATGTAGGTCAGTTTTTCTGCAATCAATAAATCAGTCTCAACAGCCAAGTCTTAACTGTCACTACCTGCTGGAGGTCTCTACTTAAGCACCTAACTAAAGGACTGTCACATGGACTTGCCTCCACACTGACACGATGGCACTTCTAAGCTGGCTCCTCCTCTGCCTACATATCAGGCACAGGGATCATCATTCTCCCAGATACTGGAGTCAGGACCCGGGCTGTCCTGCCCTTCAGTTCAGACTTGCTTCCTTGTCAGTTCCCAACAAGCACCGATCAAACTGACTACACAGTGTTTCACAGATCTCCTGTCTCTGCCAATGTCAGTGCTACTGGCCTAGTTTAGGGGAATGCGGAGAACAGTCATTAGGCTAGGACAAGAGAGCAGAAGGAGAGAGGAGCGGGGCCCTGCTAACAGCAGAAAGGTGGCACAGGCCCGTATCCCCATCTCCTCACGGTGCCAAAGGGACAGCATGGGTAAGGGTTGCACATGACACCTTTAAGCACTGAGCCACCTTTCCAGACCTGCTTTGGTGTAAATCAACACCTATTCCTCATTTCTGAGAAATGTGCCTGTACCTCCCAGGACAACTTTCCCCAGTATCCTTCTGTGACCTGGGACCTCCAAGTACGGAAGACATCTTGATATGTAGTATCTTCTGTCTTTAATCACACACACACACACACACACACACACACACACACAAAGAGAGAGAGAGAGAAAGAGAGAGAGAGAGAGAGAGAGTTTTATTTGCCTCCTTTCTCCACTAATAGGCTATGATTTTTTTTTTAATAGAAGAAAAATAAGAGGAGATTATTTGTGTATGCTATGTACAGAACACCGTTCTGAGTATTTACAGAGCACCCCTTTTAGGAAGGGCCTATTATTATCCTTAATCTACAGAGGACGAATCAGGGGTTAGAAGGTTAATTAACTTACCCAGCATCACAGATCCATTAAACAGTGGATCCAACGTATGAGCTCAGATAGTCTAAGAATGAAACTCCTAACCACACTCCTATGCTTTATGCTCCCGAAGACACATGATGGGTCTGGCTTCTTCCTGAATGTATCTGCAGAGCTAACCATGCCACCTGATACATAGCAGTTGGTCAACAGAAGCAGTGAGTCAGTGACTTGGTGAGTCCACCCTTCCACGCTGCCATGCATGACTGCAAACTCTTGATGAATGGGTCAGTGAGCTCCATCGCTGGCCCAGCAGCATAACTCAGCTTCTTCACTCCTCCTCACACAGAAAATGGCACTGTCTTCTTCCTCACCTCTCTGTGAGTGTTCGTACCGAGCCCGTTTCCTCAATACGGGAGAACAGTGTAAAAGCAAAGTCGCAACCACACCATCGATATGCTCGCCGGATGTCAGAGGGGAAAAAAAGTTCCTGATGCTCTGTGTTAAAGCTCCTCACTTCAGAGACCAAGACAATGAGAGGATAAGAACTGTCCCAGGGCACACGGTGCATGAGTAATGCCCAATGCTGACCTGATACCCGAAGGACTGTGCAAAATGGCCAAGGGATTGCTACAAAGCCTGTCACTGCTGAAAGACGGACTTGACCTCACACTTTGGTGGTGGCAGTGAGACATTCTTCCAAGAGAAGGCCACCTCAGTCAACGTGGCGCATCACCGAGCAGCATCCGTGGTTCTTGCAGCATCCAGTCTTCCCTGAGCCCAGAAATTAAGTCATGGCAGCACAGCCCTATCTAAAGGGCGCAGCTGTCAGCACCCAGTGGGCTCACAGTGGCAATGCCAGGAGTCGGAGCAGCATTATTTGAGTTAACACTCCCTTGGCATCCATCACCAAAGGATGATACATGGCTGCCTACAGGACTTCCCACTTCAGGCCTAAGCAAGGACGTTGTCCTAACTGGACTGAGCTTGACCACTCTGTCCAATAGCTATTGCGCAGTGACGACTCAAATGCAGGGCTGTGCCTCCTCCTCCGACTCCACAAAGTGGGGCAGTAGGGAGGAAGAAAGAGGCAGAGGAGAAGAGGATAAGGGGTGATATGTTACTCTGAACAGCCCCACAGCAGCATTTCTTTGCATATTCGCTGCCTTTGGGGATGTTAGCATTATATCCTGAAGAGCATAGTGAGGAGTTTTAAACGCCAAGGAATCCTTTAGGGGTCATGGAGGTGGGCACCAAAGACAAATAATTTTCAAAGTGCGCAGGTTGGCTGGGGAAAAAAAATACAAATTCATCCACATAGAGCAATGTTCATACTCTCTGAAGCCTCTGGATTTATCCTCCACAACTATATCCCTCTCCCTTGACTCCTGGTCTATTTTCCATCCACAGATACCTCCTCTGACTTCACTTTGACTCTGGCCCTACTCCTCATTGCCTTTACCCGATTCTTGCCATCCTGTCTTAATTTGTAGGTTGTGACACTCTAGGGAAGGGCTTTGGGTTTCCACTTCCCACATTGATCAGATCCTGGGGCACTTTTCCATACCCTGTGTCAGCTGAAAGCCAATGCTTGCATCTTTGTTTTGTGAGATAACAAACAGAAGATCCCTTAACCAAGTTTACTTTTCAACATGGGCCTAAAAAGCCTTAGCAATCAATGAGCATGGGAGAAAGAAGACCACTCCAGCTTAGTTCATATTTTTCCATTTCTCAAGTGAGTAATATATTTTGCTGTGTTTTGGCTTGTAGTGAGGACTACTGACAAAGCTATGTCATTAAAAAAAGATATTTTATTTCCTTTGAAATTGTGATGAAAATTTGTCTTTCAAGTTAGGTTACTGAATTGTCTTTTTTGTATATTATTTTAGATAAATATTTTCAATGTTTTCGAGTACTTTTGGGAAATGCTTCACACTGCACCTCCCTCTTGGAGACTTAGGGTGGATAATAATACAGCAAAGACTCTGAAGTGTCCCTTAAAAGACAACTATTAAATATAGACCAGGTTTGTTCATCTCAGAGAGACAGAGTAACTATGAGTTCACCTGGGAAATGTACTGACTAGACAGAGACCAGAGCTCTGAAGTGGGCATAATTAAAACTGAGACCTGCCTCAGAAACAGAACAATGAGGGTTTTATCAACACAGATGAGATTTCACTGGGCTTTTGAATAAATTCATTGTCTTTCCATCTTGAATACTCTCCCTTAAGAGGAGAAATCTCAGGCAAAGGGCCCAGATACAGTCTTTCCCAGTTCAAAATGGGAAGTGGGAACAAAAGGACATTAAAGACACAGACTTTAGGATCTTTAACCAAATGAGGTGCAGCTGAGCGCACAAGAAGTACACGGACGCCTTGAAGCCCCGCGGGCTTTGAGTCTTCACCCCCTGCTGCCTGTCTCCTGATCCACCCCTCAGCTTGCAGGACCTGTGACCGTGCCCAGATCAGCGGACTCCACAGGTCACCACACCTGGAAACTGCCTTGCCCTTGTACACCCATCTTTATAATGTGCTGTGTTTCTCTCATGGGATTGGCACAAGCACCTCCCAAAGTCAAGTGCGTATTTTCACTCTGCGTATCTGATCACTCAGCCCTCTTCTTCAGAAGCAAGCTCACCTCCTGGCTCCCATATTATTGAATAGGACACAGCCATTCTCTTAATGCCCCACAAATGAGGTCTTAGGATGCCTTATTTAGCCTTTATTTTTCTACGTGTTCCATGTGTTGTCAACGGTATTCTACTGTCTTCCCCTGCTCATTTATTCCTACTGTGAGTAACCCTTTAATTGAGTCTCGGTTCCTCCTCTTACTCTCCCACTATTTCACTCTCTCTCTGCTCTAGTTGGACAGAGATGACCACAAATCTCTCTCTGATCGTTCTTCTGAACTGATAAAATCCAATCTCAAATGTTACTTATGTTAAAAATGTGTTTGTTTTTCAATATTTATGTTTATGCCCGTGTACTAATGCTATTCTCGCTTTTGGTTAAAGAAGCTCTTTGTAGATGAGAGAGACTACGGGGGAGATTCAGAACTCGCCCATGCACTGAGAAGAAGTGATAGTTGGGTGCTTAGCACTAAAAAAGACATCTCTATTGTATCCTCCAACACTCTGGGACCACTGTGGAAGAGGTGGGGGAAAGAAAGTAAGAGACAAAGGATAGGAGGGATGCTGTGGAATGCTGTTTTCCAGACAGAAAGTGGCCAGTGCATTCATGACCTCATCGGAGTTGCCCTGCCATGGATTACGAAGGAGTGAAAAAAAAAAAAAAGATATAAAAATGTAAGAGGGAGTACTTGGAAAGAGTATATTTGATGGAAAGGGGATAGGTAACAAATGAAAGCAGTGAGAGTGGGTTACTATCAAATTACATTAGTGTACGTATGGAAATTATTGATTAAAAAGTTAAAAACATCTCCTTCGAGCATCTATCTTTCTAGTTTCCCAGCTAGTCCTATTTCAGATCTAACTTTCTTCATGCTCCCTTCTAGCAACTTGGCTTGTGTACTGAGACTTTCCCCATGGGTCACAATGACATGGACCAGTCCACCATCCCTTAGATTGAGGAGAAGCATGTATCTTTCCTCATTTGGTACTCTAGTACAAATTAGGCATCCCTAAGAGAACCTCCTTTAGACCAAGTGCCCAAGAAATGTGTGTGAAAGAAAGATCCAACAAATTAGAGGAACTTTAGCATATCCCATTGCACAGCTCAAAGTTCAAGGAAGACTAATTATAAAGCCCTATTTCAGAAATTGATGGATTATAAAGCTTATAGGTTATATCTCATAGGATACCTTAGAATAGTCCAGGAATCATCATAGAGATTTCAATAATTTATCAAGATGACTGTCATATAAAATCAACTGCAATTAATTATAATCATGCGAATGACAAGGAACAGAGGCTCTCGGAGGTTAAGTTATTCAAGATCACAGGTGTAGTATTTTATACACAATGTAATCTCTTCCACATCAACCAGCACATGGAAAGTCGAGGGTAGACACTGTAGGTCTGAGGAGATGGCTCAGCAAAGCACTTGCTACACAAACGTGAGGCCCAAGTTCAGATCCTAAGGTCCCATGTAAAGTTGGACATAGCAAGAGGTATCTGTACCCCCAGTGTGTCTACAGCAAGACGGAAGGTAGGGAAAGGAGACTATCCAAGCATCCACAGGCCAAGTAGCCTGGCAACCAAGAGACCCTGCTTCAAACAAGGTGGAAGGCAAGGACACTCAAGATTGTCCTCTGACCTCCACATGTGCTGCGACACATATATGTCTACACACACACACACACACACACACACACTTTAAAAAAGTGAACATTGTAGTATGTTTATGTGCTATATAGGTCTGTCCTTTGCCATCAAATGGATTATCTGCCTTGGACACACCCAGTGTATGCTCCTGGAAGCTCATTCATTATTAATGTAAATCATAGCCAAAGACATTCTAGGTGCTTTATCCCCGGAGGAGATAAATGTAGGACAAACCATGAGCGTGAGGCTCAGGCATTCAGAGAAGCATTCTGCCTAACATGCTGATATATTCTGCTGGAGCTTACTGAGAATTATTTTTTAGAGCTCACTTCTGGGTTCATGTGCATTGCACTATCAATGGCATTACAGCTGTTTCAGAGGAGATAAGAAGCCGTCCATCAGCCTCAATGCTGCTGGTGTGTGTCATTTTTTGTGTTGGGAAAATTGCCTAGAAAAAAAAAAAGGGGGGAGGGCAACCCATTCCTAGGGAAGGTTTCCAAAATCATTCACACTATTGGAAGATCTAGATGAAACCTAATGATGGTGTCTACTCCATGGTGGCACAAACCTGAGAGATGTGGCAAGGAGGCGGTAATGAGATCTACTAAGGCCACCAGTCCACCAATTGATTATGTGTGGGACATCTGAAATGCAAGTGTCCTCTTCTCCTTCATCTCCTCTACCCCCCATCTGTCCAAGCTGCTCCCTGGATAACGAAAATGATGACCAACCTCGTCCTGGGGCAACATAAAGGAGGAGGGGCTAGAAGTTACAGCAGGGCAGCAGGGAATTAAAGTCTCAGGTTGTCAGGGAAGGACGCTTGGAGCAATGGCATTGCGTGTGCATGTGTCACCTGGGGAGTTGCATGACCCCTAGTCTTGCCTCTCATTCCTTACTGACAATGTCTGAGATAACAACAAAGCAAGTTAATTAAAATATGTTTGTGTGATGGAAAATGAACTCTACCACTCTCCACATCATCTTTATCTTTGCCCAGCAGAGGGACACCATTAACACAATAAGCGCAACATTTAAACTTCAGGGATAAGACGATTAGAAAAATGTCCTTTCAATGTCCATGGGAGTCTCTGGTTTAAAAAAAAAAATGCTGCAAACATTGATATAACATTAACCCACACAAGATTTGAGGTATCAGCTTCAGTTTATGAGAGGGACAGGCTATGTACACACACACACACATTTATAAATATATACATATACATATATATAAAGAGAGAGAGGGGAGGGAGAAAGAGAGAAAGTACTGTGTCTTTATGGAGGGCAAATGTATGTATGCAAATGCACGTACATATGTGTGCCTGCATGTGGAGCCCAGAAGATAACACAGGTGTCATTCTCACACACACAATATACACAGTCTCTCTTAGCTTAGAGCCCACCAATTAAGCTAGGCTGACTGGTGAGTGAGCTTCAGGGGTTCCCTCTCCTGCTTTGTTTTTTAACCTTATTGTTTATTTCTTTACTTGAAAGAGGGAGAAGGGAGGAGACAGAGGGAGGGAGAGAGAGAGGGAGAGAGAGAGAGAGAGAGAGAGAGGATGGGAATGAAGGGCTTCTAGTCACTACAAATGTACTCCAGAGGCATACACCACCTTGTGCATTTGGCTTTACATGGATACTAGGAAATCGAACTTGGGTCTTTAAGCTTTGCAGGCAAAAGCCTTAACCACTGAGTGATATCTCCAGCTGCCTCTCCTGTTTACAGTGCTAGGCTTATAGGCCTGTGCCACCTGGCTCTGATTTATCTGGGTACTGAAGATCAAACTCAGGTCCTCACACTTTCAAGGCTACCACTTTCTTGATGAGATGGTCTTGTAAGCCTCCTACCCTCTGCAGGCTTGGTTCTTGACTTATTTGGCAAAGTGTGGGGCAGTCCATGTCAGGATACACCAAGAGGGTGTTGGAGGTTTTCGGGCACCGTGTGAAGGTTGAGGCCTGCCTGTGAAGTAAAAGTTCTGACTGGGAAGTGAAGATACATTCAGTCAGACACTGGGTTCAGAATCCTGGGCTTGGTCAAAGGATCTTTGGAATCTTCTGCACCCCTGCCCTGTTTGTGACATAGACTTGCACGTGGCTTGCAAGGCCATGGGATGAGACCCAACAAGATGCATTCCTTGTCAACAAAGACACAGGTACATACTGACTCCTACCTTGTTGCAGGGAGGTCACCAAAGACCTGCAGAGGCTACTTTTAGTGCCCTGCCTAGAGACCCCCTTTGAATTAGTCCCTTTTGCAGGTTCTGGCTGCTAATGTGCAAGTACCGGCCCCTCCCCAGAGGGAATTGCTGCCCCTAGAA
Source organism: Jaculus jaculus (assembly GCF_020740685.1). Taxonomy (NCBI): domain Eukaryota; kingdom Metazoa; phylum Chordata; class Mammalia; order Rodentia; family Dipodidae; genus Jaculus; species Jaculus jaculus. Next base: position 25,428,785 of record NC_059119.1, read on the forward strand.
ATGACCCTTCTATTGCTTCTTCAAGGGACATGCCACAGCCAATGACTGAAGGACATGAAGCGATAAAATAACCCCTACAACTGGGGGTAAAACCAACTTGTGGGGAGCAACTTCACCCCAGAGCCCTCCTAGTTGAGACTGCGGCGTGTTTCCAGTCAATGCACCTTCCCTCGTACTTTGTCTGTCTTCCCTATTTTTCTCAGCCTGCTTCTCCTGAGACTTCCCCATCTGCCCCAAAACCTATCTGAGCAAGAAGCCTCAGCTTATGTTGTAGTTGTGCAGAGCCTACCTAAAGGCACAAGGACTTTGGTTTTGTTATGTCATGGAGGCACAGGTCCAGTGAGCTTCTCTCTGCCTTAGGCTGTTAGATGAAGCTAGAACACTTGGGATTCCAAGTTATAAAAGCTATTGGGCATGGGACTGAACACATCCCAAGCACTCAATCTGTCCTGGAGGTCTGACTTGATTGATAAACCCCCACATTTTCATATGCCTGGCTCTTTGCACACTTGCATTCCTGCTTTTCCCCAAGACCTCAGAAGTCAGTCTTTGCAAGGACAATTAATCTCACTTGCTCACCAGATTCAAGCGCAATTAAGTCACATTAGTTAATGGCAGGCAGAGTTGTCAAAGCCCTAATTTTCCCATTTGGGGAAGGAATAAAATAAATAAGGCCCAGTAGACGAGCTGACCCCATACTTTCTGTTGCTTGCAGATTATCTGAGAAGGCACAGGGCTAGCCACTGCGTCTGGATGGCACATTTCGACCTTCACCATTTTAGACAGTGTGACAGGTCTCCTCTGACACAGTCAGGCAACCTTCCCCCATATCAGCACGGCCACTCCAGTTGTAGGCCTGAAATCCGTTTCTAAATCAAAAATTTAATTTTTGACAAGCTGGTTAGCGGGATAGGAGATTAAGGGGAGATTGGGCTAGGTAAGTTGTAATAGAGCCCAGGATCCAAGTGTGACAGTAGTAAATAGACCAAGAATGCCCACTCTGAGACATGCCCAGCACAAAGTGGCCAGAGAGCAGCAGAAGGTGGGACTGGACTACATGAGTCAGCCATGCGCTTCAATCAAGGGATGAAAACACAGCCCAGTGTGCATTTTGGGGTACATTAGAAATGAAGGGGAATAAAAGGAAGGGGATGACTTGAAGTCATGCTTGAACTCACACCAACTGCCTTTTAACCCTTTTTTGTAGCCTTACGGAGAAGGGATTAGGATTTCTATCTAGGAGCCAAACAGAGGTGAGGATATATAAAACTTAACTTGTCATTTAGCAAAATCTAAGCTCTGCCCCATCATGCTTTTACCCCATACTTTTATCTTTTATTTTTATTTTTATTTTTTTGATGTAGGGTCTCATTCTAGTTCAGGCTGACCTGGAATTCACTATGTAGTCTCAAGGTGGCCTCAAACTCTCGGTGATCCTCCTACCTCTGCCTCCTGAGTGCTGGGATTAAAGGCGGACACCACCATGCCTGGCTTCTCCATACTTTTAAGGCATCTCATTTGGATCGGGCCTTCTCTGTAGAGCACGGGCTTTCGGCTCAAGGCCTGCCTCCCTCCAGACCTAGTGCATATGACTGCGCTGTATGTAAGAAGTAGAAAGTTTAGGGTAAGTGAATTGCGAAGTGAGTCTAGCGTAAGCAGTGGCGGCATAATGGAGGGCATGGTCCACTTCTCAGCCTGGTGAAGACGGACGAGCAAGTTGATCAGGCTGCATCTTGAGATGCAGACAAAGGAGAGGCTAGAGAATGCAATGGCACACCAAGAAATCAAGTTCATAGAAAAGGGGGGGGCTGGTTTGCAAAGAGGCCACTGTATACATGTGTTTGTTCGGCACTCAAAGACCAAGGAATCCATTTCTGACCACTAGCAGCACTTCCTGCCCTACCCTACACCTCAACTGTAATTTGGCCCGAAATGAGCTAGGATCCAACCATCTTTCGGTGGTTTGATTCAGATGTCCCCCATAAACTTAGATATTCTGAATGCTAGGTTCCAAGCTGATGGAGATCTGGGAATTAATGCCTTGTGGAGGCAGTGTTTGTTGGGGGTGGGCTTGTGGGTCTTATAACCAGCTTCCTCTTGCTAGTGTATGGCACACTCTCCTGTTGCTATCGTCCATCTGATGTTGGCCAGGAGGTGATATCCACCCTCTGTTCATGCCGTCATTTTGCCCTGCCGTCATGGAGCTTCCCCTCAAGTCTATAAAGCAAAATAAACTTTTTATCCCCACAAGCTGGTCATGGTCAGGTGTTTCCTACCAGCAATGTGAACCTCACTGCAATAACATCATAAGTCTTTTGACTCATGTCTCAGTGAAGTAGGAGACTCACTTCCCTTCAGGGTGTCAAGAAGAATCACCTTCCTCATCCTGCTGGCTAAGCAGTCATAATCCTCCCCACTCCTTTTCTAAAAAAATTTTTCTTCTTCTTGACCCTGGCTGCCCTCAGTTCAAAAGTAAATCAGGTCTGCCTCATTCTAAAACAGTAACTACAACATCCAAATCTCCTTGGACAATGGCCTTAACCAGTCCCTGCCTCTGGCACACCTGGAAGAAATTGCCTTCTCTCCCTTTCCTTTCACCATGAAAGTGTGCAATAGCAATATTTCCTCAACTCTGGTTCGTTATACCCATAGCATGGTGGATACCATGAGTTAGGGAGAGGAAGCCACATCCAACAATCCCCCCCCAACGCATGTGCACGCGCACACACACTGCTGCCTAACACATGCAACTGTAGCATATCTATGCCTGGCATAAGAGAAAATAGGGCTCCGAGGAACACTCGTGAATTCATTTGACATTTATTCCAGTATTCTTTCTAGCCTTGAATGCCTCATCACAGAGCATTGTCCTACTGTGCCATAATGCCAGTGAGCTTTGGTGGTGTAAAGGGAATAGTTTCAAAGTCTCCCCAGAGTATCCCTCCTGGAGTACCCAGGCATCTCATCTGCCCAGACCTCTCTCTCTCCTCCCTACCCATGACCTTTCTCTTCTTCTTCCACACCCTAAGTAGGACTCCTTTCCAAAGTTTCTATCCAAATCCTTTTGTGTCTCAATCTATAGTTTCTCTGCTGGGAATCCATTAGCTTGGCATATGGCACCCATGTACTCTCCTTCTCCCTGCTCTTCGGCTGTGGGTCTTTGAAGGAGACACGGAGGGTTCTGGGCTTAGCTGCTTGGGCTTCTCTCACACCAATAGGGACATTGCTTTTCAGCTCCTCTGTTCAATCTGAAGGGATCTTGGAAGGGCTTTCAGAGGAAAAAATAACTGAGTTGAGTCTTATGGGATCGATTGTTTGGAGAATCAGGGCTACAGAGGGAAAGATCCCCTGACACGTTAAGCAAAAAATTCACTGGGAAGATTATGGATGTAGATGGGATAAGAATCTTTCCAGAAGAAAATGATACCCTACTAACTGAGAAGAAACTAGGAGAGGACCTAGTGACATAACCAAGGCAGGAAGTCTCCATAAGTTCACATGGCAGGCAGCCAGCGAGGGTCACTGCAGAGCCATTAATTCACTCAATCTCTGTGACAGCTTCACTTACTACGAGGTCAGAGTCGAGCAGAGGAAGCTCATGATGGGCCTGGATGAAGTGGTGGCTCAGCATTCAGGATACAGTAGGTGTCTAGAATCTCTGAGATGAGCGTTCAAGTGCCGCTGGGTTCCATCAGCACACAGGATGGTTTACTCACATCATATCCGCTCCCTTCTGATACCTAAAGCAGTGCCCCCCAGGCACTCCAGGATGCCCCAGATCCACCAATAACACTGAAGAGCCAAGTGAGAATAAGTATGCATAGTGGGGACAGCATGCAAAATGTAGCACAGGAAGTCAGCAAGTAACAACAAACAGAAAGGCCAACTTATCACTGCTTAGACTCCTTCCAGACTGCAACCCAGCAGCACCCTTCGCCCTTGACCCTCTGCTTCTTACACGCTTTGCATCCTTCACTCAAGATGCTCTGCAGACGACACTCTCAACTCTTGCCTAGCCTAGGATTCTGCAGCTTCTCTGTCCAGCCTATGTGCACGGCTCATCTCCCCAATATGCCACTGTGCTGACAGCCAAATCCTGATCAAAACTCTTTACCTGTAACTGAGGTTAGAAATCCTTAAACTTTATTAACATCTCTCCAGGATCTGGCCCAACTTAGCATGCATGTCAATCCTCATTTTCCATCTCATTCTGAACCCAGGAAGACAGGAAATGAGTTTTGACTTTGTCCTCAGTACCTAGGAGGGCACCCAACATTTGTAAACATATCAGCTTTTTAATCCTCTATTTAAAATAACCCTTGCTGGGCTGGAGAGATGGCTCAGAGAGACTTAGTTTGGATTTCTAGAGCCTGATGCAGTAGCTTGTATCTGTAATTCCAGTATGCATAAGGCAAGAAAGGAGGCAGAGTCAGGAGAATTCTTTGGAAGCTCATGGGCCAGCAAGCCTGGTGAACAGGACCCTGGAAAAAAAATGAGAGACCCTGACTTAAACCAGGTAGAAGGAAAGAATAGACTCCCAAATATGCTCTTGGACCTTCACATATGTGGGACCTCTGCATGCCTGCCCCCGTAGGCACGCACGTGCACGCATACACACACACACATGCAAACTCTCAAAACAAAGCCCTTACAAGGAAGATACTTTATTTTCCTTCATTTCTGAAAAATAGAGGAAAATGAAATGGGTTTGGAAATTTTCAGCTATTCGAGCTTTCGTAACTTCTAGGGCATTAATTATACATTTGGCAACCCCATGTCTTTCTCCTGCCCTCAGAGCCTTGGGGCTTCCCCTAAAGACACTGTGGATCCTCATCCCTGGTTTACCCAGCATGCACTGGCCCTTTGCCTGGAATGCCCCATTCACCATCACTCTCAATCTGAAGCACCCGTCACAGCCCAGCTCTCTTCTTGCCGCCTCGGCTGAGGATAACTATTTCCTCTGCACTGTCTTTGGCCCACGCATTTTGCACATCTCCATGCTATTCTGCCAGCATGGCTCCTTCTCACACAACCTACATAAAAACAGCAGTCTCCCTGACAGAAGGGCATTTACAAGGACAGGTCTCCATGACCCACTCTCCCAACAAGTGTTCAGCATGGCTTCTATAACAATAAAATATGTAAATAAGAGCTCAACTAGACTTGAATGGAAGTCGGGATATCTCAAGAAACTCATCCTAAAACACAATTCCTGGCAGAGCTGCGACAACAGCCAACCAACAGTAGGAGAGCAAGCCGGCCACCTCTGAGAACGCTGCGCACTATTCTTCAGGTGGAGGAAGCCACAGAGAGCAGTGGCTCAGGATGACATGGACAGGGAAGGCAGACATGCCTTATTCAGAACCAGCTGGCTTCTTTTCAGTGAGCGAGGCTCTCAGGCAAGACCTTGATGATGCAGAGACAAGGTGACACACCAGTAAGAAGGGTGACTCCAGGACCACATCCCTCTGAATTGCCAGGTAACAGCAAATAAGGTTTTTCCCTTTCCAGATCCAGGTTTCTCTTCCGTGAACTGAGAATGACAGAGCGCTCATGGCTCAGCGACTTGGGAAAGGTGACATGAGACCACATGGGGAGACATTTACTACTAAGTAAGTGGAATACATCAATTACGGTCAGTACGATGAATGTTCAACAGCAGATTAAATAAAAAAAAAATAAGCAAAATAACGCTGCATTGTAGAATCTGGTGATTTCCATGTAAAAGTACCATGGAGAAAATGAAAAGCGTGCGTCGCACAGTTACTGGGAGCTCACCCGCCAGCTGCAGCATGCCACTGCTCATGGCTCTCACAGTGTTCATGCCTTCCGTCTCTCACTCCACCTCCCTATCTTCATAGACAGAATTCTTTGCTAGGTGAAGAGAGGCTAACAACTGTGCCCTCCAACTGGGGATTTGAAGGAGAATGGGACCTGAGGCCTCCTCCAAGCCTGGCTGCCGGGCATCAGCACAGACAGCGCAGAGCAGACGCGTAGCCTGTGTGTAGGCTATCATTAGGTGCATGGAATGCAAGTACCTGGAATCACAAGCCTGCCTGTCCTGAGATTTCCCTTCAAATGCACAAGATCTGCCTGGTAGCGTCATCTCCAGGGAGGATGGTGCATAGCTAGACAGCCTTCCCACTGTGATCATTTCCCGCTTTTTAAGGATGTAAACAACATACTTATATTTTCCCTCATGATCCATTCCTACTTTGTTTCTTGGTTTTCCTTGGTTATTCTGGAAAAGCAAACTCTTTGTAAATCAGTACTTAAATGATAGTTCATTCCCATGGAAACAGGCTGGGCCAGTCGCCTTCACACACAGTTTACCCTACCCCCCAGAAGCACAGAAACTCCAACAGATCTTCCTACTGTGGTGGTTTGAATGAACTACCTCTGCATAGGCTCATGTGTTTTAAGCACTTGCTAGCCAGCAAGAGGCAACTGGGGAAAGTTGTAGGGCCTCTGGAAGGTGGAGCCTTGCTGGAGGAAGTATTTTACTGGGTGAGAAGATTTAGAATAATGGAATATGGAATGAGTTGTAACTAAACCAGACCATAAAACCTGACTCCATGTATGTTTTCCCCTTCCATGATAATCTTATAAATCACCCATTTAGAATGGAAGACTCGTAATATGTCAGATTTTGAATGCCTTTGACATCCTGGCCCAATGCCAACCCTGTGAACTATACTGGACTGTGTTACAAGCTACAAATGATTATGTTGAGACATTTTAGAAGCTGGACATTATGGTACATACCTGAAATTTCAGCAATTGGGGGTGGGGGAGGCTGAGGCAGGAAGATTGCAATGAATTCAAGTCTGGCCTGGGCTACATAGTAAGGCTCTACGTGCTAAAACTATAAAAGAAAAGATAGTTCAGTATTCACTTGTTACCACTAAACATCTCTATTCATCCCTCTGTCACAACTTACAAGATAAAGACAAGGAAAATGGAAAATTATAGGTCAAACTGCCTTAAACGCATGAATGGTGGTTGGAGAGATGGCTTAGTTAAGTTACTTGCCTACAAAGACTATGGACCCAGGTTTAATTACCCAGGACCCACATTAGCCAGATGCACAAGGTGGCGTATGCATTTGGAGTTCGTTTGCAATGGCTGGAAGCCCTGGTGTGTGTGCACTCGGCTCGCTCTCTCTCTCTCTCTCTTTCTGTCTCTCTCTCATAAATACATAAATAAATAAAATATTTATAAACAGGAATGAAAAAGTTCTTTAAAATTAGGAAAATGTATTCAGAAATTTTCAAAAACAAACATGGCAACAAATTGGGCTTCTTTCAAAAATGCAAAGCTAGGCTAGCAGTAGCAATATCAATATAACTTTCCATATTAAAGTAGAGAAAGTCTGTGATCAACTTCGTAGTCTCAGAGAAAGCATTTAAAGATGTAGTAATACCCGTTCTTCTTAGGGCAAAATAAACTTTGAGCATGGCAGAAATTTCTCCACATGGTAAGTAGTATCTGTGAAACACATAAAACTGCCTTCTAAATGGAAAAATGTTAAAAGCTCTTTCTCTGAGGCAAGAAACCTGTGGGACATATCCGCAGCAGTAATCAGCCCAGGTGACAATGACAACACATCACAGGCTGAGCGAAACAAATGTATTTCTCACACTTCCGGAGGCTGGAAGTCTACCATATTTTCACTGTGCATGCAAGTGTGTGTGTGAGAGAGAGAGAGAATGAGAGAGAGAGAGAATGAGAGAGAGAGAAGAGACAGAGCGCATGGCACACCAGATTATTTCATGCTTTCTTATCTTAGAAGACCACTGCTGATTTGGATTCAAAGCCTACCCTTATAACTTCATTCAACCTTAATGACTTCCTAAAGACTCGACTTGCCATGACACTAGTACCTAGGGCTGTAAAATATAGATTTTTGTAAGGATTACAATTCAGTCTCAAGTATCCATTAACATTGCTTTTGTTCAACGTTATACCCAAAACATTATTTAGTGTTAACATAGGGATAAAACTCTCAGGACAAGAATAAATTAAAATTTCAAGCTTCACAAGTGACACGATTATGTACATAAAATTCTAATAAAATACAAGAATTAGACTTTTTTAGAACTAATGAGGCTGGTTCATAAAAGTGACTAGACATAAAATCAATATTTAAAATCAATTGTTTTTCTATATATCAGAGATACAAAAGTGAAAAAAAATGTACAATATCATTGAAAACACCATAAAAATGTCAAGCATCTATTAATAAACCTAATGAATGATGTGTGAGTCTTCATGGTAAAAATGCTCTTGAGATAAATTCAATGGAGAGAAAGGATGATTCAAATGAATGGAAACTCTACCATGAATTATTGGAAGATCCAGTGTGTAAACATGTAAATTCTTCAAAAATTGACTTATAATTCAATGTAATAAAACTCCTCATAATACTCTTGATAAACTGAAATTTATATGGAAACAGAGTCAAGAGTGACCGTATTTCTTGGAGGTTACCTACAACAGAGGAATGACTACACCAGGGATCTAGATCCCTTATGAAATGATGTTAGAACAGGATAGTTAAACAGCGAACATTAAGTAGACTGAAGGGACAAAAGTCAGAAAGCCTGCAAACGTGTCTGCATACAAATAGGTCCTTTTGTGATAAGGAGCCATTATACTGAGGGAGGGGCAGAATTCTGATAGGGCAGTAACAGCACACACACACAAAAATAGCTGACTTACTCAGGGAAATTTTGTGGAAGAGGGGGCGGAAAGAATGTCAAAGCCACATATTGGGTCATGATATGCAGAGACATTTATCCCACCCCTAACTGGGCTAACTCCACAATGTATGACCCATATACCTCAACAAGGAGGGTCCAAGTGGAGGGTGTAGATCATGGATGAGCCTAATAATGGCACCAAACTGACTGTATTTGCTGAACTAATTAATAAAAAATAATAAAATTATATTTTAAAAAGAAAAAAAAATGGGCTGGAGAGACGGCTTAGCGGTTAAGCGCTTGCCTGTGAAGCCTAAGGACCCCGGTTCAAGGCTCGGTTCCCCAGGTCCCACGTTAGCCAGATGCACAAGGGGGCGCACGCGTCTGGAGTTTGTTTGCAGAGGCTGGAAGCCCTGGCGTGCCCATTCACTCTCTCTCCCTCTGTCTTTCTCTCTGTGTCTGTCGCTCTCAAATAAATAAATATTCTTAAAAAAAGAAAAAAAAATGTAGTATTTATACTAACAATACAAATGTGTTTGTTATATATCTAATAAGCAATGGGCAAGCACTCTATTAAAAACAACTTGAGGGCTGAAGAGATTCCTTAGTGGCTAAGGCACTTCTTGCCTGTGAAGCCAAGGACCCAGGTTCGATTCCCCAGGACCCACATAAGCCAGATACACAAGGTGGCACATATGTCTGGAGTTCATTTGCAGTGGCTAGAGGCCCTGGCACACCCAGTTTCTCCCTCTCCCACTGCCTCTTTCTCTCTCACAAATAAATAAGGTTTAAAAAACAATATGAATGATTAATGATGAAAATGGAAATATTCTATATGAAAATGTCATAAACATACTATGTATGCTCAAATTTATCTTCAAGTATATTATAATTTTGTTTTGTGAAGGATAAGCTAATTGAAAAAATGTATATGTGTGTGGGTCATACAAAAACATAAAACACACAGGAAAATAAGAGAAAAGCTAATTAGAAAAAAAGGTGTTCTATACAAAGAAGACAGGGAGAGAAAACAAGACGGGAGAATAGGAGGTATGATCAATATACATTATATACATTTATAAAATTGTCAATTAAAAAATAAAAGTAGGGCTAGAAAAATGGGTCAGCAGTTAAGGTGCTTGTCTGCAAGTTCTAATGACCCAGTTTAATTCCCCAGTACCCATATAAAGCCAGGTGCTCAAAGTGGCACATGCATCTGGAATTCATTCGCAGCAGCTAGAGGCCCAGACACACTCATTCTCTGTCTCTCTTCTGTTTCTCTCTGCTTGCCAATAAATAAATAAATAACTTTTGAAAATAAACAAAATATGTATACATACAGATAGATAGATGATACATAGATATAAAAAGAATTATGCTTCAGTAAAGTTCTTGGGAAAAAAAGACGAATGTGAAAGGCACAACACTACAATAATCAGACAAATATGGTTAAACAAACATTTCTGGAAAAGAAACTAAGACTCAGAAAGAGTCTCACATAAACCCTACTTCTGTACTTAAAGAGATGCTGGGAATCAGTGAAGATTGTCAAAACCCACAGAACTTGACAGCACAGTGTGAACTTTTATGTATAAAAATTTTTTAGACATTGGTTAGGAGTTCCAGGAAGTCCAAGATGGAGTTTATACTATATCACAGGAAAAGCAAAGTGTGATTGGCAGTGATGATGTAACCACTGGATACCACAGGAAAACGGAGAGAACCCAAGGAATTTTAGAAAATAGTGATTTGAATGGAACTTTTAAGACTAAATACCAAACACTGTTTTAGTGGATAATGTTGTCTTTCAGGGGAGTAGCTTATCAACTCAACTCTGAAAATGATATATATGAACATTAGAGCTGAATGAATAGAAATAACTGAACCATGGGTAGTGGGATCCAGGTTTGTGACTGAGAGGACATTGCAGATATACTAGGTATGAAAATTAGAATGGATCATGTGGTACTGGATTGGGGCTGGAGAGGGAGACAGTAGTATTAATTCATGTTTTATTTAATGAAGGTAGAGGTGAGTAGATAAAAATTACAGGTGTGTGAATTCATGGGTTAGTATACTTACAGATAGTTCCTATCTTGAAACCTCAGAAAGTCAAAGAGCAGTGACATCCCAGAAGTCAAAAGCATGCCCACAATTCATGTCTTCTCATCTAATACATTTTAAAATAAAGCAAACTTGTAGAAATAGGTGATTCTAGGGCTGAGGTAAGAAATATTCCAAATAAGTGACAGAAAGCAAGGAAATGCTAAAAGACAGAGTATCCCAAAGAAACACTGGGACCAGCCCAAAGGTCAATGCTGAAACAATCTGAACAAAATCAATATGGTGGAACAATAATGTAAAGAATAAAGTATTCTTGAGTCTGTACTAATGTAAATTAATGGCTTAGTAAATAAGTAAAGAAAGAGTAGGTAATTTTCCCTTTAGAGAAATATTCCAAATAATCCACATTGACCTTCCCTCTTTCAGGAGGTGAGACATAACAGTTCCTTAACAATACAAGAATCTGTGCTCAATGATTCATTTCTAAAACAGAATGCGGGGCTGGAGAGATGGCTTAGTGGTTAAGGCGCTTGCCTGCCAAGTCCAAGGACCCATGTTCAATCTCTCTCCAGATGCCGCGTAAGCCAGATGCACAAAAGCGAGGCAAGCGCAAGGTCACACATGCCCACTAGGTGGCTCAAGCATCTGGAGTTCAATTTCAGTGGCTGAAGTGCTGGTGTGCCAATTTATCTGCCCCCTTCAAAAAATCAAAAAATAAAACAGAATGTGGCAAAGAGGATAAAGTCACTTCACTCTGGAGACTGGCAAATACAGTTTTTTGGCTGAATGAACAAGAGTGAGACCATGGGTCATCCATAATGTCCTTAACATGTGCAGTTTATCTGATGTGTTAATAGTGGCATTCCTCTGGGGTACTTCTTGCTGCACTCGTAACCCTGGTCTCAGCATGGCAAAAGTAGGCAATTCCGAAATAAGAGAATTCTTCAAAACCATCAGACTAGTACTTTCTAAAACTACCTGGGTCATGAAAAATGAGGACTTCCAGAGAAACCATTAAGATTAAATAAGCTTACGGAGAAAAATGGTATCCTGGGTGGGGTCCTGGGACATAAAAAAGAACACTGGGGGAAATCAGTGTAATCCAAATAACTTCCAAGCTCAGTTCATAGAAATAAACAGTGTTGCATTGTATTTGTGACAAATGCACCTATATAACGTCAGAGAGGTGAACAAGAGGGGGAAATAGAAATCCTCTGAACTGTTTGTCAACAGCTGTGCAAATATAATATAAATAAGATGCTTTTAATCAGATGAAAGATGAAGACAAACATGGTGTGGTGTTTTGATTCAGGGGTCCCCCATAAACTCAGGTGTTCCAAATGCTAGGTTCCCAGCTGATGGGGATTTGGGAATTAACCTCTCCTGGAGGGAGTGTATTGTTAGGGGCGAGCTTATTGATGTTATAGCCAGTTTCCCCATGCCAGTGTTGGGCACACTCTCCTGTTGCTATTGTCCATCTTATATTGGCCAGGGGGTGATGTCCACCCTCTGCTCATGCCATTGTTTTCCCCTGCCATCTCGGATCTTCCTCTCGAACCTGTAAGCCAAAATATACCTCTTTTTCACAGAAGCAGCTCTTGGTTGGGTGATTTCTATCAGCAATGAGAGCCTGACTGTAACACATGGGATCTTCAGTAAATACTGCTGTATAAATTGTTTTTTTCACATAGGTTAAATAACATTCACTAAAATATATGTAAGATAGATAATCTTTATGCAAAAATAATACTGTATAAGTTTATAAACAAATTATATGTGCTGGACTTAGGGATGACATATTTAAAAAAATACACAGGTAGGAAAAACCCAATAGGGAATAATTTATAAACTTTACTGTATTAATACTAAAATTGCCTCACAGTAAAGAAGCTGGGTAGAAAATAAAATACAGATTGAAAGAAAGTGTCTGTATACATGTAACAGATATATGTACATAATGTAAGTTAAAAAGGCAAACATATAAACAGAAAATACGCAGAAGAAGCCCCATATAAATAAAATTATAAAAAAGAATTTCAGCTCACTTGTAATCAGGGAAGCACAAGTTAATATAGTCATCAAATAGCATGTGATGCCCATCAGATTGTCAAAATTGAAATGTAAGAAATCATCAAATATTCAAACCGTTGATAAACACTGTGTGCTCACATACATAGTTATTGACAATGCAAATTTGCAAAGTCACATTAGAGAGCAATTTTGCAATGTCTAATAAGATTAAAACAGGCCCATACAAATGAGCCAGCAATTCCATTACGGGATATGTATCCCTGGGAGCCCATTACTGTGTACACAGGACACACACCAAAATGCCCACTAAAGCAGTCAATACTGACAAACTGAAGAAATACTGTAATATTTCCAACATCACTAATGGTGTAGAAAAACATATGGCTATGTGAACTTTGCTTTTCTAGATGAAATCTTAATAAGTGTACTAAGTCCATATATACCATATCTTGATTGTAAAAGGCAAAATATTTTCTACTATATGAATGTTACATATAATTTATTTCTATAAAGTTTATACATACGTAACATAAGGATACTAAATATATATACATAAGTATCAAACAAATTAAGACAAAAATATGTGAAATAATTATATATTTTAATTATAAACACATATAAATGTTAAAGTTCATATATCCATATATATGTGTGTGTATATATATATATATATATATATATATATATATATTCAGTTCAATATACTGAATTCATGTCAATAAATCCCTGCAGATAGAAGGAAAAATCTGCCTTTAAGTATGTATTCAATTATACTTATAAGATTTTATTTTTAAAAAATGGAAACAAATTGATTAAATAACATCTGTCATGAGGGAATGACGATATAAGCTTTTGTGATTTTTTAAAAGTTTTTGCATTTAAATGTTTGTACAAAATCTAAGAAAATTAATGAAATGTGAACTATGTTAAAACTATAGCCATTGAGCAGCCCTGAATTCATTTACATATAGAAATAATATTTAGCATCTTGGAATAATTGTGGTTACATAATATAAATATATACTCAAATTTTTGCAATACAAATATATTAACTAAAAATACAAAATGATGCTTAGGGAAATAGGATGATATCTCTATATGATAATTCCCCTGTTTTCCATAGATGAGACTCAAATAATTAAATAGGCAGTCAAAAGTACACCCATATTCTCTCTCTCTCTCTCTCTCTCTCTCTCTCTCTCTCTCAATAAATTAAAAAGTACACCAAATTCTGCTTCCAAGATTTAACTTTATAACTGAAGGATAATTAACAAACCAATATCGTTTGTGATCAAGAAATGCATATAGCAATTCAGCGATAGCTTCAGCCACATCTGCATTCATCTTCCACAAAGTCAAGTTAAAATAAATGCAATGGCTGCTACCAAAAATTGTACTATCATATAATCCCATTGCTTTTTAGATTACTTCTCTATAGGGATCCATAAACAAGTAAAACCAGGCACATTGATTTCACAGCAGAGATGAAAGAACTTTGGTAATTTTTCTAATCTATTGGACTTTCGGGATCTTTTTTTTTTCTTTTTGAAAGGCAATAAAAGCAAACACAATATAATGCAACCATCATTATTTTACAATGGCAACACAAATAAAGTACAGTGTGGTAGAAAGAGAAAACATGTCACAAAGTATTTTAATAAAGCAAACCCCAACTAAATTGGCAAAGTTCAAGAAATATCAGAGGAAGAGCCAACCTTACTCAGTCCTAGGGAGACTTCAAAGAAATCCTAATTTTAACAAAGAAGAGCCAGAATGAATGTTAGGGGGATTGGAGGTGGTAGAGAACAAGCCTGAAATAACTGGTATCCTGACAGTGAAGTGACTGTATTTAAGTGTGTAGGAAATATGCTACATTAAGGGCACAATTTCAATGGAGGGAGTTGGCACTAATACTGGCATGTGAAGAGTGCTGGAAAAGCCCAGAAAATGAGATTGTTCAGAACCTGGCAGGTCATCAAGGATTTGTAGTGAATGGGACTCTTGAGAAGGTTCTAGAACGGAAAATTATGAGTGCTCTAGGAAGATGAGGGGAATAAATTATTCCAAGACAAAAAGAAAAAAGGAAAAATAAGAAATGCAAAAGACAGAAAGGAGACAACTTGTTATGACTTAAACATCAGCCCTGCCTGGCCTTGGAGAACTGAGCAGACAGGCACAGGCTTTGCTTTTATTAAGTTCCCACATGCTGGAGAAGTTTGAACTCCTAAAAGAAAATCATTAGCATACTTCTTCTTGAGATGGGGAGGGTAGGGAAGGCATGGGAAAATCACATGCTCCAGTGTGATTTATCTGTTTAAAAGACTCGTAAGGTAGTGTATTGAAGATAAGAATAGATTTAAATACATGCAAGGGCTGAGAAGTAATCCAGGATTACAAACACCTGATTCAAAAAGTACAGCAAACAATGAGAAATATTTATGAAGGAGATACAATATCTAGGTGGCAAATTATTTCTTGTGGGAAATGAGGACTGTAGGGGGTTAAGGGTGACTAAGTGACCAGGTGGAATGTGACACTCTTCTGCTAATGAGTAGGTGGTTAGGCGGTATGGAATTGAGCTAGCTAACAAGCTGAATGCTTAACAAGTTGAGTACAGGTGCCTGGCCTGGACCAGGTGTGACACCCCCAGCATGTGTTGGTAATTGAAGTGTGAAGGGCATTGCCAGGAAAGACTTAAAGGGAGCCGAGCAAGCCTGGGAACACACCAAGGCAGGCATCCTCCTCTTCAGGATTCAAGTGACATTATTTTTAGGCAGGATGTCAGATTTCATTTACTCATATCGTTGGTTTCGGCACTCTGTTCCATCCTGTTGAAATCATTTATAATCTTGATTCTGTAAGTCAGCATATCAGCCACATCAGGCTTGCCTGTTGAAAATGGCGTCTGTCTGGCACCTTCTAGTCTCCTAAACATCTAACAAAATAAACATAAAGGGGATAACATGCCATGCTACCCCTAAAACATAACAATTTTATAAAATGGCAAATGTGCCATTTCTAGATAAGCAGTTTTACAACTAGCTCAGACAGCATAAGAAGAAAACAGCAAGAAATGAAAATTAAATAGGATGAGGGCAGAAATGCAATGATTAATAAAAAAAAAAATGAAGGACTACAAGGGGAAAATTGAAACTGCCCAAGTAGCTTCCTTGTGGAAAGAAAACAATAAGTTGCATGAAGGATACATTTTACTCTGAACCCCAAGTAAAAGAATAAAGAAATTGGAGGAAAATGAAAATAAAAAGATAACTATTGCAGGGTCTAGAGACCAAGGTAGAGCAGCTGAGATAAATGAAACAACTAAAATAGAAGAGTAATAGCCTAAGTTATTATGGAAGAAAAAAAATCAAACAATAAATCAACAAAAGAAGCAATCATGAAAATTAAAAGAGTTCATCATATTCCAAGGGAATCCAGTAAAAGGAAACAAGCAGCATTTATATACATGCCAACAAAATTCTTTCAGAAACTATGCTCATAGGAATGTACTTTTAAGGGAGCATTTCAAATGCAGGAAAATAAAACATACATTTCTTCCTGTGTATTCCACAATGGTAAAGAATATAATCTGGATCCAACCAGCCATACTATGATCATGTATAATAAAATACGCATCATGAGCTGGAGAGATGACTTAGCAGTTAAGCGCTTGCCTATGAAGCCTAAGGACCCTGGTTCGAGGCTCAATTCTCCAGGACCCACGTTAGCCAGATACACAAGGGAGCACACACATCTGGAGTTTGTTTACAGTGGCTGGAAGCCCTGGCGTGCCCATTCTCTCCCTCCCTCTCTCTCTCTGCCTCTCTCTCTCTCCCTCTCTCTCTCTCTCTGCCTCTTTCTGTCTCTGTCACTCTCAAATAAATAAAAATGAACAAAAATTTTTTTTAAAAAAGAAACACGCATCAAACACAGCTGCCAAAATGTAGGAGTTTACAAAACAAAATGCCTATGTTTTCTCATTTAAAACACCTATTGAAAACCAACCAAGAATTAAACGGATGTTATATGATCCCCACATACATAGAAACATTACATAAAATGATTTTCACATTTTGCAAGACATACGTCAGCCAAAAAAAAAAAAAACTCACCTTAAAAATTTTCTATGGCTGCAGAGATAGCTCAGTAGTTAGGGCACTTGTCTGTGAAGTCTTCAGACCCAGGTTCAATTCCCCAGTACCCACATAAAGCCAGCTGCACTAGGAGGTTCATGAGTCAAGTTTGTTTGCAGTAGCTAGAGGCCCTGGTGCACCCATTCTCTCTCACACACAAATAGATAAAATATTTTTAAAAAATTAAGGGAGAATGTTTTATATGCCATGCCTATATGAACTCACCATAATTAAATCTGTAATAAAATAACTATATATTGAAATATACAACCTAGTGATTTTTACACTTTATAAAATTTTCTTTTAATTCTCCAGATAGTTCTTTTTAACTATATACTTTTTAATACCAAATTTAATATAAAAACTTAAGTTCTTCAATTATATGTCATTTTCAAAATTAACTAGTATGCCTTGTTATGCTGTTATGTCTTAGATTACTGTTACACAAAAAATGTTTTAAGATCAGAACTTTATGCTATTCAAATTGGCAATCAATGGTCACCTTTAACTAATATTGGCTTATTAATATTCTCATACAGTTTATAACCAGTAGCAATTTTATTTAATTATGTAACCACATTTTCCTTACTTGTCCATAAGGTTGCTATGCAATACTACCAAATGCATTGCCGAGTTCAAGATATCCTAGTTTTACACTTATCCTGACTTTTCAGCCTAATAGACCTATCTATCAAAAACAAAGAAAAACAAATTGCAAAAGGTTAGTCTAACACAACACAATTTGTTCTTGGAGAATTGATATGACCACCTAGGGATCTTTTCTTCCCTTTCTGAGTGCTCACACATCTCATTTCAAATAAATCATTTATAAGTACTGTGCAGTTACATGTCAACTTCACTGGTATAGCAAATCAAAAATTCAATAATAATTGAAATCTGTTTTTCAAAGTTATATATTTAACCATCTCCAATACTGTTTTATCATTACAATTTTCAAATGTTATCAGAAGACCACTTGCATATATATGCAACTTATTACAGTGTCTTGAAACAGCTTTTTCAAATTGAATCTAGACAGGGCTTTTAAGAGACATGAAAGTAAAGATGTAGTTACTTACTTGATGATGGCCATGTGAACGCCCACACCATTCTGATCTTATAATATGAACTTTAATTACCTGATGCAGCACAGTGCTGAATGGGTAGAATTATGTTTATTTTATAACTGGGAAAGCCAAGCTTCAAACTCACACAATGGCCATTGAAAGCCACGCAGCCAACAAGCCACAATTTTAGCAAAAATGTTGAACCTGATCATTCTTATGCAACAGTAGCAGTTCTGTTTTACTTTACTGTACATTAACTCTATCCAGTATTCCTAAATACTATACAGCATCATTGTACATTAACTCTATCCAATATTCCATGGACAAAAGCTTAAAGGAATGAAAATGGAATGGGGAAAAGTAAGTCAAACACTGTTAAAGTGGGCTTTATCCTTGATTATGATATTTTTAGCCAAAACTATACTTTATAAATCAATCCTACCCAAACTTTATCATTTTTTTCAGTAATTGCCCCTAGTTGAAGCTCATTCTATAATGTGGTCCTACTTGCATCAACGGTCAAGTGGATATCCTTGTTTTACTGCCCGTCACCATCTCTGCACCTCCATATTTTTGGTCAAAGTCACCTGACCTTGTGGAGAATCTGCAGGAATCTTTCTCCTTTCCCTCACTGAGATGTCTGGGGTGAGACCACCATGGTTGCAATACTTAATGATGTTTTTTTATCTCGTGCCACTGTCTCAGACCTCAGAATATTCCCTTTAGTAAAAATGTTGGAACTCTGCTTTTTTGTAGTCTGAACTGTCAAATCATGGTCTGGTCTTCTACTTATTCTTGTCTAGTATAATCAGTATCAATAATAGTATGTCCTATTCTCCCAAATTTCACATTGCATTATCTGACAGTTATTCTTTCCCTTATTTTGAAAATGCAAACAGCTCAACATGGCTCCAAATTTGTCAGATTTTGTTTTCTGGGCTTGGGAAATGGCTTAGCTGTTAAGGTATTTGCCTGCAAAGCCTAAGGACCTGGGTTCAATTCCCCAGGACCCACATGAGCCAGATGCACATGGGGTGGTGCAAGCACATGGAGTTTGTTTGCAGTGGCTAGGGGCCCTAGCATGCCCAGTCTCTCTTTCTATCTGCCACTTTCCCTCTCTCTCTCTCTCTCTTTCATAAATAAATAAAAATATTTTTAAAAAATATTTTGTTTTTCAAGTCATACGACTTGAACCTGCTAGAAGATATTCAGTCACTGAACAACAGGCACAGCCAGACTATCTTCTTTTATTTTTATTTTTTTATTTATTAGTTTTCTTTTCAGCAAATACAGGCAGTTTGGTACCATTGTTTAGGCTCATCCATGACCTACTCCCTCCCAATGGCCCTTCCTTGTTGATGTAAATGGGTCGTGCATTGTGGAGTTAACCCACAGTTATTGGTATGATATATGTTTCTGCATATCATGACCCAACATGTGACTGAAAGAATGTCAGCCAGACTATCTTATTGCCACTTCAGATAGCTCTTGGCCAGGCATCCCATGGCATACTTGGGGGTACTACCCCAGGTCATCACTGTACCCCTCTTAGTACTCTATTGTCACATGCTGTAAGCCTAGTGGGGAGCTCATTTTCAGTCTCAGCAGCAGCTCTTCTCCAAGGTGTTAGCAGGAGCCCCCATCATGATATTTCTCTCTACATGTGCTCCTTCTCCCAGCTTCCAAAAATCTTTTTTTCTCATTACTTAGTTATCTCTGGGCTCTAGGTGACCCAAGTTTCTTTAGATCCTTGTCTAATCATTCAGACATCTACTCAAAGCTTACCAACTGTCAAGTGTTCTGCTTAGTATCGAGAATTCTAATATAGACATAATACGTCTGTCTGCAAAGAAGTCACACTTAGCAACTGCGAAGAGAGATCAGTGGTTAAAGATGCCTGCCTGCAATGTCTACCGCTCAGGATTTGATTCCCTAGTACCCATGAAAGCCAGACACATGTGGGGTTCATTTGCAGCAGCACTAAGAGGCCCTGGTGTGTCCATACTCTATCTCTCAAATAAATAAAGTAAAAATTAAAAAAAAAAGTCATTTCTGGCTGGAGGAATGCCTTAGCAGTTAAGGCACTTACCTGCAAAGCCAAAAGACCCAGGTTTGATTCCCCAGAACCCATGTAAGCCAGATGCACAAGGTGGTGCATGTGTCTGGAGTTTGTGTGCAGTAGCTAAAGGCCCTAGTGGGCACATTCTTTCTCTATCTGCCTCTCCCTCTCCCCGCTCTCTCTCCCTATCTCTTTCAAATAAATAAAATAAATATTAAAAAGCCGTGTGTGGTGGTTTGAGTCAGGTGTCCCTCATAAACTTAGGTGTTCTGAATGCTAGGTTCCCAGCTGATGGAGATTTGGGAATTAGTGCCTCCTGGAGGCAGTGTATTGTTGGGGGCGGGCTTATGGGTGTTACGGTCAGTTTCCTCATGCCAGTGTTTGGCACACCCTACTGTTGCTGTGGTCCACCTTATGTTGGCTAGGGGGTGATGTTCACCTTCTGCTCATGCCATCGTTTTCCCCTGCCATCGTGGAGCTTCCCCTCGAGCGTATAAGCCAAAATAAATCTCATTTTCCCAGAAGCTGCTCTTGGTTGGGTGATTTCTACCAGCAATGTGAACCTGACTGCAACACCATGACTAATGAAAGAGAGAAGTTATAAATGAATAGCAACAACTCAATTTTAAGAGCTCAGTGATTAAAATGCAAAGATGACATGTAAGTAAATAGTTAAAATTCTATCTAAAAATTTATGCAGGAGATACAATAAACATAACAAAGAAAATTATATAGCAAAAAATACAAGGTAATTTTAATCAGATCCCCTCCCCCTTAAACTTATGTTCTGAATGCTTGGTCCCCAACTGGTGTTAATTTGGGAGGTGAAGCCTTGCTGGAGGAAGTGTGCTATTGGTGGTTGGTTTAAGGGTTTATAGCTAACTTCTGTTGCCAGAGCATGGCTTCATCTCTTGCTTCTATTTTCCAACTGCTGTGGTAGAAATAAAGTCCAGCCTCTGCTCATGCCAAGATCTGCCTTGTCATCATGAAGCTTTCCCTTAAGACTGTAAGCCCAAATCAACTTTTTCCTCCCATTGGCTGCTATTAGTCAGGCATTTACTCCTAGAAACATGAAGGTAACTAAACTACCCTGAATTCTGAAACTCTTAAAGGAGCTAAGATCAGGGAGTAAGTACATCACTATATTTACCAAAGACCTCACTATCTGAGTACATGCAGGTATGCACAAATTGAAGATCTAAAGGCAAGGGTGATCCTGGACTAAGGAAGTTCAACTTTAACCTCAATATTGCAGGGAATACCTGGAGATTTACAAGCCAGGAACTGACTTGACCAGACTTTATTTTTACCAAGATATTCTACTACCAGCATGAGTAGAGGTTTAAAGGAATGAAAAGGGAATGCGGGGAAGGTACATCAAAGATTGAAATGAACTAAATGGTCATCAGAACTGAGATATGTCATGAAATACAAAATGATACATCTGAGATTTAGGAGTAGACTGAATAGACTCTGCTGTTGGAGTATTTTAGGAAAGTGTCGTCCAGGAAGATATCTTAAATGGTTCTAATTTCTAGTTAGTTAATGAAAACTAAAGAGAAAGAGGAAGGTGGATAGAACACTGTAGAACACTGATATGTCTACCTGGCATCGGCATTTGTCCTTGAGCTAGAAGTTAAAAAAAAAAAAAGAAAAGATAAAACCTCCAACATAAAAAAGAAGAAAGAACATCTAAGCCAGCCTCTCCTTGTGCACAGAGCTCTAAGAAGAGCGAGACACAAGGAGGCAGGAGCATAGAATGCATGACTTCAGAGTTCACATTAAACACTTACGATCTGATCTCTCGGCTAATGCAGACACACCTCAGAGACGTGCAATACATCACTTCCCGAGGGTGTTTATTCAACTTCAGACAGTTCTGATGCCAAGAAATGACTTTGATGTTTTCACCCTGAACTAAACTCTGGCTGGAACTCTTCTATCCAAAGTTCCTAATTCTGAGGCTGAAGAGATGGCCAGGTTCCATTCCCCAGTACCCATATAAGCCAGATGCACAAGGTGGCACATGTGTCTCGAGTTTGTTTGCAGTGGCTAGAGGCCCAGATGCACCCATTTTCTCTCTCTCTCTCTCACACACACACAAATAAAAATATTAAAAATATTTTTTAAAAATTCCTAATTCTGTATCCATGAGCCAAAAATAACATGTCTTCCTTTAGTAAATAAGTCATCAAATTAATATTTGTATTGGGTTGTATGCTCTGCAAGCATTGTGCTTAGTGTTAGGTATACAAATAAGAAGAACAAAGTCTCTGATTACAATAGGATTATTATCCAGAGGTATGGATGCATTGTAAACCAAAAGTAAGTATACAAATTTGTAGATGCAGAGAGTAAGAAATAATAAGAAAGTAAGTAGAGCTGGTTAACAAACAATATATATATATATATATATATACACACACACACACACACACACACACACACACACACACACACACATATGGTCATTTAAACTGAGATGTATTCAGGAGGCCACTCTGAGGAAGGTACCATCTGCAGAAAGATTTGAAGCCTAAGGCAAAGTTGGCCTAGTGAAAAGCAGAGGGGAAAAAAGTGTTTTAAAAGTAAAAACCAAGGCCAGGCATGGTGGCGCACGCCTTTAATCCCAGCACTCAGGAGGCAGAGGTAGGATGATAGCCATGAGTTCGAGGGCCACCCTGAGACTCCATAGTGAATTCCAGGTCAGCCTGGGCTAGAGTGAGACCCTACCTTGAAAAACCAAAAAAAAAAAAAAAAGTAAAAACTAGGCAATGTAAGGACTAGAGGCCAGAACAGTGGACAGGATTTAAGGACACAACAGAGGTCAGGGAAGGAACAGCACAGAAAGATGGAGCTCACGCCCACAGTAGGCAGGACACCACCATTTGTGGTCTTCATGTCAAAAGCTAATCTCCTAATTTTAAAGAATTATTTTCACCCTTTTGGATCATCTGTATTTACATTCAGTTCCTAAAAATGAATCTATAACTCAGTTACAGAGATGTCTATTTCAGCAATATTGTTTCCCAATCCATGAATATGAGAAACCATTCCATGTTTTCAAGACCTTTTTCACTTCACTTCCCTTCACAACACGTTACAGCTTTCAGGGTACAATTCTTGTATCACTTTAAAATACAAGTTCCTGAAAGTTGTTAGCTGTGTATGCTTTTATAATTATTGAGCATATATTTTATTTTACAGTTATTGGTCATGAATAAATATATATATGTATGTATATATATACATATACATATGTAAATATATATACATATGTGTATATATATATATATATATACACACACACACACACACACACACAAAACAATGTTTTATTGTGTATCAATGCTATTTCCACAACATTTGAAAAAATATTTACTAACCTAAAATTTATTTGGTTGTTGGGATTTCCTACAAACGCTATCATGTCTCCATATCGAGAAGTTTTGCTTTTCAAATCTGAACACCTTCTACTTCTTTTATCTCTTCTTGCTCTGGCAAGAACCTCTGTCTGCTGCGAAGCTCTTTCATGTCAGGGTAAGTTCTCATTCATAGTCAGCTGGTTATTCCCTTTATCCAGTAATAGGTGATTGCTCTTTTCTATTCATTAATTCACTCTTTCCTTATCTTGGCCAGGTTTTTCTTTGAGACAGGGTCTCACATTATAGCCCAAGACATCCTGGCATTCACTATGTTGCCCAGGCTGGCCTCAATTTCTTGGCAATCCTCCTGCTTCAGTCCCCCTGAGTGCTGAGGTTATAGCCATCAGCTGCCACATTTTTTTTTCTCCCCATGGCTTGAGATGATATGATTTTTCTCCTATATTGTGTTTATATAGAAAATTATATTGATTTGGTCTCAACTGTCTTAACAAGTTTGTATCTTAAGGTTAAAACTCCACTTAGGTATAGGTTATTATCATTTATATGTAGCATTGATTTAACTTTTAGGATTTTGTTGAGGACTTCTGCATTTAAGTTCATGGATTGTATTGGTCTATAATTCATATTCATATCCTCTCTCTCTCTCTCTCCCTGCCCCTCCTTAAAGGATTAAAGGATGACCTTTAATAACTGGCACTCCAGCCTCCATCTCTCAAGTTCTAGGGTTACAGGAGTGTGCTACCATGCCTGCTCATATAGCATTCAGGCTCCAACTCATAGATTGCTAGTCATGCCCCCTACCAACTGAGCTACATCCCAGCCCCAAATATTCATTTCTGGCACAATCTTTTTCCTTTCTTGGTATCAGAGTTATGATAGTTTTATTAAATTTATTCTTGAACATCACTCTCTGGAAAAAAAAAATTGTTCTCTGGAAAAGTTTGTAATTAGCATTATGTCTTCAAGGACTGTATAGAACAAACCCAATATTTGTTTTAAGACAAACTTGTCTTTTTCATCTCAGTTGCTGAATTTATTATTCATAGTATTATCTTCTTATCCCCGAATGTCTAAAGAATCTGTAATGAAATCCTCCTTTCATATCTGCTATCAGTGTTGCATCTTTTTTTTATTTTATTGCATCACTGTTTTTTGAGAGAGAGGAGGAAGCCTCACAGCTCAGGCTGGCCTGGAAGTTGGTATACAGCGCAAAGCGGCCTTGAATCCACAATCCTCATGCTCCAGCCTTCTGAATGCTAAGATTAGAGAATTGCACAATTACACCCAGACTTCTCATTCAGGTTTCTTCATTAGTCTTACTTGAGATGTATCTTTAGTAAAAATTCAACTTTCAGGGCCTGGCTTAGCAGTTAAGGTGTTTGATTGCAAACAAAAGGACCAAGGTTCCATTCCCCAAGACCCACGTAAGCCAGATGCACAAGGTGGTGCATGCATGGGGAGTCTGTTTGCAGTGGCTGGAGGCCCTGGCACGCCCATTCTCTCCCTCCCTCTCTCATAAATAAATAAATAAATAAATAAATAAATAAATAAATAAATAAATTCAACTTTTAGGCTTTCATGTTATTATACAAATTCTATTTACACCTTCAAAATTACTTTGAGTTAAGCTTGTGTTAAGTTCTTTTTCTCTTTTTAAAGGAAAACCTAAAAACCTGGACCTTAATCGAAACAATAAATTTTTATGAGAATATAAATCCAGTTAAACTTAATCATAGCATTATTTTAGCTATATTTCACAATTTGTGACATACAGCATTTTCATTATTATTTAGTTAAAAATATTTTAGGGTTGCTTTGTGTCTTTTTGCTTGACGTGAAGGTTATTTAGAATTATGCCTGCACCACTCACTCCTTGTACGGGGCAATGCCTCAGGTTATTCCCTCCCACCCCTTGGCTCTTACAATCTTTCTGCCCCCTCTTCTGCAATATTCCCTGAGCCTCCAGGAGTCTGTTTATATTAGTCTTGAGCTCTCTACAGCCACTAATGTTTCTGCTTTAATAAGTTTTGAGACTGTTTTTTATTGGTTGCTGATTTAGCTTAATTGTGAAAGACTGAATATGCTTTATAAAATTTAGCTCTTGGAATTTATGAAACTTGAGCTTTATGACTCAACAAGTGGTCTCTCATTTTACATGATTTCTATATACTTGAATAATGTATATTTTACATGTTCTACAGATGTCGACTATGTAGAGTTAGTTGGTGGTGTTTGGATCTGGTTTATCTAATTGTATTTCCTAAGAGAATAAGGTTACATTTTTTTATGGTTTAGATCGTTTATATTTGTCCCATTAGATTTATCAGATTTTACCTAAAAATCTTTAATGTTCCCTTTATAAGTATGTGTGTTATAAATATATGTACATATGAAATTATCTTTTGATAAAATCATATAAAATTATGCTTTTTTCATTATGAAATATCCCTCATTACCTATAATGATACTGTACAGTAAGCCTATTCTGTGAGGTTATATCGATGTAACCTTGTCAGCTTTCTTATAATTATTATTTGCAGGATATATCATCCCCTTCTTCTCAATACACCTATGCCCTAATGGTTGAAAGGTTTCTGTGTTTCTTTCAGAGTCATATCATTAACAATGAAATGTCTATGCATGAATCAATTATTTAATCATGGTGTATAAAGAAACTCCCACAATATTATTTCATGAGCACCATTATGATATGCCACCTTCTTTATCCAGTTTGTGGTGCTTCAAAGGCAGGAACTGATATATAGCTGTAATAAAATGCATTTTGTGACATCGACAATCGCTTCAAGCTAATGGAAATGCATAGATCACCTTTTTCCTAACTAGAAGAACTGTTTACTGAGCATGAATGTGAATTAAATCACTTCCAGATCTATTCATATGCAGCCTCTGCTCCAGATCTATGATAAGGCCTGAGATTCTAATTCACCTCAGTGATGCCAGTTGACGTACCACCTTTTCAACAGAAGGAAGTTATGGTACTCACTAACTCCTGGAAAGCCACTCACCTACATGCCAAAAGTTAGAAGCCTGAATGCCTTTGTGGTGGAAGACGGAATGTGAGTGTGAGAAGTCAGCAGGTGTAAGAGAGCTCTGCGTCCAGAGGCAATTTAAGGAGTACAAATACAACACACACACGCACACACACACACACACACACACAACATTCAAAATAAAAAACATAACACACAGTTCTATCAAAAAAGAAGCACGTGGGTCAGATAGTATGTGACTACCGATGATTCTTGTTCCATGTTTTTAATCTATGCATTAATTAAAAACTGGAATCTGCACATCCAAAGTGATAATTACTCATAGAGATAGACATTAATTTTAGTCTCCAAAGAGCAATTAATCCATGTCATCTGTCCAATTCATATTTCCCAAGTTAAATAGCCATTATATTTTCTAAAACCTTGACATAGATGTTTTTAGAATCCATGTGTTATTTCTGTTTATCTTTCCTTATCAATATGCACTTAGTTTCTTCTAAGTCCTTTTCTATGTTCTTTTCCTTTCAGTTCTGAATGTGCTGTTTACTTATTCACCTATTGAAAAATATTGCTACTAAGGTTTTTAAAAACGGCTGATGAAGATATAAATATTTATTTACTGGCTGGGCACAATGGTATATGCCTGTCATCTAGTTACTTGAGAAGCTGAGGCAGGAGGCCACAAGTTCAAGTTTAGCCTGTGCTACATAGTGAGACCATTCCAAAAAAAAAGAATAAAAACCAGCCTATATGGTGGTACGGCTAGTATGGTTTCAACTATTTTGAGCAAATAGCAACAAGTGTCATTGTTATGACATGGTAATAATATAGTTTTATGACACCTCTAAACTGTCTTCCATATCGTCTATGCCATGAACAATGGGTAAAAACACCTACTGCTTCACATCTTCATCAGCAGTTGATGTTTGAAATGCACCTTGAACTCTGGTGATTACAGCAGATATCTAGTACAATACCACTGTTCTTTTAATTTGAAGTTCCCTAATTACATAAGATGTCAAAAACCTATTCATCTCTCTTTGGCCTCTGAATATCTTCTTTGGTGAGGTAGCTGTCCTTATCTTTTGTCCATGGTTAAACTGGTGCTTTGTTTTGCTGTGATCTAGTTTGGAGGGCTGTTTTCATAGTTTAGATACTGGACATTTATCTCCTGCACATTTTCCAAAGATCTGCTGCTGGTCTATGACTTGCCATTTCATTTCCTTAACAGTATCTTTCACAGAAGTCAAAAATGTTAACAGAGTCCAACATACCAATTTTCTCTTTATGTATTACATAAGACCATCTAGATTTTCAATGTGCCATAAGAACTCTGCAAATAAAAACTATATCTCAAATCAAAAGTTTACAGCTACTTCTGTTTACAGAAAAAAAAATCTAACTTTGCATTAAAGCAAACAGAAGGAAAACCATGTTTGAACACATTAAGGTTCTGGTGAATTCAGTTATTTTCATCCCCTTGAAATGGTAAGGATTTGGGGGTGTAATATAAAGCTACTTTTATAGGCTGCCTATTTCCCTTCCCTCAACAGAAGGCTTGATCATCAACAGACACTTGCTCATTTTTAACTTACACATCTGGTGTTTCCAAATTCTAGGAGCAGATGAGCAAAATCTAAACTTGCATGTGCACCAACTCCTGGCTCCCCAGTGCAGACACAAAAGCCAGCTCAGTGAAGGGACAAATGCCACACAGCCAGTCTGTCCCAGTTCCTTCTTCCACCACAGTCATCTGTTTTCCCCTATGTTCAAGTCATGGTGCCTTTCCTCAGTCTAGGACCCCAGATCCCAGAATTGACCCTTGACTAAGGTCCTAGATAGCAATCAACAACCACGGTCTAATGTTCTTATGACCCTTTCTGTGAACCAGGTAACTGTGTAAACTCTAATATGTTCGTTAGTAATTCTCCCAGTGACTCTGTGAGAGAGATAAGTGTTCTCCTTATGTGCAGATGGGAAAGAGATGGGCAAGGTGACTTCTATCGACTAGGCCACAGAGAGTAGAAAAGAGATGATGTGAACCTAGGTAGTCAGGCTCTAATGACTTTTCTCATGAAGGCAGTTATACAATACCAACTCTCTGGACCAGAACCTTGGACTCCTACTTTCCAACTTGACCCTCTAGGCTGAATGTGGCCTCTCTGAATATAGGCTGCCACATGCCCAGGAGTTTTAGCTAAAGTAGTTTCTGAACAGAGGTACTTATGAGACAAAGTGTCTGAGGAGTCCAGTCACCTGCCAATGCCAAATACTCAAATGATTCTGCCGTCAACAATGATGAATGACCATCTATTAGTAAATGCCATGGGGATGGAAGTAATCATAGCATTACCTTTAATGAGACTTTCGAGATGTTCCCTCTTTGATGAATGACCCCCCACCCCACCTGAAATGAACAGGTAAAAGGCATTTAACATAATTGTTAAGTATGAATTTTTGCTCCTTTTAAGATTCTTATTCTCTCTTGGAATCAGTATTTTCTGTATCTCCTAAGGAACTTATGCTTCTGGGAGAATTTATGTTGGGGGAGTGCTTATAAATACTTATTGAATAGGTACATGTTACATTGAATTTTTTGGTTGAAAATTACTTGGATTAATAAGAGAGATATTGATAGAGGACAGATATCCATCATTAATCCTTCCAGATACCTACTAAAATGACCAAGCAATTTTTTTTTTTTAAGTTGTAGGGCATCATGCACCACGAACAAGAGCAGGATGTTACACTCTCATTAGACACTGAAAAATGTCAGGAGGATAGAGGTGAAATTAATAAGAGGCTCAAATTTATCTCACTTTGAAAATACATCATCACAGCAGATTTCCTCTTATATATACAGAGATGAGAAAGTTTCAAGTAGCAACAACAGAAAGCCCCTGGGTTCCACTCAGCTCTGAGGATCACAGTATGCAGAAACCCAGCTCACTGGCATGTGTCTTTGACAAATACTAATTTGTCAGTAAAATGCAGAAAATAGTAATGACAAGGAGGAGGTGAAGACAACCTCCACTGTGGCTTTTCTTACTATTACAGGAGCAGATCAATCAGAATGCTAGACACAGAAACTTTGACACTGGGGCAAAAGAAAAACTTCAAAAGGGAAAATTTCCCACCAAGTCAAAGTCATAGGAATTTACAGCATAGTCTTTACCTGTAATCGCAAACCCCAGATTAAGATGAGAAAACAGAATTACAATTACAGCCAGGTGTACTGCTAGGAAATCCAAGGAAACTTCCTGTTTGTCTACGGCAAGAGTTCTACATAATCAAGGAAACTAAGTGGCAAAGACAACCTGGAAGAAAGATTTCAATAGACAATAATACCTAAACATATTTTCATATTGTAGCCAACATCCTGAAGAATATATGGCTAGAAAAATATATGTTAGAGAGAATGGAATTTAAGAAAAGAAAACACTTGTTTCTGTAACATTAATTCACTATATCAAGGACTCAACAACAAAATTTGAAAAAAGAAAAACCCATAAAAATTAAATCCATGAAATTTTGGCTGAGAAACCAAAGAGGTATTATAAAAGCAGTAGACAAGAGAATAAAGAAACAAAACTTGGTAAGCAAAGCTTATCTGTCATGAACATTGCCACAAAGAGGAAGAATATAAAACTTGCAATGGGGACTTGAAAGATGGCTCAGAAGTTCAAGCACTTGCCTTCAAAACCTAATTGGCCTAGCAGGGCATGGTGGCTTACGCCTTTAATCCCAGCACTCAGGAGGCAGAGGTAGGAGGATCACCATGAGTTCGAGGCCACCCTGAGACTACATAGTGAATTTCTGGTCAGCCTGGGCTAGAATTAAACCCTACTTCAAAAAACAAAAAATAATTAAAAAAACAAAACCCTAATGGCCTAGGTTCTAAACCCTAGTGCCCATGTAAAGCCAGATGAACAAAGTGATTCACGCATCTGGAGTTCATTTGCAGTGGATGGAGGCCCTGGCACACCCATATTCTCTGACTATCTCTGTATCTTTTATCTTGGTTTCTGTCTTCATACAAATGAATATTAAAAAAAAAATCTAATCAGAAGTGTTAAACACAAACACAAATTCCCACAAATGAGAAAAAACAGAAGATGAAAGTAATCCAAGAGAGCCATAGCTATGAAGAACTCATAAGGAGCCAAGGCTTGTGGAAAACAAACCAGAGATGCATGGTCTCTAAGTTATATAAAATGATCCAATACTCAGTAACATTACTTGGCTAGAGAATAGGCATGTTTTTGTACACAAGGCTTACAGAAATCTAAGTATAATTAATGGCACACAAACTCAATCAATATTAGAACAATATCTTAGTTAGGTCAATTAAAAATAATCACAAGATGATATAGTAAAAAGAGGGAGAAACAAAGGAGCTAAACAAAAGAGAAAAAGGACATGCATGGGGAGAAGTTTAAGATGAAGAAGAAGAGCAAGAGAAGAAACAGGAGAGAAAGGAGTTGAAGGGAAACCAGAAGAAACAGAAGAGAAAAAGGCATAAAGTAGCAAGAAGGGAGGTAAGGAGGAAGAAAAGAAGGGGGGATGAGGGAAGAGAAACAGAAAGCTCAACGTCTGACCCCATGTTTTATTGCACTAACCTCCATTTCATTAATTTCTGGCCTGATGCTTTATTATTTCTTACTTTGGGTTTGGCTTGTTTTTGTTTTACTCACACCTCGAGTGCCATCATTAGGTTGCTTATTGGAGATCTCCCTGATTTTTTTTTTAGTGTAAGCACCCATAGCTGTGAACATTCCTATTAAAACTGCCATAGCTATATCCCACCATTTCTGGTAAAGCTATGCTTTCATTTTCATTTGATTCTAACAATTTTTCAATTCTTGAACTCTGATTTCTTCAACATTGTATCAGTTCCAAGTATTTGTGTAGCTTCTCTTTCTTTCTCTCCCACTTTCTTTCTTTCTTTTATGAGAGTGAGGGAGAGAGAGAGAATTGGCACTCCAGAACCTCCATCAACTGCAACAGACCTCCAGACGTGTATGGTACCTTGTGCACATGTGCGATCTTGTGTACTTGTATCACCTTGTGCACCTGGCTGATGTCAGACCTAGAGAGTCAAACATGTGTCCTTAGGCTTTTCAGGCAAGTGCCTTACCCAGTAAACCATCTCTCTGGCCCTGTAGCT
This sequence comes from Jaculus jaculus, assembly GCF_020740685.1. Classification (NCBI taxonomy): domain Eukaryota; kingdom Metazoa; phylum Chordata; class Mammalia; order Rodentia; family Dipodidae; genus Jaculus; species Jaculus jaculus. The sequence goes on from NC_059119.1 coordinate 25,460,405, forward strand.
TCACTTTCTACTGATTTCTAGTTTCATTCCACGGTGATTTTACAGAATACAAGAGATTATTTTAATTCTTTCATATTGGTTAAAACTCGCTTTGAAGGCGTGGCTCAGTGGGAGAAAGAGAGGTGGTCAAGTGCAGGTAATGAGAGGGGACTGAGATCAAAACACATCACATATATGTAAAAAACTGTCAATAAAAATTAAACAAATAAAATGAACGAACTATGGGGAGGGTCTTGCATTGTGGCCTAGAATATATTCTATCTTAGAGATGTTTCCATGTGCTGGTACAAAGAATGTGTGTGGCATTTCTGTTGGATGGAATAACCTGTAGGTATCTGTTAGGTCTATTTGAGCTTATTGTATAGCTTAACTCTGGAGTTCCTTTGTTCATTTGTAGTTTGGATGATTTATCTAATAAAGACAGAGTAGGGTATTAAAATCACCTGTTATTATAATACAAGGACCTATGAGATCTTTATAGGCATTAGTATTTGTTTGATGAAATTGGGGTCCCTAATGTTTGATATACATACATACATACATACACACAAAAAAAATACATATCTGATATGCACATATCAGCACAGCTATTCCAGCATTCACTTGATAAACTGACTTTCATCCTTTGACTCTCCATCTGTGAGTGTCCTTACCAGGAATATGAGTTTCTTGCAGACAACAGACAACTGGATCTAGATTTTCTTTAATTCATCAATTTATTTGTAACCTCCTTGAGGTCATTTAGCATTTTCACTAATAAACTTTTGAAACTTTCATCAGGCGTTTTACCATTTCATTGTCTTTAATATTTACTTGTCTATCTATCTTGACAGAGAGATAGAGGCAGAGAGAGAAAGGGTGTGCCACGCCCTTCGGTCACTGCGAATGAACTCCAGACGTGTGCGCCCACTTGTGTGTGTGCACATGTACAACACTGCGCACTTATATCACTGAGCATCTGGCTTATGTGAGACCTGGCAATTCGAATATGAGCTCTTAAACTTTGCATGCAAGTGCCTTAACCAATAAGGCATCCCCCTAGCACCTTCTGTGTCTTTTTTTAAATTAAATTTTATTTTTTTAAAAAAGGTTATTCTCTTAGATACCCTCTCCTCTGTTCCCATTCCAATTAGGGCCCTTCTCATTGGGATTATTGGCAACCATTGTAGGGTCATGAAGGCACCATTAGAATTTTATAATCCATTAGCTGAAGACATGTGATCATTTATTTAGAAGTTATACCTTGTATTTTCATATTTCTTGTGTTTCTTTGATGTGATTTTTCACATCTGTCTAGGCACCACTTCCTGTTATATTTGAGTATCTTCTTACTGAGAAGCCCACTCTTGAGGGTTCAATCCCTAGTAACCCTCTTGGAGGAGTCTTCCACATCTCCTCTGGGAACTGTGCCTCCCGAATAAGTTTTGGTTGATGTAACAGTCACAGAAAGAGACCCTCAATATTCTATCTCAGAAATTCTATCAGCCTTGTTAGCTGTGACCTCACACAGTTACTTGAGATGATCAAAAATTGATAAAAATTAAGAACTAAACTATGACTAAATTTCAGTGTTAAAAAGCATTCACTCCATGTTAAAATGGCTATAAAATGGAATTTGGTGAATTTAATTACTATAGACATAGATGGATAAAACAAAAGAGTCTACAAGCTAAACATCTATCTTAAGGAAGCCATGAATGACTTAAAAGAAGAAAATGAAGAACTTGGCCTAAAATTCTACCAAGAAAAGTATTAATCAGTTAGAAAAAGAAGAGAATAAAATGATACTCTGGAGTTACCTTACATAAATAGAAAGATGAAAACATGATTTCACTGTAAACTCTAACACAGGCATAAGAAATATATATGTTTTTAAGTCCAAATGATGCCAATAGAAGTTAGAGAAGATATTTAACTTTAAGTACTTGGGGGAAATCTCAGTAATAACAGTGGTGACAGAATAGCAAACAATATGTAAAATGTATAGATTGACACAACAAAGGATCAAATATAATTATCAGTGGTTAAGTGGTCTCTTTAGAGTAACTTTTTTTGTTGTTGTTGTTGGTGGTGGTGGTTATGTATTAGAATTAAACCCAGGGCCTTGTATATATGCTAGCCATATGCTCTACCACAGAGCTACATCCCTATCCCACCAATGTTCTTCTTTATAAGATGAAATTGAGTCCAAATTCAGATGCATACTGACTATAAGAGAACCACAATGATTTGAATATAACAAATATTTTCAAGATACACAGATAAAAATAATAAGGGGAAATATACCAGCTCTTTTATGAAGTTGGCTTTTAAGCTATATAACATTAAATTGGATGACAATTTTTGTATCAGTAAAGTTTAAAAAGCTAATGAAGTTGGGGATTACAGAAGCATGTAAAGCAAAATCTGATTAAAAATAAGAAGAAAGTAGACTCAAAGGCATAAAGACAGCCAATCCCCAGGCTGTTAATCATTTATTAAGAAGAATGGAAATTAAAATAACATTAGACAAAAGATTCAGTGGTAATTAAACTCACAGTGATGACAGAAAGAGAAGGAATGGATAGAAATAAAATTAAATTGAACACTTAAAAATCAGTAAGTCGGACGCACAAAATGGTTCATGCCTCTGGAGTTCTTTTGCAGAGGCTAGAGGCCCTGGCATGCCCATTATCTCTCTTTCCTCTCTCTCTCTAATAAATAATTGTTTTTGAAAATTAGTAAGTGGTGATATGGGTATGTCACGTGCCATGTTTTACTGTGCGCTTAACACCACTTGTGGTTTTTGTCCCCTCTAACCCCTTTGGGTGAGGTAAGCAATTATCATCCTTTTATGAGAAAAATGAGACATGAGGAAATTAATTAATTTTCAATTAATAAAACAACAATTTGGTCCCTGATAGCCTAACTTTTATACTATAATTAAGTGTGCACAGTGTAGGATAACCTGACAGTAAAATCCAATGAGAAAGTCTAGGAAGGAAATGATATGCCCAGGCCTTAGGATGAACACAGGGCAACCATTACACATGCACAAGTACAGACACCAAGAAAGGAGAGAGAACAGAGAGCAGGGGAAAGCAGGAGAGCAGGGAAAGGGAGGAGAAGAGAGGAGAGGGGAGGGGAGGGGAGGGGCGGGGCGGGGCGGGGCGGGGCGGAGCGGAGAGGAGAGGAGAGGAGAGGAGAGGAGAGGAGAGGAGAGGAGAGGAGAGGAGAGGAGAGGAGCGGAGCGGAGAGGGAAAGGGTTAGGAAGAGAAGGGGAAGAGAGGAGAGAAAGATATAGTAATATATAGTGCTCCATTCAACAGTTCAAAAAGAAATTACCAAACTGGGCTAGGCATGGTGGTACACACCTGTAATCCCAGCATTTAGGAAATGGAAGCAAGAGTATGAGAAGTTTTCTGGGCATGATGGTGCATGCCTTTAATCCCAGCACTCAGGAGGCAGAGGCAGGAGGATCATCATCAGTTTGAGGCCACCCTGAGAATACATAATGAATGTCAGGTCAGCCTGGGCTAAAGTGACACACTACATCAAAAATAAAAACCCACAAAAAGAGTACCAGAAGTTTAAGGTCATCCTCAACTACACATCAAGTTAGAAACCAACCTGAGCTACATGAGACCCTTCTCAAACAAACAAACAAAAAACATCAGAGGGTGTACAACTGGACTGGATTATAGTTTTATGGCATTAAAAATCTAATACGGGGCTGGAGAGATGGCTTAGTGGTTAGGCACTTGCCTGTGAAGCCTAAGGACCGCGGTTTGAGGCTCAATTCCCCAGGACCCATGTTAGCCAGATGCACAAGGGGGCACATGTGTCTGGCGTTTGTTTGCAGTGGCTGACAGCTCTGGCGTGCCCATTCTTATTCTCTCTCTCTTTCTTTCTCTCTCTGTTGCTCTCAAATAAATAAATTTAAAAAATAAAAAAATAATAAAAGATATATTCTTTAAAGATTTTTAATATGAGTCTAAACTATATTTTTATAAATTAGGATTCATTGTATAGGAATTTCTTCCAGCCGACGTTAAGTTCCAAATTGAAATAGAGGCCTGTTAGGACTCATGAAGTTCCAAAGCTTGTGAACGCTCAGGATATAAACAAGTCTGAGGACCTCACAGCTCTCAGGAATTTCCTGAAACTTACAAGATTTACAGGCCCTCCCCAAGGTTATAAAAGGAGTAAGAACTACTTGAGAGAGGAGGTATAGAGCAGCCGAACTACCTGGAGGTAGCACAGTGAGCCCCAGAGATAGCTCTCCTGGATTGCCACCCAGACTGTGGCAGGCTTTTTCATAATACAGCTGTCTTTCACTCACCCACTCTTCCGTAATAAACTCTCTGGGTCACTAAGTCACACCTGGAATAATTCTTTGATCTGTTGTTGGTACTAATGGATTTTTATTCACATCTCCCAAGGAAAAGTTAATGCTACAGATAGTTAATTATAATGCCCAAAGCAATGTGAATAATAACTGATAATTACAAAGTACATAATATGTACAAAGAAACAAGGGAATTTAAATAGTAAAAATATATATTTTATACAAATAAATGTGGTAATGCAGAAACTGATAAATTATAAACAATATGAGAATATAGAAACAAAATAATACAGAAGTTAATCCTTACCAATGATTATGTTACATTAAATATAAATGGATTAATCTCTCTGCTTAAAAAGTAGAATGGCTTTTTTCTTCAAACTTTGAACTAAGTGTATGTTATTTACAAGTGACTTGCTACATTCAAAGGCACATAATTAAAAGAATGGAAAAATATTCCAAGCAAACTGAAAACAATACAGGTATGACTGTGTTCATATAAGACAGAATCTATGTTAAAAAATCCTAAGAAATAAGAAAAAGCATTACATAATGATAAAATCAATCATTCAAGAGGGTACATGTATATACTAAATATTGTACATAAATATATTAGGAAAATATTAACAAAGCTGAAGGAATAAAGAACAACTTAAAAAAACATGGAGGAGGGCTGGAGAGATGGCTTGGTAGTTAAGGTGCTTATCTGCAAAGCCTTAGGACCCATGTTCAATTCCCCAGAAACCACATAAGCCAGATGCATAAGGTGGCACATACATCTGGATTTTGTTTGCAGTGCTGTGCCCAATCTTTCACTATCTCTTTCTCTCTCTAATAAATAACATAAAATAAATGTTTAAAATATGCATAATAAGAGGAAGCATGGAGAATATCATTAATCTACTTTCAACAATGATCACTGAGATAAAACAAAATCAATTAAAAACATAGATAGCAGAACATTTGAATCAACAGCAATAAAATAAAATGTTTGTGTTTGCTTTTCAAAACCAGGTGGAATATTCTTTAGTAACAATTACATGTTAGGGCATAATACAAGTTTAACAAATTCAAGATTGAAATCTTATCAGGCATCTTTCCCAACCACAAAGCCAAGAAACTAGAAAGCAGTAAGAAGAGAACTAAGAAAATTCACTAAATGTGGAGATTAAATGCTACATACCTCAACACCTGAACAAAAGTGCCTAAAATATATCTTTAGACAAATGGCAACAGAAAATCAACCTAACAACATGGAGCAGTAGCGGCTCTAAGCATCAATAGTAGTTCTGAGAAGAAAGAAATGATTACAGACTACAATGAGATGTCAAAAACACCCTAACTTTACAACTAAGAAAATCAGAACAAAGCCGGGTAGTGCGTGCCTTTAATCCCAGCACTCTGGAGAGTAAAGTAAGAGGATTGCTGTGAGTTCAAAGCCACACTGAGACCACGTAGTGAATTCCAGGTCTGGAATTCTCCATCCTGAGCTAGAGGGAGACCCTACCTCAAAATAAACAAAAAAAAATATACATATATAAATGAAAATGAAGACAACTGTTACCACAGAAATATAAAGATCTCAAAACACTATGAACAATTACACACCAACTAACTGGATAGCCTAGAAGGAAAGGGATAAATTCCTAAAAGGCATGCAACCTGCCAAGATAAGAAACAGAAATTCTGAACAGTAAGGGGATGGAAACAATAAACAAAATCCTTCTAATGAAGAAAAGCCGAGCGCTTCACTGGTAAAGTACACAAATAATTAGACAGAAATTAATGCAAATCCTCAAACTCTTCTAAAATATTAAAGTGGATGGAATACTTCCAAACTCACTTTATGAAGCTACCATTACCATGGTACCAAAGCCAAACAGCAATAATGCAAGAAAAGAAAATGACAGTTTTATATTCCCAACTAACACAGATACACAAAGCCTCAATGAAATACAAGCAAAGTAAAAGCAATGCATTAAGACAATCACACTCCAGAACCAAGTGGACCTTATTGGGAAGATACAGGAAGGATGTGAGAATAGTCAAATACAGACACACCAATGATTGTGACACACTACACTAATATAACAAAGAATAAAGATTACATATCCACCTCAGCAGATGCCATAAAAATAGCTGATAAAACCCAAGATCCATTCATAATAAAATGATCTCATGAAATTAGAAACAAAAATCAGCATAACTGGGCTGGAAGGATGGTATAGTGGTTAAGGCGTTTGCCTACAAAGCCAAGGAACCCAGGTTTGATTCCCCAGGACCCACGTTAGACAGATGCAAAAGGGGCACACACATCTGGAGTTCCTTTGCAGTGGCTGGAGGCCCTGATGCACCCATTTTCACTTTCTCCCTTTCTCTGTCAAATAAATAAATAAATAAACATAGTTTTTTAAAAAAAAAAAAAAAAAAAAAAACAAGTGTAACTGAAGGCTACCTACAAGTCCCACAGCTACAATCACTCTTACTGGGGAAAAGATGAAAGCTCGAGAGATCAGGAATAAAACAAAACAAGGACACTCAGTCTTGCCACATATACTCAGTGCACTGAAAATCCTAGCCAAAGAACCAGAATGCAAAATAAATAAAAGACATTTAAAATTAGAGAATATAAAGTAGAAATGCTTCTGATTACAGATGAAACAATCTTCTATTATCAAGTAAATATCAGAAACAATATATTTTCAGGATTCAAAATTAACATAAAATCTGGAGTACTGCTATACACTAACAATGAACATGAAAAATAAATTAAGAAAAACATCCCAATCATAAAATATAAACTTAGCAAAGGAAGTAAAGGAGATATGCCATGAAAACTATAAAATATGTGGCTGAAGACTTGGCTTAGTGGTTAAAGAGCTTGCCTATAAACCCTAATGTCCCTGGTTTAATTCCTCAGTGCCCATGTAAAACCAGAAATGCAGGAAAGAGAGTTTGCAACACGGTCTTGTGTTTTGGGAATGGCCATGGGCAGTGTGAAGCAGGGCTGCTGGATGCCTGCATGGAGATGCTGGGACCATGAGATGGCTGCTAAGAAAAACTTTCAGCCCTGATGAAGTTTTTCAGGACTGTGAGTAGCCTAGCTGAAGGGGCGGAATTGAAACTCGAGAGACTTGTTGCTGTTAGAATTATCAGGCTTGCAGACTTGTCACTGGTACAGTTGTACTTGGAGCTAAAGAGTTTGGTGTTTGCCCTGTTTAAATCATGTATTGCTTGAGCATTTCTTTGCTATGCCCAATGCCATCTTTTGCAGTGAATGTAATTTGTAATGCATTCTGTGCCATTATGGGTTTTTTTAGGTCATTTTTTGGTATTATGGCTCAGTTAAAAGATCTTGGACTACAGGGATGAATGGGCATCATTGGAATTGATAAAAACTATGGGGACTTTTAAAGTTGGATGAATGCATTGCATTTTATATCATGTACGGTTATCAGTTTATGGGGGTCAGGGGTGAAATGTGGTGGTTTGATTCAGGTGACCCCCATAAACATAGGTGTTCTGAATTCTAGGTTCCCAGATGATGTATATTTGGGAATTAACACCTCCTGGAGGCAGTGTATTGTTGGGAGTAGACTTTCGGGTATTATAGCCAGTTTCCCCAAGCCAATGTTTGGCACACTCTCCTGTTGTCATGGCCACCTTATGTTGGCCAGGAGGTGATGTCCACCCTCTGCTCATGCCATTTTCCCTGCCATCATGGAGCTTCCCCCTGGAGCCTGTAAGCCAAAATAAATCTCTTTTTCCCCACAAGCTTCTCTTAGTTGGGTGATTTCTAACAGCAATGAGAACCTGACTGTAATACCTACCTTAAAAAAACAATAAAAATAAAATAACACTACTACCTAAAGTAAACTATATACAGTAAGTGCAACTCCTAACAAAATTTTCACAGACATAGCCTAAATTTCCCATAGAACAAGGAATGACTACTGAACAGCTGAAGCAATCTTCGGCAGCTAAAACAAAGATAGCAGTGTCATTATTACTTGATGTCAACATATCCTACAAAGCTTTAGTAAACCTAATACCATAGCACTGGATAAGACAGACACAGAGACAGATAATGGAAGAGAAGAGAGAGCCTAGAAACAAACCTGTGCATTCACAGTGAACTGATCTCTGAGGAGGCTGCCAAGAGTACACAGTGCGGGGGGGGGGGGGGGGTGACAGGGACACATACTCTCCAACAAATGGCACTGGGAAAATTGGATATTTCACATGCAGAGGATGTACAACCCCTCAAATCATATATAAAACTTAATTCAAAATGAATTCAAGACTTAACCATAAGCTATGAAGCTAACACTTCCTAAAGAAAACTGGGGAAAAGCTTTTTGATGTTGCTCTGGACAACGATTATTATTTTACTGTTGCTGTTGTTAACACAAGAATACAGAAAAACACAGCAAATAGACAATTTCAACTGCAACTAAAAATCTTCAACAGAAAAAAAAAAAAAAAAAAAACAAACTTCTACCCAATAAACAAACATGCTTTGGAATGGTAGAATATATTTGAAAACCATAAACATGATTATGTGCTAAAATTCAAAACATACAAGCCACTCACAACTCAACAACAAGAAAATAAGAAAAAACAACTTGATTTAAAGGTGGCAAGGAACTGGGCAGGGTGGCACATACCTAAGGGAGAAAGATGGTGAAAGTGAAGCCAGCTTTGGCTAAATAGCGAGACTGGCTCAAAAAAAAAAAAAAAAAAAATTAGTGAAAGGTCTGAATAGATGTTTCTCAAAACATACAAACTGACAGTAAGTGTGTAATAAAATGTTCTAGTGGTCAGATCATCACGAGTCAAAACCACAGTGGTATCTTACTCCTATTACAATGGCTATTATATTTAGGATGCATAAAAGGGACAAGTTTACACTGTTTTTGAAAATGTTAATTACCCTATGCATTATGGAAAGGACTTCAGAGATTCCTCACAAACTACATATAGAACTTCTATATGATCTAGGAACCCAACTTCTTGGTTAATATGTAAAGAAAAATGAAGTCAATCTCTTGAAAAGAAACCTCTACTTCCATGTTCATTACAGCACTATTCGCAATGGCCAAGGTAAGGGATTGACCTAATCAACCACGAGAAAACAAAACAAAATTTCTATCTATGGAAGAACAGATAAAGAAAATGTGGTATAGATGATAGATGAAGCGAGCAGGGATGCTAATTTGGTTTTTATAAAGGAAACTGACATTTGTAAAATCATGAATGAACATTGATGCCATTATTTCAAGTCTAAAGGCAGAGGCTGGAGAGATGGCTCAGTGGTTAAAGGACTTGCTTGCAAAGCCTGATGGCCTGGTTTTGATTCCCAAGTACCCACATAAAGCCAGATGCACTAAGGGGTACATGTATCTATAGTTTATTTGCAGTGGCCGGAGGCCTTATTACACACATAGTCAGTCTCTCCCCCATGTCTTTCTGTTTCTCTCTTAAAGTAACTAAAAAAAAATTTAAAAAATAAAAACGGGAACAGAGAAACAAATGCTACATGATATCACCTATATGTTGAATTCGAAAATGCCAAATTCATAGAGTCACAGAGTAGAAAGGAGATTGCCAAATACTGTGGACTGGGAATGTGCGTACAGAATTTAATCATGGAGAATAAAGGAATACTTCAACCTATACCTTAAGTCTGATATAAAAAATTAATTTCAGGGCTGGAGAGATGGCGTAGCGGTTGGGTGCTTGCCTGTGAAGCCTAAGGACCCTGGTTCGAGGCTCGGTTCCCCACGTCCCACGTTAGCCAGATGCACAAGGGGGCACACGCGTCTGGAGTTCACTTGCAGAGGCTGGAAGCCTTGGCGCGCCCATTCTCTCTCTCTCCCTCTACCTGTCTTTCTCTCTGTGTCTGTCGCTCTCAAATAAATAAATAAAAATATTTTTAAAAAAATAATTTCAAATTGATTACAAGCCAAAATTAAAAATATAAAACTATGAAAGTTTCAGAAGAAACAAAAACAAGAGAAAATATTCAGACTCTCAGGCCAGGCAAAGACTTGGCACAAAAACATACAGGAACCTGTCCATTTCTAAATTGGGCCTTATCAAGCTGCAAACTTAAGGGCTAGGGATGTAGCTCAGTGAGTAGAATGCTAGCTTAGTATGCATGAAGCCCTGTGTATGATCACTAGTGCCACATAAATTGGTTGTATCGTGGTAGATGCTTATAATCCCAGAACGCAGGTGGTAGAGGCAGGAAAATCAGAAGTTCAAGTTAATTCTTCAATGCATAGCCAATTCAAAGCCAGCCTGGGATATATAAGGCCACGCCTCAAAAAAAATGAAACTTTTTGTTGTGAAATATCTTGTTAAGAGATTGAAAAGACAATGCAGAGTGGGATAAAATATTTGCAAGCCACATTATCAGACAAAGAGCTATTATCTAAATTACATAACATTTAAAAAAATCAATGGTGATCATCACTGTCCAATTAAAAAATGGGAAAAATATACCCAAGTATTTTTAAAAATAATGTATTTATTTGCAAACAAAGAGAGAGAGAATGAATGAGTGTACCAGGGTGTCTAGCCACTGCAAACAAACTCCAGATGCATGTACCATTTTGTGCATCTGGCTTTCAGTGGGTACTAGAGAATTAAACCCAGATCATTAGGTTTTGCAAGCAAGTGCCTTAACTGCTGAGTCATCTCTCCAGCCCCATCCAGACATCTTAATGAAGAGGATACAAACACACAGGCATATTAGAAGTGTTAAATCTTAAGGATATATAAATTAAAACCACAATGAGATATCACTCTATACATATCAGAATGATCAAATGAAAACTAGAGACAATACTACTACTAAAACTAGAGACCAAATACTAGCACAGTTTCTTACAAAATTCATGCAGTTGCTATTCAGCCTAGCAACTGTGTTCTTGTGTATTGATCACATGTAAATGAAACCTTATGTTCACGGAAAAAGCTATGCACATAGTAGCTTTATTTATAATTGCCAAGAACTGGAAGCAACCCAAATGTCCTTCAATGGGTGGATGGTTAAACAAGCTGTGGTACATGGACTACACTAGTCTGTTAAATTCAATGAACTATGAATACATACCACAACCTGGATGAATCTCCAAGGAATTACGCTGACTGGAAAAGCCATGTCAAAAAGCACTATTTATGTAACAGATTTGATGCGGAATGTGAATAAACCCTGCCAATTGTATCAGTGTCAATACTCTGATTGTAATCTAATACTGCAGTTTTGCAAAATATTTCACTGGGGAAAACTAGGTTGATCCTAGGAGACCTTTCTGTGTTATTGCTTACAACTGCATGTGAATCTATAGCTATTTCGATAAAAATGTCAATTTCATAAAGATACGAGGCAATACCATATTGAATTTTGAACCCTAATCAAGGACTTTGAACCCTTAACCAGGCAGTGGGGAGCCATTCAAGCAGGTTGAATATGGATGGCTTAATATATCTGTGGATCAGAAGAACCAATAGGATGGTGGTGAGTGTGATGGATTAAAGGAGAAGTTATTCAAGCAAAAATTCCACAAGCAGAGCTCAATATTGAAGCCAATATTGTTTCCAACTAAGTGTGACAATGATCTATGCTCATGACCACTTCAAGAACTACATATGCAGTCCACACTCATGGGACTCAAGTTCCTTGGCAATTTGCCCTTGTTTGGGAATCTGATTATAAAATAAAGAGAATGTCCGGAGTTGTCTCGCTACATTGAACTCATTATTTTATTCCATGATTATACATTTTACAAAAGTGAAAAAGTACTTGATATTTAAAATGCTACACCTTTATAAACGTAAGTAAAAGAAAATGTTCCAGCCTGGCGTGGTGGTGCACGCCTTTAATCCCAGCACTCGGGAGGCAGAGGTAGGAGGATTGTGGTTAGTTCGAGGCTACCCTGAGACTCCATAGTGAATACCAGGTCATTCTGAGCTAGAGTAAAACCCCACCTCAAAAAAAAAAAATAAAAATAAAAATAAACAGAAAAAGCGCTCCAATCCTTGCAATGCTTAGCATGCCTGTACAAAACAATTTTAAGATGTTTGAAGGTTTGAAAATATATTAAGACATGGGATTTTAATTAATTTTAGGTAAATGTTGATAGAATTTGGAATCCAGGTTTAAATATCTGAGGAAATTTAATTTCAGTGTTTTGATTTACTAGCTTTATAAGCAGTATTTACAGGTTCCAATTAATATGATTTCATTAGCTTGTATATTTATGTAATTGCGCATGAAATACAATACATGATAGCAGCTCTTCTCACATCCTAGGCATCCTCATTATCCAGTTGGATATGTGAGTTTATCTCTGCCTGGGATTCTCTCCATGACGTTGGCCCACCTTTAACAGGGTCATGGGGCCACCGTCCAATCATGGTTTGAAGCCTTTCAGAGCCGAGGCTGCAAAATTCAGAAGGAAAACGAGCTTACCTTATGGGATTGTCCATCCTGGATACCGTAAGGAAGGCAGCAAGGTTGGCTGTGTAGGAGGAGCACACAATGAGGGTGAAGAGCCACCAGCTGCCCATCACAATGCGCATGGCCACCGAGTTCACAGAAGACTCGCCACCTGTGGGAGACAGACAGAGGGGTTGACCCATGCCTGCCACTCATTCTTGTCACTGGGAAGATTCTGTCCTTTGGACAGACTTGTCATTGCAGATGCACTGGGGAGCTGGAGAATGACCATCCTTGGGCTGTATTTTTTTTTTTAATAGGGTCTCACTTTAGCCCAGGCTGACCCAGATCTCACACTGTAGTCTTAGCCTGGCCTCAAACTCACAGCAACCCTCCTACCTCTGCCTCCCAAATGCTGGGATTAAAGGCGTGCGCCACCACGCGCGGCTTAGTTATTTATTTATTTTTAGGAAAAGTCCTTAAAGCTATCAGTACTGGACAAGGTCAGAAGATCACAAAAGACAGAAAAAGTTAAAATTGAACTTTGTCTCAATATCAGGATCACACCAAAATCTTCCAGCTCGAAGATTTGGCCTCATAGTGGAAGAGCTCCCTGGGCTACAGGGTATGTACGTCTAGCAATTTCAAATTCACATGAAGTAGACAGGAATTCTGTAAATACAGAATTACTTCCTGCCTGGAGGCCTTCTCAGCTTTCCTTTGACCCACAGAAATGAGATATACCATGTTACTTCTATTAATATTCAGCCCTCACTGGATGATTTTTTCCCCAGGATTTTTAGAAATCACAGAGTGTAACTTTCAGTGAGAAAATGCTTCTTTGAGGCCAATTATTATTTCTCTTTGGTCCCTTAGGTGGTAGCAGAGGAAAGCTTCTCTCTCACTATTTCCCTTATATACCCTTGCTAAGCTTTGGCCGGGATGCACATAGGGCATTGAGAACTTGGCAAGTTAGGGCTGGAGATGTGGGCTAGCGGTTAAGGCGCTTGCCTGTGAAACCTAAGGACCCACGTTGTCCTCTCCAGATCCCACGTTAGCCAGATGCACAAAGGCGAGGCAAGTGCAAGGTCTCACATGCCCTCTAGATGGCACAAGCGTCTGGAGTTTGGCTGCAGGGGCTGAGGCCACTGGCATGCCAGTTCTCTCTCTCTCTCTTTCTCTCTCTCTCTAAAAAAGAAAGAAACTTACAATGTTCACTTAAAAAGAACTTGACAATTTAATCATTTCCAGCCCAAACTGCAGAATCCTGCAACTCGCCAGTGCATGGGAATGTTCTGAGAAGGAGACCTCTTAGAACCAGCAGACTTTGGATCCCAAGAATCACTGGAACGCTGCCTATGTGACTGCAGCGCAACTGCGGTTCATTTTTTCCCCACTAAGGCTGCAGAGTTAAGCAAGCTTTGGCGTTTCACTTGACAACCTCATGCGCATGGCAATCAATCCATGGTGGAAGGTCTGGTGAATGCAAAGATCTCCCGTTAATTTTATCTGAAGTGGGGAGTCAGCATTGGAAGCCAAGCTCCTCGTTGCCATTTCACTTAATTGCTGTCTGATATTGCTGAAAGAAACCAAGTTGAGCCTGATACCAACAACTGTCCTAAAGATTATCATAGAACTGCATTTGAAAATGCCTTGTAGGGAAGGCCTCTGAGAACTCTGCCAGAGGAGAGATTCCTCCAAGTGCCCCGGGGTCTATTCAAGCATCAGGACACTGGGAAGGTACCTTGCTGGACGAAGGCTCCGTAGACGATCCAGATGGCACTGTGCAAGGTGGCGGAAGCGGAGGAGGGCCGTGGCTGGGCGGCGCTCTGAGCCCTCACCGCCTGGATCCGGTTCAACACAAAGATGAGCACGCCGACCACGGGGACGGCCGCCGCGATGCAGGCCCACACCGCGAAGTCGAACGGGGCAAAGAGGGAGAAAATGCTGATTTTTTCCTCGGGCTTCTTGATGAGAATGCCCACCGAGTAGTCCATGTACCGCTTGCTGAAGTCCACAACGCTCTCCCTCTCTGGGGTGATGGTGATGGCGGAGATTGCCAAGTCTGCTCTCTGTAAGGCAAGGGCAATGTCAGCTTCCTGTTTCTCCACCTAGGTGGAGATCCACCCTCTGCCCACTGAGCAGTTCTGCTCAGAGGTGATGGATTTGACAGCTGATCCTCTGGGACTTCAGAAAATATAAGTGTGTGTGGGGGGGAATCCAACACCATACCTATTATTTCTCTCGTCTTAGAAACTTCTCTTCTCATACCTAAAAGCTCCTCAAAATTTCTGGATAATTATGTCTACCAGGGCTGGAGAGATGGATGAGCAGTTAAGACACTTGCCTGCAAAACCGAAGGACCCAGGCTTAACTCCACAGGACCCAAGTAAGACAGATGCACAAGGTGGCACATGTGCCTGGAGTTCTTTGGCAGTGGCTGAGGCCCTGGTGCACCCATTCTCTATCTGTCTTTTACTCTCTTCCTCTTTCTCTCTCCCTCTCAAATAAATAAATAAATAATACAAAAATATATTTTAAAATGTCTAGGAATGTGACTTTACTATTCTAGGAACTGCAGTTGGTTTTCACAATTTGATAGTTCCACTTAGCAAACGTTATCTCCCTTGTTTTGCCTGTATTCCAGTCACACGTGAACAGTTGTGAAACCTACTACTGGGAAGAAGTTTTACTAAGAAGGTTCCTTTGCCTCTGACCTCCCACCAAGACACCTCCACCTTCTTGGCTCATCTGTGCCTTCCTTCTACATCAAGGCCACAGTTGCTTCCCCCACACCTCTGCCACATCCCCATCAAGCCTCGGCAAGTTCTATTAACCCACACTTACCACTCACTCTTTCAAAATACTTCAGAAGTTATATGGTGAGTCGTACAACTACAGAGTCTCATTAACATACCAGTCTCTTGTTTTATATGCAAATCCTCCTAATAGAACGGTCAGTGACTTATTTCTTTCTTCTACTACCCTTAACTCAAAGCCTGAAGATGTGAAGGGCTAAGTCCTCCTATATAAGGAGGAATAGCAATGTGAGCAGGGAGTCTCTCTGAACATGTCATATGTGACCTGAAAATTATATTCCAACATTTCTCTTTCCAACAGGATTCAATGTAAAGGCAGACAGACCACGATAAGATGGAACCAGGATGAGGAAGAAGCTGCCCATTGTAGTGGGGATTACAAGCCCCATCCTCGATTAGTGAACAGCAGTGAACAATGGAGTCTACAGCCCCCCCTTTGACTATAAAAGTACTGAAAGGCAGCCAACAGCTTGGCTCTTGGGCCTCCAAGTGTGAGTCATCAGAAGAATCAGGTGTGTCTCAGAATGAGCAATTATAACCTCAGATCCACCCTATATGCTCAACTGAGGGGAATTCAGATAGAACTGCATAGGGTTTAATGTGTGAGCTGGAGGGCTAAAGTCCCAAACTGAAATCCAACAACAGGGTAAAAAAGAAATAATGGTGGAGGGGCCTATGTCAGAGCATGTCTTGTTCTCTCTCTCTCTTCCCAGGAACCAAAGATCCAGGGTCCTCTTTGAGAACCAGAAAAGCTTGACCCATATTTAAAAGCTGTAGAAGATGCTTGGCTGGAACAGAGTAAGTTAACAGCATAGGAGAAAGGAGTCTTAACTTATGAAGAAAGATGTGTGAGAGGCACAATGGAGTCAACCTGTGTCACACATGTACAGATGGCAACTTGAGTGAAATACAGGGGATAACAGGTACCCATGTGTGTGCATGTCATAACGAGAACGTCATATCCAAACACCTTGATTTATTTTCCTGACTTAATTGAGGACAGAAGGTATTTAGGTAGCTGGAGGAGAAGGGTACATTTTGTGACCATATCTGAGGGATATAATCATGGTTTGCAACAAAGCACAAGTTGAAGGGATTTGAGCTGTATGTACTGGAGGTCTGGCCAAGGATGGAGACCATACCTAATGAGACCTTACTCTGTACCGACTTGGCATAGGCTTTTCTAACTTACATGGAGAAACCTGGATGCAGAGCGTAGATGATAGAATCTATTTAGGATTTGTATGTAACAAGGAAATCTAGGACACAGGAAATCCCATGGAATGAAGTATAACGGGATTTGTGTGGTCAACCACAGGACATGCATGATAGGGAAGTCTGCAGAATCAGAAGGGTACAGAAATATCCAAGAGGGATGTACCCCAAATACTTAAGTCAAGGGGGAAAGAGGCAGACACCAAGGCTCATGCATGGACCTCCGCTTACATGAAACGTCCCCTGTACAGAACTCTATAGAGAAAGCAAGTAGGTAAAGGTTTGCCTGGGCTGGAGGTGAGAATGCCATTGGCTGTCAACAGAAAGGAGTGGCTGCACACAGGAGTAATGACAGTGCTCTCAAGCTAGACTATGGCAATGGCTGCATCACTTGGGGCATTAACCAAACATCATTCAAGTGAACATCTAAAATGGTAAATTTTATAGCGTTGAAATTCTATGGCAATAAAGTTGTTTTCATAGAAGAGATGAAGGAAAATTGGAAAAGTAATGGGCCTAGCATCTACCTCCGCAGATCTAGAAAGCAAAGCCACCCATGCTTCAGAAATAAAGCCCCCAAACAGGCAGAAGGATAGCTTGTGGTCACGGAGTCAGACAGTGGCTGGCATGCAATGCTGTGGACACTGGAGCCACACAGCAATGCTCACGGGAGGAGAGGGCTCCAAGCCCTGGGAGTCTAGGCTCTTCCATAGCAACGTCAGAAATTGAAAAGGTTGGTGGAAGCAGTGATATTAGAGAGGGGGTCACCGCTGTAAATAACTGTGGGTAAATGACCCGGATGTTGTGAGGTGACAGCGGCAAGAATGGGCATATGGTGAATTGTCTTCATGCCATGAGTTTCAGTGGGGATGTGTTCTCCTGGGAGGGTAACATGTGAGAGGCATGCAAGGAGCTTAAGAACTGCATTGCTGACACAGCAGTGCGGACAATGCACACGTTCATTAGCATGGGCCACTTACACCTGCTTGAGTACACGCTGCTCTTGTAGTCTATAGGAGAATAAGCACTCGGTAGAACCCCAGGGACTGGGATAAATTTCCTAGTTCAACCTTAGTGTAAAGATGATTTACTGAAGTGTGTATTGCAGAGAGACAGCAATGGGCAAGGAAAATAAAGGCAGAAGGTCAGAGTGTGAGAAGATAAGAGAAACTGGCATAGCAGGAAAAGCAAGGAGAAAAAGAGGGCTTCGAAGGGTGGAGGGTGCTAACTGTGGTCAGTTCAGCTACCCCGAGGGCCAAGTTCAGGTACCTCCCAGAGACAGCAGCCTATACCCTCCTTGTGGCCCCGATCGTGGGACCTACCTTACTGATGAGCTCCCCGATCATTCCGTTCCAGGAGGTGTTCTGCAGCTGGTGACCGTACCTGCCGTCAGGGGCCTGGTAAATCTCATACTTGAAGCCCAGAGCCTTGGCCAGTGCATCTAGCACATCTATGGAAAACCCTTTGTAACGCTTGGGCTGTCCAAGGATGTTCTCCGCCACCATCACGAAAGGTTCTTCCTGGGGACAACAGAAGGAATGTTCTTCAACTCAGCAACAAGTTCACTGACAAATACTTCCAGGCCATTGCTGGAAAGACAGTTCTGATGAATCATGACTTGAGAATATTGAGGCAGGGAGAATGGCTTGGTGGTAGAGCCCAAGATGAATGCACATAAGGCTCAATTCCATCCTTAACTTTAACAGTATTAACAACAGCAATAATAATAGGATGTTAGCATTTAGCCAACTTCTACCTCGAAGCTGAATTCCTCCACCCTTTTTGAAAAGCACTTTATAGGTAATCAAGGGACAGAAGAAACCTCAGAATCACTAGGGCTACATGGGAAAGTGGAGATTTAATTGACGTATATATGTCTTCCCCAACCTCTGCCCTAACTCCTAGACCCTTAAGTAACATGGTGTGTTTTCTTAACGTCATTTGCAACATTCACACTGAACCATGAGCCTGTCCTCAGGAAATGCTCTGCATCTATGGGAACCATACAAGAAATATGACCTTCTCGTCCAGGATAACACATGGCAATAAAGCTATGTTGATGTCAGGCTGAGTGAAGACAGCTTTATATCTATCAAGTCGTACTAGAAAGGAAGAGCCGATTAATAGACCAAGGTCACTTCATAAGTCAAAGGACAGATTAATTAAGCACATGGATGCTAAATCCACAGCCATGCTAGGTGAATACAGGTTGTGTGCTTTGCCCTGTGGGCCAAGTGGCCAACTAGAAAAACCTCTCAGCCATCCCCATTGTCCCTTCTTGTGTGAAACTAACTATGAAGAGGCTTTTGGCACAGAGCCTCAATAAATGTATCTCATTAAATTAATTTTCCTAAGTAACTAGGTTATAAGGATTATTTGTGGCATACATATATGTAAATGCAGAAATACTTTAGGTAAATGTTTCCATATCCCTGGAATGGAGGGAAACATTTTCACTATATCTGGCCAATTGAAAAAAAAAAAAAAAAGTTCTTAAGGAGCAAAAAAAAGAAAAAAAAGAAAAGAAAAGGAATATGTACCTAAGGTGTCTCACTGAATGAAAGTCAATGATATGAGGAAAACTATTCAGAAATATTCAACTAATTAATGGCCTTCACAGTAAACTTCATATCATATGTGACCATCAGCAATCCTCTGCTAGGATAATGTCATCCTGCTAGCATTTCTTTGGAAACCCAAGCTGCCAATCCTAGTGCCTCCAAGCCCCAAGGAGCAGCAGTAAGTCAAGGCCCAATTGAATGGCCGAGTGTCCTTGGGAACCCAGCACAGGTGGCAGAAGTGGTCCTCAAATGCACCCAGGGGTTTCACAGATAATCTCTATCTTCACTCTCCCCTTAATTAATAACACAATTTGAATGGATGAAAGGCCTCCCAAGAACTCAAATAACCCCTTTGACATCCTCTTTAATCCCACATTAGCCAGAGAGAAACCTCTGACTTAGAAGCCTGGATGGTGAAGCTCCCACGACATCCCCAGGATCCTACCAAGACAGTCACCACTTTGAGAGTCAGTCCTTGGAGGCGGCTGCCCATGGGCCTCTCCTGCAGGCTGCCATTCAAGCCCTTCTCTGAGTCCCATGTCGCAAGCTGTGGAAGAAAAAACGGGATGTGAGGGATGGAAGTGGTACCCATGCATGCCTTAGGAGCTCCTCCTAGACCAGGATCCTGAATCAGGGAAGTGGGCAGAGAGTGGCTGTGTGGGCTTTAATTGAAAGATCCAGTGCTATCTCAAAACTGTAGATAAGAGAGGTATAACAAGACAGAAAAGTCCACTTCCTCCATCAACTTACCTGGAACTCTGCGATCTCACACATCCCTAGAAGGAAACCAGATAAGAACGTTTCTCTAGAATGAATGTTCATGTCCCATTTTATTCTGCTCTTCCATGGAGGCCATGCCATTGCTCCTTCCACAGTGTCCTCTTCTCTAATTACACCTTTGGCTTTCCTAGGCCATAGGGCCCTTATCTCTGGCCATTGCTACTCCCAAGCGCAGAATGAAATGTGCATTCTTGTCTTGTCCCCTGGCACCTACTTGCACCCAGGACCAAAAGCACCCTGTCCCAACACCAGAACTTTCTCTGATATGAGGTGGAAACTGAGAGTTAAACACATATGCTCTGTATCTACTGTATCATTATGAAGCTATAGGCTGTGTCCAACAGACAAATACATCTCCTCTGGGCATCATCAGGTGATGCAGGAGGACCCTATCTTGACTCAGAAACAACAGAGGAGGCAGGTATTCTTCAAAGTGATATTCCTCCTTTCATCCTTTAAAAGGATTTGACAAAATGACCAAGCCTTCATGTTACCAGTGCTTCTTAATTATTAACTGAGGAGCTACTAAAACGTATAGACACTAGACCCAGCTCAAGCCAACTAAATCAGAGCCTCAGGTTTTGGTCATGCGAGCGTTGATACTTCTGGAGTGGTCCTGCTAGCTCTTTGGGTCCCTGGGCTTCTAGCTTGGCTGCACATCAGGATATCTCAGAGGTCTTTTCGAACATACTGAAACCTTGCTCCACCTCCCGAGAGTCTGATTTAGTTGGTTTGCAGTGGACTAGACACGGATATTTCAGCTCCCTCCATGATTCAGACGTACAGCCGGGATGGTGAACCACTGCTGTGGATTAAAGTGGGAATTCTCAAACAATGGTACCTCCATAAATCACCTAGGGATTTTGCGTGAACTTTCAGATCCTGGGGCCTCAGATTATTCGTGTCTAACAAGCTCCTGATTGATGCTGCCATTGCGAGGCTGCTCCTGTATCGGGCCGTGTGGGTGTGTTTAACCCAAGCAGAAGAATGTACCGCTCTGTGACCATTTCCCACGGGCCCTGACACCCATGCCAGGACCTGCACACTGGACCCCAATAAGCCACGGTCCTAGAAGCTGTGGATCCTCTCACTTGAGACACGCTGCAGTTCTGAAGCCTTAAGCAAAACCACTGGAATGAGGCATGGAGTCTTAGATGTAGCTTAAAAGAATCTGGGGTCTCTTATTGCCACTTTGGACACAAAGCCTACTAAGTCCCACGCTACCCTATATAATAAGCTGCTTGGCGGTGAGGAGTGAATAATTTAATTCAGTGCCTGGCCATGTCCTCTGAAAAGCCCCACAACCACTGCTAGTTAGTCAAAGGGGGCACTGCAGGAAAGAGAAAGCTGAAATCTACCCAGAATTCTAATCAGAGGCATCAAAGATGTAAATGGCATCATTGAGATTCAAGAAACAGCGCTGGGAATTAGAAGCACTGAAGCTGGATTAAAATGCTCGTCAAAGAGGAAAGGAGGGGCTGGAGAGATGACTTAATGGTTAAGGCACTTGCCTGCGAAGCCTAAGGACTCATGTTAGACGCCCCAAGTCCCACGTAAGTCCGATACTGGAAGTGGATGCAGTGGGCAGGAATGTGTGTACATTATACCAGCTGTATCCACATTCCCATACCTGCTTAGTGGGAATTAAAGCTGTTAATCCCTGATTTGTGTTCCATACTCCCCTTGAGTATATGAAATTATAAAGCCCCCAACATGACCACCAGCGACTCAAAGAGTCAAGATGGAGGCAATCTAGACAATGACATATCAACTCTAGACAGCAAACATTCTGTAGTGTGTTGGAACAGGATTCTTACATCTGCTGCCAAACTGCTCTGGCACTGTGAAGGGAAGTCAACTCTTTGCTATCTTGGCCTGGATGAGCCAGGCTTTACCTAGATTTATACCGGGGACCATGCTTGGGCATGGGAATGGCGGGTAAAGTCAGGATGAAACATGGGATGAAGCCCAGTGCTGCTGGGGTTTCATATCAGCTCAAAGAAGAGCTCTGACTTGAAGTTTCTCCACAACATGCTCTGCTTCTAGGCACTTCTGTCTGGCTCCAGGCAGCGTCACCTCTGCTGCAGACCACAATGCCAGTCTCCTCCTGCCCTCCACACCATCAACCTCGCTATCCTCACTCTAAGCACTCCACAGTGCGCTGGCACACACCTTTAAAATAAAAACAAACTTAAACATCAACGATACTTATCAAAATGTTCTAACAATTTCTCATTTCTTACAAAATACACAGGATTACTTGTAAGTCTGACCTAAGAAGATTGCCCTTCCTGACTTCAAGCCTGCTCTTACTCTCAGCCCCTCTCACTTTTGCTAGCTATGATACCCACCAACCCCATGAGATCCTTGCCTTTTCTCACACACAAGCGTGCTTCCCTGGATATTTGTATCCAGTTTCTTCTGCCTGGGATGGTATTTCTCTTCTTTTGGGTCTAGTAAACTCTGACCCATTAAAAAAAAATACTTTCGGCCTGGAGAGATGGCTTAGTGGTTAAGCACTTGCCTGTAAAGCCTAAGGACCCCAGTTTGAGGCTCGACTCCCCAGGACCCACGTTAGCCAGATGCACAAGAGAGTCTGGAGTTTGTTTTCAGTGGCTAGAGACCCTGAAGCGCCCATTCATTCCATCCCTCTCTCCCTCTCCCTTCTCTGCCTCTTTCTGTTGCTCTCAAATAAATAAATAAAATAAACAAAAAAATACTTTCACCGTAGAATCCTTTAGATTTACAAAAGTGTGCAAAGGTTTTTCTGCATTCCTGATTCCCAGCTTTCCCTAATGTTAAGCCACCAATATATCATATATTAATACATTACATTCATCATAACTAATGAGTGGTTCACACAGTCTCAATGATTTATACAAAGCTGAAATGGAAGTGGCCTCCAAAGCTTTCTACTCAGCCCAAGTCTCCGAGGCACAGGCAGTTTGGAACATCATTTGGTGTCCTGATCTCTGGGACCATATGCTGCCGCTGGCCTCGCTCCTTTCTATCTCTGGGTCCCAGCCTTGCCCACGATACCATACTTGCTCTCCACTATCAATTTTAGAACTGATGTAGATTCAGAGAAGAAGGGCATTTTAGATGTTCAATTTGACTTTTATCACTGACCTTAACGACATCAGACAGCCCACGTGACGTCATGTGCTTGAGACAGATGGCAGTACTCAGACACTATTTTCTTATCCATAAAATGGGATACAAATATCTTTCCCGCCTACCAGAGAGAATTGGCACGCCAGAGCTACAGCCAGCACAATCAAACTCCAAATGCTTGCGCCACCTAGTGGGCATGCACGACCTTATACTTGCCTCACCTTTGTGCATCTGGCTTATGTAGGATCTGGAGAGAGATCCAACACCGGTCCTTAGGCTTCACAGGCAAGCTCCTTAACCACTAAGCCATCTCTCTAGACCTCAAACTAGATTTTAAACACTATGCAGTATATAACTTGAATTATGTTTACGGAAAAAAAGGTAAACATAGAAGGATATATATTAAAGTGTTATTATAAACACTCATATATATTGTATAGCGCTGGAAGAATCACGTATAGTAATTATTGCTATCTTTATGCTTGTATTGCATTTAATAGGATTTTCACAACCTTAATGGGAAGGAAAGGAACTTTGAATAAAAATGAATAGCACAGGTGATTAACCAAAATCCTGTCATATGCTTTTTTATGATGAGGACTGAATGACAAAGAAACAGAGAAATTATCTGTCAGTAAGTTAAGGCCCTTCTGAGAGACAAAATCAAATAAATCCATGTTCCTGCTGCAAGGAGTTAGAGAAATTCCTCATCTCCTCAAGGAGCCATATCAGTAGTTAAACCACTCTCACATTCCAGGACACTTCCACAAACCCAATGGATTAGGAGATGGAAAAGAGCCACAGATGAGGCCCAGACCATGAAAACAAGAATTCTTTCCCTTGTAAGACAGCAGGACGGAATCAAACATTGCCATTAATATTCAGACATGGGGCTGGAGAGATAGCTTGGTGGTTAAGGCATGTGTCTATGAAGCCAAAAGACTCAGGTTCAGTTCCCCAGAACCCATGTAAGCAAGATGCACAAGGGACACCTGCATCTGGAGTTCATTTACAGTGGCTGGAGGCCTTGGTGTGCCCGTTATCTCTCTGTCTCTCTTCTTTTCTCTCTCTCTCTTTTTGCTTGAAAATATTTTTAAAAAATTAAAAAAAATATTCAGACAACTCTAATGAGCAAAGAATGTTTAAATCCAAGTAAATTTCAAACAAGAGGAAGAAAGTTCTCTACATTGGCAATCATCCCTACCTTTGGTTCTCAACATACCTGGGACTTAAAGAGTTTTTTGTTGTTGTTGTTTTCTTATCCTTTAATACCAGATTTTTCTCTTTGGCCTTTAGGTATCCTATACCCTAACAAAGAAAGATGAACTACTTCAAAGTGAAAGTCAAGTTCTGCCTTTCAGACATATCAAAGTGCAGCCGTGTTCCAGGGCTAGGGGTCCTCCATGGTGGGCAGGACAGCTTATTCTTCTCTCCCATCAGCCTGGAGCCCAGAGCTCTGGGCTGGGAAAATCTGCCCTTTTCCACAAATCTATATGCTCTTGCCAAAAATCTTAAATCCAGAACAGGAGCTTTGATCATTTCTGAGCAAGACCATTGCTTGGAACACTCCATATACAGAATTGGACAGAGAAACAGAGCTCAAATGAAAGATTCCAGTGACATATTCCCAACCTTGCAGCTAGCCGACACGGGGACCGAATGCATCCCACCTTCATCCTGAGGGTGTCTGGTGCTCTCTGTTCAGAACATCGAGGAGAAGGTCTCAGTCGGTAAGAATCAAATGAGGCTGATGGGCTCGATAAATGGGAAGCCAGGAAAGCCTTTTACTTGAAGTCCTGACACTTAGTCACACTGCTCTACACCATTTCATTTGTACCAAAGTACATCTACTCAGACTTCCCCTTAGATTTTGCAGAGGGAAATTCTTTTTATGGGGTCGGCGATTTTTATGGCCATAGACACCCACTTTTGACAGCTGACCTATCAAGATCAGTGTCTGAAAAACTAATTTCCAGCACTGTTAAACAAAACGAGTACTGCCTCTAGTTGATAAGATCCATGGGTTTTCATTCATTGCCAAAATCTACTCTTCCTGGGCCAGAAATGTGGATAGAGCCGGGGTTACAGCATAGTCATTACTTGAAAGGAGATATATGGGTTCAAAATCTGACTATGACAAACAACTGTTGAAGAGACCAGCCAAATGGAGAATAAATTTCGTAAGTCACTGGTCTCAGAAGAATGTATTTTCCGATTCACTAGGGGTATTCTTCATGTTAGTGCTCCGAAGTTGTAAGATGTGAGCATTCAGAACTTTGTGGCCCTGTCCTTAATAAACGTAGGGCTATTAACCCTAAATGGGACAAGCTTCCTTTGAAAGACTGGACTTTGTGATCTGTGACTGCACTGCAGAGGTATCTTAAAGTGTCATTCTCTGTTCATAGGAATGGAAGGGCAAACCAACTAGATCGCAGCTCACAGACTAAATGGGAACAGTGTTATATAGTCTGTCTGATTCACAAGGTGGAAAAGACAAAATGAAAGATAAGAAGAGAGAGAAAAGGAAGGGAGAAAACTTGCTTTACTTAACCCCAAACCTCATGCCCAATAATATCCAACAACACAACAGGTAAGTGATATTGTGTTATAGTAGAAAGGGATGCTTTTCTGGGAGGCCTCTCACGGCAGAGCACTAGATGGGTTTCATTTCATGACCGTATCTGTCAGAAGGCACTGCCAGAGCTTAGGTCCCATGGGAGCTATAACCTGGTCAACCTGTGGTTGCCATCATCTGAATGGGATGGCCTTGAGGCTTCAGTGTGTTACTTTATCATTGCATCAGAGAAGGGGACTTCCTAAAATTATATGCTATTTTCACTCCTTTGCCCACTTCTTTGGAAAACAAAGGGGACAGTATATGCTTCGAAGGATTGCAGCTTTGGATTAGGGAAAGAAGGTGAAGATGAACCCATTATCTGAAGTCAGCTTGAACTGAACATTCAGCCAGCACTTAGTCAGGATAATTAACTACAAGTCTCTGGGTTATTGAAAAATATTTTTACTTTGTTTATTTTTTGAGAGGCAGAGAAAGAGAAATAGGCAGAGAAAGGGTGGGGGCAGAGAGAAAGAGAAAATGGGTGTGCCAGGGCCTCCATCCACTGCAAACAAACTCCAGATGCAAATGCCACCTTGTGCATCTGACTTATGTCAGGGTTCTGGGGGATTGAACCTAGGTCTTTTAGCTTTGAAGGCAAGCACCTTAATAACTAAGCCTTCTCTGTGGTGCAAGGTTTGTTTTCTTTCTTTCTTTTCTTTTCTTTTTTTTTTTTTTTTTTTGTCTTTTTTTGAAGAAGGGCTGTGGGAGGTAGGATTCTAAGCCCATCCTCTGGCACAGAGCCACACTCCCAACCATCCATTGCAATCCCTAAGCTTCAGACAAACGTATGGACAGCATGTTTCGAGAAAAACATGGCACCTTAGAAGCAGAGGGTAGGTAGGCACTCTAGGATAGAATGTGGATACTTGTAGGTAGGATTCCTAATGCAACAACCAATTCAAGAATTCATCTGAGAAATTCTGGATTAGCAGGGCTGTTAGGGATAGGCACTGGAGAATGCAAATTGCAGTTGGCAGCCAGCACCAACTTAATTTAGCTGCTGAACAAGGGGCGTGAACCACTCCCGAAGCTCCCAGATGTGCCACAGGACAGTGCAAAACTCAGAGTTCCTGTCTCAACCAAGACCAGAACCTAACTCTTCAGAGGGCAAAGCTGTGAGAAACAGAGTAAACTAGAAGGGAGAGAAATCACATATGGGGACTTCATGGAAACCTTTTCACAAGGATTTAAGAAAAGAAAACTAACCATGGGGTACTAGAGAGGAGAAAGAGAAAAGCTAGAAACAATGGCATTTGCCCTGACCATGGCTCATCATGGAGGAGGCAATGCACATGGCTAAGCCTTGGCCTTTGCCACCCCAAAGCCAAGGGCACCAAGGGCTCAATGGGATGGAAGGACGGACTGACTGACACTAATAGCGCCAGCAATAGAATCATTCTAGCACATTAATAATAATAATGGGGTTCCACTGCTGCCTAAGATACACAAAGCAAGTGAAACAACATTGATGTGATTGTAACAACAAGACAGATAATCAACAAAAGCACATTTGTTTTCTTGCATATTCCTTTGCTTACTGTATTGCTTTTTAACGCCTTATTCCTTTATTTTTGTTAATTTTTTTCTAATTAACATATCAAGTAATTAAGTCTCATTATATCATATTCATGCACCCTTTGTTATTATTCATACTAATTCCTTATGCCCCTTCCCTGTCCCCTCTACCTCCTTTCCACTGGTTCTCTTTCTCCCTCCAGTTAGTCCCCTATGGCGGTTTGAATCAGCTATCCCCCATAGACTCAGTGTTTGGAAGGCTTGGTCCCCAGCTGGTAGTAATTAGGTAGGTGGAGCCTTGTTGGAGGAGGGGTGTCACTAAGGTAGCCTTAGGGCTGTTACAGCCAGCTCTCTCTTGCCAGAACTCAGATAACTCTTGCTGCCTTCTGCCAGTTGCTCTGGAAAGATGTGTTGTCCAGTCTCTGCTCTACCGACTTTACCCTGTCACACTGAAGCTTCCCCTTGAGACTATAAGTCAAAATAAACACTTAGCCCCCCCCCCCCTGCCCAGTAGCTGCTTTTAATCAGGTGTTTTGTCCAAGCCATGCAAAGGTAACAATAACACCCCATTGTGCTTTCATGTCAACGGTATTCTATTTCCTGTCTTCCCCTACCAAGAGCGCATTCCCTCCAGTAAGGTCCTTTTCCTAGTTTCATGACCTACACCTGTTACACTTAACATATGTATGTATACTAACTAACACATAGGATCCGAATGAGAGAAAACATGCTGTCTTTATCTTTCTGAGTCTGGTCTGGGTGACTTCATTTGATAAAATAACTTCCAACATTTTCTTGAAAATATAATTATTTCATTTTTCTTTACAGCTGAATAAAATTCCACCAAACATAGGTACACCTCCACCTATTGATTGGCATCTAGGCTGTTTCCAATTTTTTTAGCTATTTTGAATAGTGCAGCATTAAACATGGATGAGCAAGTACCTAAGTGGCAGGAATTAGAGTCCTTTGGGTACACAGCCACAAGTGGCATAGTAGGGTCCATATGGGAATTATGTTTCCAGTTTTTCAGGAGCCTCCACACTGCTTTCCATAATGGCCATACCAGTTAACACTCATACCACTAGTGAGTAAGAGTCCTTTCTTCCTTCCCCACACCCGCACAGGCGTTTATCATCATTTGTTTTCTTCTTGATACTAGCCATTCTGACTAAGGTGAGATGGGATCTCAAAGTCATTTCAATTTACATCGCCCTGATGGCTAAGGGTGTTTAGCACATTTAGCAACATTTACCATTTCTGTGACTTCTTTGTGAACTATCTGTTCCACTTATTAGCCCATGTCTCACTAGAAGATTTGTTTACTTGGTATTTAAATTTTTACAACCTTTTATATATTATTGAAATTAAAACTTCGTTTGAAGCAGAGCCAGCAAAGATTTTCTCCAAGCCCGCATGTTGTCATCTCACCCTGCTCATAGTTTCTTTTACTGTGTAGAAGGTTTCTGTTGCTGTTAATTTCATATAATCCCACTTGTCAATTCTTGAGGTTGTTTCTTGCGTTATTAAAGTCCTTTTCAGGAAGTTTTCTTTATTCCTATATCCTGAAGTGTTTCCCTAATGTTTTCCTGTAGCAGTTTTAGAATTTTGTATTAACATCCTTGATCTTATGTTGAGTTGATTTAATAAAACCAAATGTTTAAATGCCTATGAGAGACCTGTAATCACAAAACCATGGGCAATCGTTCAGAGTGAGACAGGATATAAGAAACTATATCACTGTGGTAGCTTGAACATGAAATATCCCCCCATTGCTTCAAGTGTTTGTGACTCAAGCTCAGTCCCCAGCTGGTGGAGTCTTTGGGAGGTGGAGCCTTGTGGGAGGAGATATGTCCCTGGGAGCAGATTTGGGCTTATCAATCCAGCCCTACAGGTCATTGGCTAGCAAGCTCACACAGGACTATTACCTTCCCTGGCTATTCTTTCCATGTTTTCCCTCCCATAATGAAGCTTACCCTCAAAACTGTAACCTGAAATAAACTCTTTCCTCCTATAACCTTCTTTTGGTTGGTTGTCTTCCCACCTCCAAACAACAAGGAGGTAACTGCAACAGACAGTTGGTGCCAAGAAGTGAGGTCATTGCAGAAAACCTGACCATGTGGATGTTAGTCTGCTGGAACTTGTTTGTGGGAAGTAATAAGTGCTTGGAACTTTGGACTAAAGAAGCCTTGAATTTCTGCTGTACAAGAGCAGAGAGAACTATGGACTATAGAGTCTTAGCCAAGTGTTTTGTTCCTAGTGATAACAATGTAACTATTTTTTTTTTTATTTATTTGAGAGTGACAGACACAGAGAGAAAGACAGATAGAGGGAGAGAGAGAATGGGCGCGCCAGGGCTTCCAGCCTCTGCAAACGAACTCCAGACACGTGCGCCCCCTTGTGCATCTGGCTAACGTGGGACCTGGGGAACCGAGCCTCGAACCGGGGTCCTTAGGCTTCATAGGCAAGCACTTAACCGCTAAGCCATCTATCCAGCCCAACAATGTAACTATTACAATCATCTTTCTTTGGCTGAGTATGGGCAAATGATGAGGTAGCTGCAAAAGTGAGCAAGAATAAAAATAATCTGAAGTTTTAATAAATTATTAAAGGCTAGATACCATGTCATATGACAGATAAGGGTCTTAAGGAACCCCACACTGAAAAAAAGATATCATACCTTCATTTATAAACTCTTTTCTACCAAGTGTTTATACCAAGTATACTAAGTATTAGGATAAAGCAGTGCAGAATACAGTAATTAAAAGTAATGGGCAAGTATCAAATCTATATACACCAAATAGAGGACTGGAGTCAGCAGCATGTATAGAAAGCTTACAACTCAATTATAAGAATTAAATTTTTAAAACTAGAAAAAAAAAAGGACTCATTTTTCCAATGAAAATGAGTGGCATGCACCTTAAAATATACATGATCAACATCTGAGTCATCAGTAAACTGCAAAATAAGATCACAGTGAGACAGTTAAACTCACTAGAATGGCTAAAATCTAAACCTGGCATCACCAAGTGTCACTTAGGATCTGGCATAAAAAATCATGCACTAGGAGATGATTTGCCAATTTTGTATAAACACACACTTACCATACAATACACGCTAGGTGTTTTATAAGGGAAATACAAAATATGCTTATCCAAAGGTTTATATGGAAATTTTCACAGAAGCTTTACTTTTATAAGAAAAAAAAAAAAATGGTAGTGCCCAAATTTTGGTCAGCTGCCAAATGGATAAACAAAGTAGCGTATTTGTACAACCAAATATTATCTCAGCATTAGAAAGTAAAAAGCGACAGACACGTTCTTCATAACACGTGACACTAAGAAGCACTACAGCGAGAGAATGAAGCTCAACTCAAAAGGACCCACACTTCATGATTCTATTTATAAGACGGTCTCACAAAGGTAATACTACAGGTGAAGAAAATAGGTCTGTGGTTGCCTGAGGCTAGGAACTGGAGGAAGATTATCAAATGGAAGAGTAAGCAAGGGTTCTTGGAGGTAATTGAGGTGTTCTACATCTGTGTGCCTTGATGGTCACGCCGACATATATACATTTGTCAGAGTTTACGGAACAATGTATACCTCGATTGGGTATACAGAATAACTTCCAAATTGCCCGTGTGTGTGTGTGTGTGTGTGTGTGTGTGTGTGTGTGTGTGTGTGTTAGTGTGTGTGTGTGTATGCCATGTATGTGTGTTCAAAGAGAAAATGATGAGTCCATGTGCTGCGGAATAGGGTTAACTTGTCATGTGATCCAACTATATCCACTCAGCCAGGATAATAAGAAAGGATTCTCAATATAATAATATAACTAATGTTCCTGTAGTCAGGATCATGTCATAGCTACCTTGAACCCTAGAAATGGATGGTATTAAGTGGCCAAGAAATTGCCATTTTTAAAAAACTGAATGCGGGCTACAGAGATGGCTTAGCGGTTAAGCGCTTGCCTGTGAAGCCTAAGGACCCTGGTTTGAGGCTCGGTTCCCCAGGTCCCATGTTAGCCAGATGCACAAGGGAGCGCACACATCTGGAGTTCGTTTGCAGAGTCTGGAAGCCCTGGAGCGCCCATTCTCTCTCTCTTCCTCTATCTGTCTTTCTCTCTGTGTCTGTCGCTCTCAAATAAATAAATAAATAAATAAAACTGAATGCATCTTTATTAGCCTCTAAGAAGAACAAAAAGGAAGTCATGATGGTACAATATTTGTTATCTTAGCTCTTAAGAGGATAAAGCAGGTTGAATGCCATGAGTTTTAAGGTCAGCCAGACTTTGTATTAAAAAGCAAAAGGGGGCTGGAGATATTGCTTAGTGGTTAAGGCATTTGCTTGCAATGCCAAAGGACCCAGGTTCAATTCCCCAGGGCCCCTATAAGCCAGATGCACATGGAGTTCATTTGCAGCATTTGCAGTGGCTGGAGGCCCTGGCATGCCCATTTCTCTCTCTCTCTCTCTCTCTCTCTCTCTCTCTCTCTCTCTCTCTCTCTCTCTCTTTCTCTAGCATTCCCTCCCTCTTTCTCTATCTCAAATAATTTTTTAAAAATAAGAAAAATTTAAAAAAAAAATTTAAAGGAAGAAGAGAAGCTTGCTGGGTACTAAGGCATTTTGGGTAGATTCAGGTTAGGTGCTGTAGATGAGTGAGACTATGTGGCAATTTTCTTTCTGTGATTGGGTAAGTTCACTGAGAATGATCTGTTCCAGGTTCAACCATTTTTCCCTCAAATTTCATTGTCTGTTTTTCTTACTGCTGTGAAGAATTCCATTGTGTAGATATACCACAATTTAGTTGTCCATTCTTCTAGTGATGGACACCTTGGTTGATTCTAGCTCTTAGCTACTACGAATTGAGCCACTACAACCATGGTTGAGCAAAATTCTCTGGCCTGTGGTTTAAAAGTTTTAGGGTAGATGCCCAGTGAGAGAATAACTAAGTCTGTTGGTCTCTCTACATTCAGCTTTTACAGGAGTCTCCATATTGTTTTCCAAAGTGGTTGTACCATCTTACATTCCCACCAACAGTAGATAAGTGTTCCTAATTCTCCACATCCTTGCCAGCATTTATTTTCATTTGATATTTTTTTTAATTTTGGTGCATTTTTATTTCTTTATTTGAGAGTGACAGAGACAGAGAGAGGGAGGCAGACAGAGAGACAGAGAGAGGATGGGTGCCAGGGTTTCCATCCACAGCTAACGAACTCCAGACGTGTGTGCCCCTTGTGCATCTGGCTAACGTGGGTTCTGGGGAATCGAGCCCCGAACCAGGATCCTTAGGCTTCACAGGCAAGCGCTTAACTGCTAAGCCATCTCTCCAGCCCTCATTTGAGTTTTTGATTTTTGCTGTCCTTACTGGGTAAGGTGGAATCTCATAGTTGTTTTAATTTACATTTCCCTGATGATTAAGGATGATGAGCATTTTCTTTTTTTTTTTTTTTTATTTTTATTTTTTTGAGGTAGGGTTTCACTCTAGCCCAGGCTGACCTGGAATTCACTATGGAGTCTCAGGGTGGCCTAGAACTCATGGCAATCCTCCTACCTCTGCCTCCCGAGTGCTGGGATTAAAGGCGTGCGCCACCACACCTGGCTAGCCTTTTCTTAAGTGTATTTGCCATTTGTATTTCTTCCTCTGTGAACTGCCTGTTCAGCTCTTTACCCCATTTTTTGAGTGGGTTGTTTGACTTTTTTTTTTTTTTTTTTTTTAAATATTTTGTGTATTTTTATTTATTTATTTGAGAGTGACAGAGAGAGAAAGAGAGAGAATGGGCGCGCCAGGGCTTCCAGCCTCTGCAAACGAACTCCAGACGCGTGCGCCCCCTTGTGCATCTGGCTAACGTGGGACCTGGGGAACCGAGCCTCGAACCGGGGTCCTTAGGCTTCACAGGCAAGCGCTTAACCGCTAAGCCATCTCTCCAGCCCTTGTTTGACTTTTTATTGTCAGGTTTTTGAGGTCTTTTGGAAATAGGTACACTGTTACGTATAAATAGTTCCATGATATGTGTATGTGTGTGAGAGACAGATGGGGAACATACTACATAACATTATATATAGGAAGCATGTACCTTTAACCTGTGAGCCATCTCCCCAACCCAATACTATGTTTGTAATGTTTCAATTTTTCTAATGTTTATGTCTTTCAGCAAGACGATCCACATATATGCCAAAAACACAAAGGATACTGTGCATGGTTCTTTCTGGCATCGTTAGAGCAGTGGCCAGAATATGTTCATCTCTTGCCCATACAAGTCTGTAATATGCGAGTTGTTTTACAGAGAGGAAGCACTGCTTTTATAATCACAAGAAAAACAATGAAGCCATTTTCATTTTGAAATTTCATTATGATCTACCTTATGACTGGAAGCGTTGGTTTATATCTCTGTTTAATTATTTTAGGTGTATTGGGTTTTGCCTCTCCAAATAAATTGCAAGTTTTAGCAATGGCGCTCTCCAAGGTAGAACAAGCCAGGCTAGAAACCTTTTTTCTTCCACTTATGAATCTAGGACCTCCAGTGAGTTACTTTAACTGGTCATACACTTTCCTTGGTTCAAGCACCATGATCTGTAGCCTATATCAGATGCCATTTTTATGAAGAATCATTTATTCCCTCTTGGGCCTGTGCTTTGCTCAGGCCCATACTAACAGCTTATGAAAGTCTCATTAGTTTGAAGTGTCTAGAATTAATGGCACCCTGCGAACTATTCATCAGTCTGAATTCTGACAGGGTACATTCTGCCAGCCTGTTATATGAATTTCCAGATTAAAAAACAAAAAGTGGCAGGTGTCTCCAGTTATACTCTAAATTCTTGGCCATCTTCTCTTCCTGGATCACTGTTTACTTTTTTTTCTTTGACTCCAACTCATCCTTTAAAAATCATTCTTGAGGTCCTTTTCAAATCTTTGAGAACAAGGAGCTCCCTTTGTTTATGTATAATGTTCAGGCCATGGTGCTGTGGAAACACTCTTCGTAATCTAAGATTTCATGTCTGTCTCTAAAGAAACAGGCCATATTTCCTTGAAGGCAGGAAATATTGCTTCTGTGTTTTAGTCATTCAATAAAATTATTACAAAAATTAAAACACTTGATAATCCCCTGGTAACCCACTCACTAGCTGCCTGTGTTATCATTTCTGCAAGCTTTAGCTTTTAACAAACTCATGTTATGCCCCACATCTGCGCGTGGAAAATGGCTTATTCACTCATGCTGACATAATTACAATAGTTCAAAATTTCTGGGCTTAGTTTTTTTTCTTTTGCTTGGTTTTGTGTTAAAAACTAAAATTTGTGAATTGTTGGGAAGCACCAGTAAAATGAATAAACCATTTCCATCAACAAGGAGGGTCCATTGGGAGGGGGTAGATCATGGATGAGCCTAAACAATGGTACCAAACTGCCTGTATTTGCTGAAAAGAAAACTAATAAATTAAATTTTTAAAATTGGCGCTGGAGGCTGAGGGTGTAACTCAATGGGAGAACAAATAGAGTGCATTGTCCAGGTGCTAGCTTTTTATTCCTAGGACTACAATCAGTCAATCAACCAATCAATAAATTGTTATGTTAAAAAATACCTCATATAGCATTACTCTGGACCACAGTACATGATCAGTGGACCAGAAGAATCCCATCTAGGGCCCACCCCAAATTCATAGAATCAGTGTCTAAATTTAACAAGTCTCTAGATGACACACAGACAGAATAAGGTTTGTGAAGCACAGTCATTGGGTCACAGCACCATTGTTTCTTTCCTGGAATCTTCATGACCTGTCTTGCCTACCTCTTGATTCTTCTGCCTCCTATCTGACCTCTACCCAATGGTTAGAATTTTCTTTCTTTTATTTTTTAAAATTAAAATTATTTTATTTCACTCTCAGACTCTCAAGTTAA
Organism: Jaculus jaculus; assembly: GCF_020740685.1. Lineage (NCBI taxonomy): Eukaryota > Metazoa > Chordata > Mammalia > Rodentia > Dipodidae > Jaculus > Jaculus jaculus. The sequence goes on from NC_059119.1 coordinate 25,495,689, forward strand.
AGTTCACAAGTGTGTTTTCATTAAATCCGAATAATCTTTACAAGATCTGCAAGATTCTATTCCATCTCTTCCCATCAAACTCAACTCACATCCCACTTTGTACCCAGCTCACTACGTCCCACCAACACTGGCTACCTGTCATTTTCTCTCAAACCAAGGTCCTTGCTGCTTAAGAACTTGTGTACAGTCTTCTATTTCCTGATAAAGCTTATCTCTGTGATTCACATCCCATGCTTGGCTCTTTCTCATCTGCCTGGTCTTGCCTGGAGAGTTACATTCTCGATAAAGCCTTCCCAGTTCACTTATCCCAAGTAATTGTAGTATTTTCTAGCACAGGACTTGCCATTTTCTTCACAGCTGCCCAATGTTACAATTGTGAACAACATTATTTGTGGTAGATATTTGTTTGCTCACTGTCACATATTAATTATCTGACATCACTTCTTGCTCATTATCTTGCACTTAACAAATATCTGTTTAATAAATAACTTGATCATCTAGTCCCCCACAAATGGCCAGACTGTCATCCTTGAAGTGTAGTAGGATTTGTGGTCTCTGTAGTCAACTCTCTGATGAATTTAAGTAGGTTGTGACAAACTTTACTTACAAAATAAGTAGCAGGCTGGACAAAGCAAAGAAGCCACCATTTGCTAATCTACCAGCTACCAAAGACTTTATTTCTAACTTTCCTCCCCACCGCCCCCCCATCTAAAATATTTTCCCCTCCAAGTTCACTCTCAAAGAATTACCCTTCTCTGAGGATTTCAATACTTGTTTCATACGTTGTTTGTTATTTCCATTTTACCCCTCTAACAAGAAGTGACAAGCTCACATGCATTCTTATGGCATTATGCCAACCCTTCCTCATGGCACTGATCATATCAGAATTCCCTGATAGTTCCTGTGTCATACCGTATCTTCTAAATGTGACCGTAACAGTAGCGCTTGCTCCTCATGCTCTCGTGCAAAGTGATTTCTCCATCTCCTACAGTAATGTGAAATCCATTCGCAAGCTCTTGTGGACTAGTCTGAATCTGTGTGTCTTTGAGTCTTGGTGGGAAAGGCCAGTTAGTTTCTACTGGTTCTCTTGAGATGGTCCCTCTATGTCAGTGTTCCTTGGCACCACTGGTATCTTGGGTCAAATATATGTATTTTTTGGTAGTTGTGCTATCTTTGTACGTTACGAAGTGTTCAGTCACATCCCTAACTTTTATCATTTGTATCCCCTAGGGTGAGAATAAAAATAACTTCAGACATTGCCAAATATGTCTTGTAAGACAGAATTATCTGACAACCTGTCCACTGAGAACCATTTATCTAGGAGAATTTGGATTCCAATGCTAGTACAACAATGAAAGCCCCGTGCTAGAGGGACCACATGTAGCTGTTCTGGATGACAAACCCAGGTAAGTCTAGTCTTCTAGCCACCTCCTCCATGACACTAGAAATGTGAGTGAAGCCATATTAGGTCTTTAAGACACAACCTATTAACCAAGGCAGTACACCTAACTGACCTCAGTTAATATCAGAATATGGTATTCAAAAATAAAATTATTTTTTTCTTCCTGTCTCTTTCTAAAAACATCCTGAATGCAATCATCAAATACTACCCAGAATGCTATCTTCTCAAAGTGACATGGCCGTTATGCTCATGAATTTACAATGGATGTGGTTTCCTGCACAAGACTGAGTCTGTTGATATTTCATCACTGATGGAGGAAGAATAGTTTATGTGACCTCACATCTCCCAGAGTAAGGAGTCATGTCCTTCAGAGGTACAGCCATTGGTAAGTTGCTCATTCTCTGAAAAATAACCTCTCATCCCATGACCATTCAGGCAACCCTTATTTAGCCCTGTTGATCAAAAAATACACACACATGAAAAACAGGATGTTGTAGAAATGGGAAGAATGGTCTTAGGAGAGGTATGTGGTGGGTTTGAATGTGAATATATGGTCCTGTAGGGTCAAGTGTTTTATTAAGGTCATAAGTAGGGTCTTCAGCTGTCTGGCCAGAGGAGGTGCCAATGGGGTGGGGGTTTGCAGACCCTAGTGTGCAGCCCAAAGGTGTGTGGAGAGCAGATGGTGTGCTGGTGGTACATGCTTGCTGTGTCTGCTGTTTGGTGTTTGCTGGCTATTTGGTGGGTTTCTCTCTGCTTGGATCTATGAAAGGAAGCCAGCTTCTACCATTGATGGAGTTTCCCCTGAATTTGTTAGCTGAAATAAACCAAGTCCTATGTCTGGTTGGGTGTTCATCCAAAGCTTAACGTGGAGCTGACTGCTACAGGGAGTATGGCAGAGGGTACTTGGGAGATAGTGGGATCAAAATGTAGTGGGGTACACATGGATGAAAGAAGACAGAATAATTTACAATGTTATATTTCTGATGGGAAAATAATGCTCATCGCTTCGTTGTAATTTATATTCCCCTGATTACTAGTCAGACTGAACAGTTTATAATTGTTGATTCTCAATAATTGCTCTAATGTGAGTAGCATGCCTATCATTTAAAATGTGGGTGGTCCTTTTTGTACTGATTTGTAACAGTACTATGTGTATATGGCTTTTAATAATGTGTATGCTATATTGAGATAGAATTAAAACTAATATTTCCTCCCAGAAAAACAATTTGTTTGCAGTAAAACAAGAGTCTGCATATAAAACCCATTCTTAAGAGCTCAAAATTTATTTGAGATAGTATCTTATAGACCTTATAAAGAGACAAAAGGATCTCAGAAGGTATGAATCATAGACTCTTCCTGTACATATTACAGACAGCAGGACATCTGAAAACACATTGCATGCTGTTAGGGAACTGAAGGTAAAGAAGATCCTGCCTCAAAGAAATGCAGTGGCATGCTATCCTCTCATGTAGTGAACAATAGGCTTAACAAAAAACTCACACAGTCTTAAAAGAAATTACAGTGGGCAGAAGTACAACTAGGTCTATGAAATGGGTTGGAGAGAACACAGAATTAAATAACATTAAATTCCTTAACTTCTTTGAGGAATAAGACTCTGAGAAATTATTTACCTGAAAATAGAATGTGTGATATTTTAGGGGAAGGGAAGGATGACTGAAAAAGCAGAATCAATATCACAAAGCATAGGCAAGAGACAGAGAATCATGCCCTAGAAGCACCACAAGGCCCATATTAAGGAGCTCATGACCTGAGCCCAGCTAGATATCAGACGTACAATGGATGAGCGGTCACAGCACCTCCTAATTCATCCCTCTGATCTGCATGGGGTGTTTATTGCAGCCATCCTCATTATCTCTGAAGGGATCATACCACTTACCTCGTCGATTGACGTCTTCACATTGAAAGCCACTGAACTGCATCTAGGAATAGGTACCCAGAAGTCTCAAGGGAGTGGGGCTTTGGTGTTCTTCACAAAGGCAATGATAAAAATCTTTTCACTTGAGAGAGGTGTGGATCATGTGACCATCAGAAGCAGGTTGTACCTTGCAACAGTAGCAATAGTATCATTTGTCTCATGAGATCTCTCAGCACTCCACAAGCATATAGAGCCGGACCCCTCTTCTCTTTCCAAATCTTAACTGGTTTTACTTATAATACGTATATTATGGTGTAAATTATACCACACGACTTTTGATTGGCTATGAAATATTCACTTGATTACCCCATGACCCTTGCTGTTAGGAAACATGGCCATTATATGAGAGGTTCAACCATTTTAAGAGCACAGTGTAAAAGCGACTACACACAGGTGCCCAGGAAGTTAGCTCCAGATGAGCTCAACCTTCCAGTACCCTTCACCAAGGTACCAGCCATTAACGTGAAGCCCTCTTGAACCCTCCTGAATATAACTAAGTGCCACAAGGAGAAAAAAAAAAATCACCCAGCCAAGCAAGATATAATAAAATAAAATATAATTAAAGCAATAGGTTATACTATCATGCAATCATTGTTGTTTTAAGCCATTAAAGGCCAAGACCATTTATTATGCATCAGTAGTAACAGTTTCTGATGCATTTGCCCTTGAGTTCATCTTAAAAACAGGGGCTGGTTTATCCCTTTCTGTATTTTCACAGCATCTAAAATAATGCCTCTTATATAATGGTGGACATGTTTACACTTTGTAAAGACTTGTCATATACAAGATCTCTCAGTGCTACAAATGTTTTGTGACATAAGTAAAAAATAAATGATCATCATCAATTTTTCTGTTATAGAAACCAGATGGTCTGGGAATGTAAGGTCAGTAGTAGAAGGCTTGCCTATTAAGCACAATGCCCTAGATTTGACCCCCATAAGGGAGGCAGGGAGGGAGAAATGGGCTAAGGAGAAGGGAAGGAATGTAAGAGGAAAGGAAGGAGGGATGGAAGAAGGGTGGGTGGGAAAAAAAGAACTGGGACTCAGATTGGGGAAATGATGGGCTAATTATCTATTCAAGCCAAAGAAACAATGCACTCTTTCAATCTATCTACGCACATGGGACTTCCTTCATAAGATTCTCACCCTGTGCAGTCTGTATAAGCAAATGGTTCTTCAGTGGAAGAAGGGAAAAGATAGGGAACAGGAGGTAAGTAGGAAAAAGGGAAAGAGCAACTCCAAGATTGCTCGTTTCCATGATGATGGAATTTTACCTGAATGCCAGAGCTATTGATAGGCCTCGGGACCCAGACAAATTCCTGAGGTGAGCATTCTGCCAGCTCCCATTTTTTCTTACAGTTTTTTTGGGGGGCATCCTGGAAGCTATACCATTGCTTTGGTCCTACCTGGAAATCTCACAGGCCCTGGGAATACTTTTCCTTGTGCCTTCCTGTTAGCCCCACAGATCTGAGGTCTCTCCATCTGTGTAGAGGGTAAATGACTCACAGCACCAGAGTGCAATCATTGACTTTACCCAGAGAATGGAGGCCAGAGCTATCAAGGAAATTAAAGCCTTCCCTGAAATGATTAGTATCTAAAACTTGGAGGGACATTAGGAAGTGAGAATCAAGAAATAAAGGTTTAGGTTTTGATGGGGCTAGAGAGATGACTTAGTGGTTAAGGTGCTTGCAAAGCCAAAGGACCCCGGTTTGATTCCTCAGTGCCCACATAAGCCAGATGCACAAGGTGAGACATACATCTGGGGTTCTTTTGCAGTGGCTGGAAGCCCTGGCGCACCATTCATTCATCCTCTCTCTCTCTCCCTCCCTCCATCCCTCCCTCCCTCTTTCCCTTTCTCAGATAAATAAATGGATTAAATTTAAAACAAAATATTAAAAAGGAAATAAAGGTTTTGAAAATATCTTTATGTTTTGAGGGACATTCGAAGCTTTGAGCTCAGAGAAGCTATCTATGGGTATAAAGCAAAGGAAAGCTTTCCCCATCTCTAATGCTTTCCTGTGATATTTCATAATCCTAAAGAGTAAATAGTATTTTAGTTCCAGGGAGTCTTATTTAGATGACATGTAAGCTGGATCTGAACTAAATAAACCACATTTCTTCCTATAATAAAACAAAAGAGCATAAAAGGGTCAATACATTGCTTTGTAAGACCTGGAAAAGGCTGTATCCCAGAGCTTTGAGGATATGGCAAGGAAATAAGTCTCAGTAGTGAGGTGCCTCTGTCCCCACAGTTGCGAGCACTCCAAGGTCAGCAGCTGAGTGCCTGCCTCTCTGTGGCCTACAAAGACACTAAGCGCGCAGCAAGCAGTCACCGAGGTCATTATCAACTACACAAAAAGGAATGGAATAAAAGGGAGTGGAGAAAAATGGGCACAAACTCCCTGCTAATGAAAAAGGTACCTCACCTAGTGCCACATGTTGCATTCAAAGAGCTTTCAAAGAGGGAAGTAGCTGGAGAAATCACGTGTGGCCTTAGTCAATTCATATGATTACCCAATGTCCTATTATCTTCGCCTGAAAGTGGAGAGTGTAACTCCTTCCTATCTAACCTCTTCACCATGGAACTGCGTATCGAGGAGGACGGCAAGCTAAGAGATGGACTAGACAAAGATGTTAAAATAACTTGGTAGAAAGTGTCTGACAGGACTTGAATTTGAATCTCACCTCGATTACATTTATATACTAATGATGACCTGGAGCAGGCTGCTTAATTGTCTTAGCTACATTTAGTTTCTTCTTTAAGGGTAAATTATGAAAGATTTTAAGAGAGAATAAAAGCAGAAAAGCTCCCAAGCTAAGAGCACTTTGAGCCCTTTCCCTGTCCAGGCTGGGAGTGGGAACTAAGAAGGAGAAGTCAGGAAATCCTAGGTTCTTTAGAATAGAGAAGCACACAGGGCTGGGACGATGGCTCAGAAGTTAAGAGCGCTTGCTACAGCATCGATAAGGGACTTTCAGGTGGAAGGCAACCAAGTTCAACTCCCCAGAAGCCACATGAAAACCTGTGGATGGCTATGCACGTTTGTAACCTCAGTCTGCGAGGCAGAGACCGGGAGAACCGCAGGGGCTCACTAATGGACAGCCGCTTTGGGTGGGTAGAAAAACCCCATCCCAAGGAAATACATAAATGTGGGGTAAGAGAAGGACACCCAAAGTCCCATTCCTGGCCTCTGCATGCAAGCTTGTAGTACACACATCATCACATACACATGCATACACTATACACCACACACACACTCTACATACATACACATGCAAATAAAAAAAAAAAACACAATAACCAAAGCCCTGTGTGTGTGTGTGTGTGTGTGTATGTGTGTGTTTTAAAAATAGGCTTATAGTTTGATTGCTTCCAAATTTATATACTTAAATCACATTTCATCCCTGGGCTGCAGACTCTTGTGTTAAGATTCCAACTTGACATCTCTTGCTTGATGCCAAAGAGACAACTCAGAGATAATCATTCACAAAGTAAACCTTTTATACCAAAAGTCCTTGAACATGCCTCTGACTACCTTTTTACCTTTCAAATCTCCCTGTGCTCTGTTATGAGCATCATCACCTACCCAGTTGCTTAAGCCAATGACTTGGCAGTCATCCCTGATCCGATCACCACATCAAAGCCAACTGCTAACCATGATGGTTACCCTCAACCTGTTTATGCCCACCTCACAAGTGCCAGCTGCCATCACCACCTGGATCACTGAAACCGAGCTGTAACCAGTATCTGATCTCCCCACTGGCCTCATGTGCCTATAGGCAGTTATCCCTGAAATAACTCAAGCCTCTTTTCAGCGAGACTGGGGGCTACATACCTGAATCCTAACAAACGATACATTAGCAAAAACGATTATTAAATTAGGCCTAGAACATGTATCTCTATGCTCACCCTTCCATCTCTTCTATGGGGGTTACCTTGGAGCTCTTATGACAGGGTGGGGGAGGAAGGGGCCACTAGACTGACAAAGTCGTGACCTCTTCGTCAATGCACGGAGAAGATATTCTACAGAGAACTATCTAGCCATAGGTAGAAATAAACCTTTATTGTGTTAACACTGAAAATAATAGCTCAGCCTATCTGGACCGTAACTCATCCTCCACATACACGGCAGAATGATATTTCAGAGGTACCAATCATTTCATGTCACTCCTTCGTTCCAAATGTTCTCTTGTCATCCACTTGAAATAAGACCAGAATCGTGAAGCATGACCTACAACAACTGCCCTCATCTGATCCCCAATGCTGATGGCATCCTATCACTTTCAGTTGTGGAAAGCAGCCACGCTGGCCCGCTCTCTGCTCCTTGGGCATCCCTCAGCTACTTTCACCCTGTGTGCGTGCTCTCGAAACGCTTTTGCTCAGAGCCATGTCGGTTGTCATCTTGCCTCTGTCAGTCCTCATTCCCCTGAAAGGAATTCTTTGTCAATATTCTATAGATTCCCACCAGGCTTGGTGGGGTGGTGCACACCTTTAATCCAGGCAAAGGTAGGAGGATTGCTGTGAGTTCAAGACCACCCTGAGACCACATAGTTAAATTCCAGGTCAGCCTGAGCTAGAATGAGACCCTACCTCAAAACAAAAAAAAACAAAAAAATAATTACAGATTCCCCTAGATTCTTGCTATTTTCCTGCTTTACTTATTTTTTTTTATCTGCACACATGTGTGAGAGAGGATACACAAATATGTGTGTGTGCATACACTAAAGTCTTGCTTTTGCAAACAAATGCCCAATCCAGCCTTATGTGAGTGGCTGGGGAATTGAACACAGGTCAGCAAGTTTTTCAACCAAGAGCCTTTAGCCACCAAGCAATCACCCAAGCCTTTCATCTTTTTTGGTTTATTTTTTAGTTTTATTTATTTATTTAAGCTACAGGGAGAAGCAGAAAGACAGACAGGAGGGAGGGAAGGGAGAGGGAAGGGAGAGGAAGAGGCAGAGGGAAAGGGGAGAAAGAGAGAGAGAGAGAATGGGTGCACCAGGGCCTCTTGCCACTGTCAATGAACTCTAGTTGTATGCAATACTTTGAGCCTCTGTCCTTACATGGGTACTGGGAAATCAAACCCAGGCCATCAGGTTTTGCAAGCAAGTGCCTTTAACTGCTGAGCCATGACTCCAGTCTCACCTGTTTTAGTTTTGATAGCATGTATGTATATGTGAGAATATCCAGATACCAGGATTTAATTTATGAAATCTTCACATCGTTTTTTTTTTTTGTCAATATCTCATCCTGGAAGGTCAGCTGCCTGAGGACAGAGTATTTTTATCCCACATTCAATAGTACCCTCAGCACTTCTTAAAGTACCAGGCACAGAGCAAACATGCACTCAAAGCCAGCAATTAGCACCATCTTTATCAGAAAAATGAAGATATTCACGCCTAGGTTTATTATTAGCTGAGTTCCAGCAGGGACATACACCCTCAGACAGGCCACTGCCAGGTGGAGCTGGGAGAATCCTAACACAAAATCACATGGGGTTTCCCACCAGTGAAAATTCAGAGGAACACAGGACTCTTCTGCCCCATGTCCAGCTATGAGTTTTGGTGCCTGAACGTCAGCTGGGATGCTTCCCACAAAAGTAAGGCTGCTGCCCTTAGAGAACCTTGCCAAAGAAAATGTAGGAAAAATTGAAAAGGAGGAAAACCAGAGCAAATAAGAGAATATTCAATTCTCCAGCAAACATAGGATTATTCAATCTAACAACACATGAAAGTAAACTGTTAGCATATAATAAAAATATTTTAAAGTGGGATATCTAATGGTGACATTTATAAAGTGAGCACAGTGATGCCCCAGGGCAAACTGATGTTCCATGGGGGGAAGGGGAGCTAGCAGCAGGAAGCATCAAGAGCATAACCAATGTATCTGTTGACAAATAATGTTAATTCTAGGGATTTATTTTTAATAAAGGCCTTCTGAATATTAGTAATAAATACAAAGGTTATACACAATGATGACCATTAGAATAAGCATAATGGCTAACAAACAAAAAGGGAATCTACCTAAAATCCAATTAAATGGGAATCATCAAGTAGATATGGCCTGTCCCCTCAATATAGCATTAAGCAGCATTAAAAATGACTTCCATGATACCAGCAATTCTAGCACTTGGAGGCTAAGGCACAAGAGTTGTATGAGGTCAGCTTGGACTACCAAGCAAAACTATCTCAACAATAAAATTATCATTACAGATAAAAATTGTTATGCATAAACTGGGCACGGTGGTGCACACCTTTAATCCCAGCACTTGGGAGGCAGAAGTGGGAGGATCGCTGTGAGTTTGAGGCCACCCTGAGACTACATAGTGAATTCCAGGTCAGCCTGAGCTAGAGTGAGAGCCTACTATGAAAAACAAAAACAAAAAAAAAATTATTATGCATGATGACAATAAACATTTGTATTATCGCTATCAATGTGAACCATTATAAACATTAAAAATGTCACGGCTGGGTTGGACAAATGGCTTAGCAGTTAAGACACTTGCCTGCGAAGCCTAAGGACCCATAATCAACTTCCTAGAGCCCACATAAGCCACAAGGTGACACCTGCACACAACGTAGTTTGACTGTACTGGCTAGAGGCTCTGGTGTGCAAATTATCTCTATCTCCTCTCTCATAAAGAAATTAAGATAGTAAAAATGTCATGGCCATAAATACTGGGTATTAATACTAAGGGGAGTCATGTAACTTCTAGAGAAATATTAGATGGTAGAAATTGGGTGGACTGATGGAGCCTGGGAGTTTTAATGACAAAGTAAAAGGAGACTCTCGCTGTTTACATTCTGGCAATCTCAAGAGATGAAAAAGACAAGAATGTTCGAGAATATAATTAGATGGAGCAGGATGACTTCTAGAGCCTGACCTGCCCAGCACCATTTCCGGATGCTCTGAGTCCAGGCTCCCTTTTCTCAGCACCGATACTAGAAAGGACACTAGTCACCCACAAGAGAAGCAAGCAGGCATTAGGCTAGAGGCCAGGAAACCTCCGAGAAGCTTTGCTCAGAGATAGATGTGGGGAAGAGTTCAGGAAGGGTTTGTGCAGGGGATGCAAGGCGACATCAGGAAGAGAGAATTAGAAGCAAGAACGGACAGCTGTTGCAGCTTGAGAGTAATACGGCAGCTGTCACACCCGCTGGCATTGTCCCCATCACATCAGTGAGGTCAGCTGGTTTCATCAGCCTGGTGGCTCTTCTGTTACACTGAGGAGAAAAATCTAGAGCCAAAAGTCACAGCACAATTTCCTTACTAGCTCTTTGGTCAGTCTAGTTTGAAAGTGGCAAGTTAAGAGTGTGATATATATCATTTATCTATCTTTATATACGTGTGAATGTACTCTCTCGTCACAATCATACAGATATTTGTGTATCATAATAAATATATATGATAGGTGGTATGAGGATATATGAGAGATCCGAAAGTTAATGAAGTTCACTCTCACTCACTGTAAACATTCTACCACTGAATTATGTCCTCAACCCTAATAATTATTTTTAATGAAATCATTGCTTTTTTTTTCCAAATTCAACTCTCTATTATGAGCTTGGCTTATTTTTATAATGTGAAGAATTATAAAAATCAAACTTTAAAGCCATGCTTTTATATTTTTATGAAGTCAGGGTCATGGACTTGCCATGTCAATAAAGAGCTAACACGTCATCTCCACACTGCTGCTGTGTTAGGGTGCTCTAACTAACCAGGAAACAGCCACATCAGTCTTCTCAAAACGGCCTTTCCTTGGTCCCCATTCTTTAATGAAGCTTGCAATAGATAAACTGTACAAAGAGCCAATGTGCCCCTTGAGTGGATCTTTATGAGCTCCATAATTAGTGTAAGACCAAGGCACACACACTGCCAGCCATTGGGCCCTTTATGACTTAGAGCTGGTGGGAAACACATCTCAGGACCAGCACTGAGCTTATACCTCACCTGCAAAACCTCCCCAATCTTAACCTGTCCTTGCAGGGTAAAGACTGAGAAATGACTCACCACCTTCAGGGCTGGAATATCCTTTGAAGGAGTCTCCCATCCCATGGTCAGTGCATGTGCTAAAACCTTCCCTCTGAAAGCATGTCAATCATCATACCAGTATATGAATGGTTATTTATGAATGACATAGACACACAAACAGACATATTGCAGATATTATGATGTATATGCATTTGGTAGAACTTTTACAAGTGGGAATTCAGGTGAAATACATTATTGTTCAATTTCTTGCTAGATCTGATAGTTCATGTTGTCATTAGCAAATACTTTAAGACCTTATAACAATATATAGTTGTATCAAGGTGCATAATTAACCACTATAAACTTAGTTTGACGTTTGAAACAATTCTTAGCTGCCTTTATGTATTATTAGAACATTCTTTCTTTTGCTTCATAATATGATGGAAACATCATGAGGCTTTTGGGGAGCTCAGGCTAAGATCTGAAGAAGTACCCATGGCCATTTTTATATTGCTAGTTGTGTTTGCCTGGCTAGTATTAACTTCAGTTAGCCCACTGTTGATAGCTAACTTTGAATCTATTATACTAATTCCTCTATGGGTTATTTTAGTTAAGACTCAATATTATCCATAAATCCTTTACTTGGTAAACAAGAATTATAATGCATTATACTTATTGAAATCAAATAAAACCCTAAGACACTCCAGAAAATCACTTATTTCTAAAATCCCTGCTTTTCCCTTGGCTTGCCCATTGTTCTCCATTTCCATGCAGCTCAGAATGTGCTCTGTGGGGCTGCGCCAGCCCTAAAACAGTCTCCAGCCCTTGATGAGGTAGCAGAGATATCCAAAGGAAATATTTATAACCACCCAGCACTTGACAGCCAGTGTAAGCTTACAGGAGGGACTTGTAACTTATTTATCTTTCATTTCATTTTATTGCTTTATCAGGTCATCTGATTACACTTTATGAAACTATAGGCTGGGGACAGATGGAAAATAAAAGTAAGTGGCCTAGGCTGAAGAGATTGCTTAGTGGTTAAGGCAGTTGCCTGCAAAGCCAAAGGATCAAGGTTCGATTGTCCAGTATCCACATAAAGCCAGTTGCACAAGGTGGCACTTGCATGTGGAGTTCCTTTGCAGTAGCTAGAGGCCCTGGACTGCCCATTCTCTGTCTGCCTCTCTTTCCCTCTCTCCTCCCATAAATAAATATATATATATATATATATATATATATATATATATATATATACACACATATATACACACATATACATATACATATATTTTTTTTTAAAGTAAGTGGCCCATCATGAGAACCAAGAAGCACTGGTATATAGGATACAAATGGCAGTGAGGATGCTACCCAGCACACATCAGATCAGGCCAGGCCAGGGCCAAAACCTGGCAATTCAATATAAAGTTACTTTTAGATTCCATTTACCATATATAAAGATGAGGAAAGTAAAAGAGTAGCCAAGAATTGGGGAGATGGCTCAGCGGATAAAGCGCTTACCACACAAGCGTCAGTACTTGAGTTAGGATCCCTGCAGCCCACCTAAGCCAGAAGCCGTACAGGAAATCCACAAACCTAACACACAAGGGAAGCAGAGACAGGAGAGCCCCATGGGAGCTTGTGGGAGAGCCTGCCTCGAATGTGGCCGAAGGCAAGACCACACCCACAAGAAGCTGTCTTCTCACTTCCACGTTTGCCCTGACAGGTGGGGACCCACACTCTTTCACAAAACACCCATCTGCACACACTCCAAACCAGAGTAGCCACAGGTACCAGAACCTTAAATCTTTATTCTACAGGCCAGCAATAGAAAGAGCACTGAACCACTGAAAGGAAAGGAGGCGGGGCTGTAACTCGAGTGTAAGTTACTGTAGCTGAGGAACGCGTTCTAAGCCTCGGCTGAGCGGTTTTGCACTCTGTGGCTACATCCTGGAAAGGCAATGCATTGACTAGTACTTCATAGGCACCTAAGAAGAAATGAAAAACGGCCTTAGGGGGACTGGAGGGATGGCTTAGCAGTGAAGGTGTTTGTCTGCAAAGCCAAGGGACCCAGGTTTGATTCCCCAGGACCCACATAAGCCAGATGCACAAGGGAGCACATGCATCTGGAGTTTATTTGCAGTGGCTGGATCCCTGGCATGCCTATTCTCTCTCACTCTCTTTCTCCCCCTTTTTCTCTGTCAAATAAATAAATATGTTTTTAAAAGAAAAAATAAAAATGGCCTTAGGAGAGCCCTTCATAGCCTCCTTAACCTCATGTTCTAGGAGGATAGGAAGGTAACCCATCCGCATGTCCATCAGCTGCAATCCCAACCTTAGCCCGGACGGCTGTCTGGCATAAACTCAAGGCTGTTGGGGCATCATGGTGGAGCCCTGTGTCCATGAGGCATCAGTGTCCATTCTTACAGCACATAGTGTAAAGCTTAAGTTCTTAGGTCTCTGAGGGGAAAAAAATAGTTTAATCATCATTTATGGGTCCATATCAGTCATGAGACCAATAACATAGCAAAGTCTCCATAGGAAGCAAGAGTCTGCATGAAGCAACCTTAACTGATGACCCTGCGCACACCCAGTGGATGAGGAGAGGTGACAACTTTCACTGGAGGGGTGACTGTCCAAACCCAGACAATGATTCACAAAGCAGCTCTCTACTGAATCATCAGCCTAGTCATTAATTAAACAAGAACTTATTGGACCCGACCACCTGCTGGAATCTGACAGGCACGGGTCACAAAGATGAATAGAACATGATCCCTGCCCTAGAGAAAAATCTAGGGTCTGCAAGCGGGAAAAGGTTGAGTGAAAGGCTCTAATTAATTCCCTCTCACTATTTATGTTCATGCCCATGGATGAATGCTGCTCTCACCTTTGGTCAGTCAAGTTTCTTTTTGCAGTTGTTGGCAGTGACTACTGGGGAGACTCAAAGCACATCAAAGTGCTGAGAATGAGTGATGAGTAAACGCTACAAAATGAGACACTGCCATCATGCCCTCCAGGGCTCAGGAAACACTGTGGAAAGTGGGGCAGAAAGGAGGTGAGAGCCAGTGGGTAAAGAATGCTGTCTTCCAGCCATGAAGTGCCTACTGCATATATGACCTCATGGCACTGGTCATCACCTGAACAATAACTGTCCAACACTGAGTCTGGCAACAGTTCACCACGGACAGTGAAAAGGGGCAGAAAAAAAAAAAAAATCAATGTAGAAGACAGACTCGTTTGAAAGAAGAAGGTAGTCAGTGGAAGGGGGACAGCTGACAAGAGAAGCAAACAGGTGAACTATGATCTAAATACAATATGTACCTGCATAAATATCATCACTTAATAAAGAATAACTACATAATTGAAATCACAGGCTACATGAGAAGAGTGTTCTTAAAAGACACAAGGGCAAGAGTGATCTTAGGAGTCCCCAAGACTGAGGAAAGGTGAGAAGAGAAGAGGAAGATGTGATAATAAAGTTAAGCAGCAAGTAGGATTTTCCCAGAGAGTGGTACAGAGACCCTTGCTGTGAGAGGAATAGCATGTGCAATGCAATGGGAATTCAAAAATCCATACAACCTCTTCCTCCCGCCCGGCCACATACACCTTTCCTTCAGTTCCCCCCCGTGGGTTGAGAGAGAAAGAACAAGTCATAATGACAGAGGCTGGGCTTGAGAATCAAACCTGGGACACTTTGTACTCCCTACAGAAAGCATGAGCCTTTCAAGGCCACCCTTAGACTCCATAATTAATTCCAGGTCAGCCTGGACCAGAGTGAGACCCTACCTCAAAAAAAAAAAAAAAAAAAAGAAAGAAAGCATGAACTTGTTTGAGGAAGAACTTGGCCTTTTTCCTTCTATTTCTTCACCAGCCAAATAATTAGGTTAATGTCTGTGTACCCTAAAGAATTATTTACAGGATAGGATGGGCCATATATAAAATGACTGGCATATTGATGGTACTGAACTTATTTTTATCATTGTTACCACTTTTCTTAAAGAACTGGGGATGCTTTTAAATTCGCTTTGTCTTATTGGTAGTGACAGCTCTCTTGGTCTTGAAGTACCTTACCATGTGCCTGTAAGTTTTTAGTTTTTCATCTCATCTTCTTTCCCCATTATTTCTTGTGTTTGAGTATGGCCTTATTCTACCTCAGGCTGTCCCAGAACTCACTATATAGTCTCATGCTGGCCTCAAACCCAGCAATCCTCCAATACCGGCCTCGCAAATGCTGTGATTATAGGTATGTGCCACGATGCCTGGCTATTCCCATTATTCCTTATGAAGAGTGTTTTACTTGGTGGTCATTTTTCATGTGCTGATAAAGGGACAAATAGAAAGGAGCTTAGGATTCCAGACCTGGGGAGAGGAGGATCCAGGCTTCAGTGCTTCAGTCATCTATTACAGTGAAATAAACTTCAAACAACTATGACTTAATATCTCTAATAGCTCAGGGGCACCTAGGGGACTTCACTCAGCCAAGACCTGAAATGTCTTCCCTGTTCACTTGACATGGTTATGGATTCCTTCCTGGGCTCTTCTCTACCCAAGAGGGCAAGACAGAAGCTATGGGGTCTCCAGCGGCTCGGGCACTTCCACAGTCACTTCTGTGGTGAGCTGTGATTAAAAGCAGGGCAGGAAGGGAGGCTGGAGAGATGGCTTAGTGGTTAAGGCACATGCCTGTGAAGGCTAAGGACCCAGGTTCAATTCTCCAGGTCCCACGTAAGCCAGATGCCCATGGTGGCACATGCATCTGGAGTTCATTTGCCATGGCTGGAGGCCCTGGGGCGCCCTCCCCCTCCTTTCGCCCCCTCTTCCTCTCTCTTCCAAATAAGTAAATAAATAAAATATATTTTTAAAAATCAGGGCTGGGGCCAGCACAGACTTTTGGGGTCTCTCTCTCTCTCTCTCTCTCTCTCTCTCTCTCGGAGGGGAGGAATAGGAACCCCGCCTAGCTCCTGGGTGTGCTTGCAGAGAGATGCCTGCTCCTGAAGTCGGAGAACCTGACACTGCAGGACGGGGGGGTGAAGGGGGCATTCTCATTTCCTAGGCTCTGCCAGGGCACTTCCTCAGGGACACATTTGGATCTCCAGGATCCCAGAAGGCCAAGAGGTCCCATGCAAACAGGTGGTGGGGCTATGACGAAAAAGAGAGAGAGAGAGAGAGCCTGCCCAAGAACCCCGCTCACCACGCTGAGATACATGGTAAAGGTCCGACAGGAGCAGGCTCTGTGAATCATGCAGGCCGTGGGCAGCAGTTCCTTTACCCCTGGTGCCTCAGAGCCCTTCCTACAGGCTCAAGGACATACTGAGATCCTGCCATGCACTCGGTATTTCTGGAAGGAGCTGCAAGCCTTCCCCTGCCATGACTTTCTCCCACCCTAGCCACATGTTCAGTGGTCCCTCTTTATTAACTTATCCAACGAGGCCTTACGTAAGCTATACCAGGTGCTGCTGTGAGCATTATAGAAGCATGTGTCTCTCTGGTCCTGACAATGGAGAAGGGAAACCGCCATTACTGTCACATTACGCAACGGGGACACAGGGAGGAAGAATACTTGGAGTAGTTGTATCTTCTCATTGCTAGGACAAGCACCCAATCAGAAGCAGCTTATAAGAGGAAAGGGTTTAATTTCGCATGGAGCTTTACGGCTAAGTTTCATCACGGTGGAGAAAATGGGGGTGGGGCAAAGATAGCCAAGGCATCACATTGTGTCACAGAAGAGGAAAGGAAGTGGTCTGAATGCACTAACTGTGAACACCTGGCGGGGCAGAACGAATCACCCTCCTCCAGCAAGGTGCCACCTCCCAAAGGGTCCAAGTTGTCTCTGCAAATTGCCGCCAACTGGGAACCAAGTGTGTAAAAGCTGAGCGGACAGGGTCCAGAATGCCTGTATCATAGCACTCCTTATACAGGCCGACAGTCCTTGCACGCTTGGGAAATCCTCACAGAATCACCAGTGGAGGAGAAAGACAATCATAGCCGGGTGAGCAAACTCCTCCATCTCCATAATTCAATTTCTGCACCCACTACTTCCTAACTATATCATTTTCAGTAAGTCCAAGACCTCTTCAAACCTCACGTTTTGTACTGTAAAGTAAAGGCATCAAACAACCTGATTACTTTTTACTACATTATCAAATAATAACTTTACGGCTTAAGACAACCATTATTTTCAATCATTTTATTATTTGCCCTTTTTTTTTTTTTTTGTTTTCAATTAGGACAATGTTTGGCAACTGCTTGCCTCTGTGCCCTCTGTGGCATGAGCCAGGGAAGACGGTAAAGCTGGAAAATCTTCATGCTGCATAGCTTCACTCACAGACTGGAAAGCAGGAAGGACTATCAGATGGCAGTTTAGTTGGAGTCCGTGTCTTGAGCCTTAGTTTACCTCCATATTGCTTCTCTACAGAGCTTTGAGTCTAATAGCACTCTGACTTTTTGCGTGTGTGGTTTTTCAAGATAGGGTCTCACTCTAGCCCAGGCTGACTTGGAATTCACTATGCAGTCTTAGGGTGACCTTGAACTCATGGTGATCCTCCTACCTCTGCCTCCCAAGAGCAGGGATTAAAGACGTACGCCACCACGCAGTGGTACTCAGACTTTTGTATGACAGCTGTCACTCCCCAGAGGGCAAAGTGATCAGAAGTTTGAGGCCCGGTTTTGCTACATTGTAGTGATTAAAGCAGATCACAGGGCAGCCCCCATTCAAAAAGCGGTGAATGACCACCTAAGTGTGCAAATGCCAAGAGATATGATTGGCCAGATCATCTACAATGACCTGAGGCCCATGCTACCCAGCCCTCATTGCTCCATGTGACCCAAAAGGAGCCAATTGTGTTCTTCTGTCTCCACTAATAACCAACTCCCTTTTGGAATACGTCTCTCTGACGTTTCCTTGACTAATCACTGCTTGGAAACAACCCTCTCTAACCAAAGCAAAGTGTTCTCCTGGGTGGTAAGAGGCGATTTGCACAGTGATAGAAAAATATCATTTTTTTATCCAATCCATAATTAGGTCTCGGAGAAACAAATTAAATGAAGGCAAAATCATGTTTCTTTAAAGCATGAATACTGATCTGCATAATGATGTACATTTAATGATTTTAATTTCCAAGGGAAACTATTTTTAAAATGTGTTTGGAAAATGTATTTTCCCCTTCAATTTTACATCTATAAAGTTAAGTCCTCAGGCCCCGTATTGCATCACTCCAGCCTGCAATCCTAGCTAATCAGTGATGACATTTGCAACCTAATACAGCAAAGGCACCTTCTCCCTCTTAGGGTACCCTGCCATGTCAGGTGGAGGTTTAATGCAAAAGATGATCCCCAGAGCATCTGCCGCCACCACATTTTCAAATCTTTATGCCTAAGCCTTCTCAGTGAAGTCATGATCATAGCCATGGCTGTTATTGTGAATTACATAAAACATCATCCTGACATTCATGGTTAGCGGTACTCGATTCTACCTCCTTGGAAGGTGGCATTATGGTGCAAAACTTGAACCTGCCACACACAGTCTTGCTTGACTGCAGTTAGGGCAGCCATAATTGAAATACATAGAAAGAACTGACCTCAAATATTCTTGACTGACACTGGTGGGAATTTTATCTGACTCAGGTTTATTGAGTGCTTGATATATTACAAGTACAAGTACTCAGTATATTATTATTATTATTAGAGTTTTAATCTAATGTCTTTTTTAAGTAGAAATTTTGTATGGACACATCATGTGTTTGTAACCATCATTGCCCTCTTCCCTGGCAGCCCCCATCCACTGAGGACCCTCCTAAGGGGCATTGTTGGTATTCACCATGAGGTTGTGGACTATGAGCTATGAGAGAATCAGTCAGTCTTTGTAAGGGGAGGCAGTGCCTCTGGACATCACCTTCTACTCTGTGGCTCTTACCATCTTTCCATCCCCTCTTCCACAAAATTCTCTGAGTCATGGTGGGTTAATATTATTATTACTATTAATTATCAGTATAATTTGGGCAACACAACTCTAAATGGAAATACTACAACCTACTTCCCAGGTTACTTCTAATATGACATGAAATTAAATGAGATAATATGCTTGCTATTCAGTTTGGCCACAAGTCCTATGAAAACAATTCAGCTCGTTTGTTTTGTCCATTTTGTGTTTACCTCCATTCATTTGGCATTCAATAAACTAGGACAACTCAACAGAAGTTATGAGGGGGGGGTCTCTCCCCTTTTAGCTTGCCTGTGTCTCAGCAAAGCATTTGAGGCTGGTCACCCTGATTTTATTAGCTAATGTAAAGTAGGTCAATAATTAGTATACATTTGCAATACATTACACAGAGTTCCCAAACCCCTTGTTTTATGGCCCCTCAAAGTTCTGTGATGTAGGAGCAAGTGTGTGTTTTCTGGGTAGCAGTCATTCCGCTTGGCTGTAGTGCTGTGAATGAGATGGGCTCTCCCAAAATGCCCCTGCCAGGGAAAGCCACGTGTCATGGGTCCTGACCCCAGCAGTGTCATCAAACTCCACCAGAGGCAGGAAAGTTCTCAGAAGCACAGGGAAAAGGCATTTCTTCAATGCAGCAAGATTAGCCCTCTAAATTACCCCGCCCATCTGTGAAATGTGGCTTTAGCCTCATGGGATTGATAACCTAAGAGTACTTGTAGCTTTCTTTGAAAGGCTTCAGCTTGTGGGTCCTTGATGAATTCTTAGACAACTCTTCAAAAGATAAAGATTGGGCTCAGCTGTACAAACAGATAGTCATTTCAAAGGTGCCTCAGGAAGCAGAGAGCACCTGCCACCCATCAGACAGCATGATTTCAGAACATCCTCTCAATGATGCAGGCAGTGCCACAAACCTCAAAGCCAAAGTGAGGTTGACCAGTTAGCTGGTAGCCACCTTATCAAGTGGAAGACTCTCGTGTCCAACACTAACGGTATTATCCGGTGGTAACACCAAAACCGAAGATAACAGCTTTTAGGACAGCTTGTCTGGGCTCCACAACTGTCAGGAAAAGTGTGGAGGGGAGGAAGTGAATCATGTCCTTTCCAGTCTGATTGTCAGCTCAAACAAATATTTGTGTACCTGAGCTTACACTGTTGTGAAAGTAAGGGCAGGACAGCCAAGCCAACACAGGGCCATCACAGGAGGATCCCTAGAGAAAAGGCAATGGCAGTGGCTTCTAAAGAGTATAATCCAGCCAAAGGAATGAGTTGGATGGAAATAAACGACAGATAAACTTGACCTGGGACCCCAAGAGGTAATCAACCAATAGCCTAAGCTTGGAAAACATTAGCGTCCACAGTGCCAATGTCCATGTGTCCATCTGACAGCTCCTGTATCACCGCACCCTGCTCCTCCAGAAACACTCAACTCACACTGCCAAAGTCCTGCCAAGCACCTTACTTCCTTGAGTACTCCAGACTGAATTCTCCAACTCAGAAGAGGTCAGGGTGCCACGAGAACAAAGAAAATAAGAAGATGCTTAGGACAAGGAAACAGTTTTGTCAGCCTACTCAAAAATGTAATGTGCTCCTCGCCAATATGTTGAATACATTGAAAAGCCTTTTCAAATATTGCAAACGTCTGCTGAGTAGGTCAAATACCCAATCCCATCCATTCCACCAACCATTTTTGTATCCATCAAGCCTTCTTCTATTAAGCAGCACTCAATTACACCATGCAGAAGTTTGTAGCACAATCCTCAGTCCAGAACACATGTTGGGGCAGTTTGTCTCCCACTGTCCGCTGGGCATGCACAGCAATGCCAATGAAATGCACGTGTATAATAATTAAATTTGGTATAATTACTTTTCCAAATGATCACTGACACTCCATTGTTCTGAAAAGGATTAATCCTCAGAGCCTTCCAAATGCAGTCTGGTTTCTGGATCTAAATGAGATTTCAAAGAACGTAATTTATAATAACCACAATCCCTAATGCACACTTTAATATATCCTTTCTTCGTTACAGTCATTCGCTGGCAAAATCCAGCTGAATTAGAATTCTCCCAGGGTGATAAGCTACCTGTCCACAGATGCCATCAGGACTGTCACAGACATGCCAACTTGAGAACCTGAACATGCAGGAGTCACTTCCTGATTAGCACCAACTCCAGGACTGTGCTGAAAGCTGCCTCCAGCATTCTCCAAAAACCCTAGACTGTACCACGTACCACACAGAGGGAATGGGTTGCTTGTTCCCTTCCTACTGACCACAAAAGGTGCCTGGAGCTATGGCAGTTACAAAAACATCAGACCAGAGGAAGTGCAATATGGTGGGGACAAGAACTCTACTATTGATATGAAAACATACGGCCATCAGGTTAGAAGATAGGAGGACTGAGCGCATGCTCGGAAGCAGGTGACTTACCAAATGCTTGATATATGTGAGCTCACCGATACAAAGCCGAACCATCTTAGGAAGCAGGCATTTCCATACTCCCATCTCCAAAAGGTTAAAACCTGACAAAAGTCACACCTACTAGGTGGCAAGACTAGGATGTGCAAGTGCATATAGGGGACTAAAAATCTGGAAACTGGGGAATCCCAGCAGAACATGGAACCTAAGGGGTAAAGAGTAGGTGACAAGCAAAGAGGCAAAGACCTCCTGAGGTCAGGCGAGCTGAAGTCTTGGTCTCCACTGTGAGCGACCCCTGGCTTCAAGCCCACCTTGAAGTTCTCATGCCCAGTCCTCTGTTGCTGTCTGTCTTGTTCCCGTGCCTTCTACTCCTTGGAAGTAAGAAAGGCACAGCCAACTGCCCAAGGATGCCCACTTAGTAGATAGGCCTCCACTACATTTTCTCCTGTGAAGGAGAGCCGTTGACCATGACCACCCTTTCTTGGTGAGACTCTGAGTGGGAAGCACATGGCTGGGGAGGGAGATACTTTGCCCTTCCTATCACCAAAGGTCCCTTCATACTGTTGTCTGACACACCATTTCCCCAAGAAACTGACAAGGCAGCCCTGTCACTACCTTTATGTTTATACAATGTAACATAGCTTGGAAAAAAAAATCCTTTTGGCTAAGCCACCTTCTCACTCACAGCACCAATGTATCCTGATTATGAAAAACCCAAGTGACGAAACATCACTATGGATGCCATCAACGTGTGTCTGATTCACAACCCATGCTATTTTTTTTTTAACCTCACTCTGTAGAAATGGATAGCACAAATGGCATTTGCACAGTGACTTGGGTATTTCTGGTATTTTAAACAACAGCCTCTGCATTCAAATGTTACAATCTTCAGTATTTATGCAGATATGAATATGTATAACGTTTATTAACAGTGGCATCAGCAATGACATTTCAATTTAATCAGTTTTACTACAGATGAATAAAGTCATTCTCCTGTACTCATACATAAACACTATTATCTCTTCATTTCCAAAAGGTACCATTTCGTGATCCAAGGTGCTCAGGGAATAATTTCATCTCAGCAGGGGGGTAGGGGGTGGCAAATGAGGAAGATCCAGCCGGGTCTCTGTGAGACGGCATCTGAAGATTAAATAATGCATAAATTACAGTGAAGGCCACAGAAAGGGAGATCTCTGGAGACTGCTGGAGGCTTCACCATTAGTTCTTAATGAAAGTTAAATAAATATGTTGTTTTTTTGCCCAGAGGAAGCCAGTTTGCTCAAGAACAAGAAGACAAGGCTCAAACACAGTGAGTCATCCCACGAAGGGAAGACAAGAAGTGACCAAAATGCCCACCAAGGCCTTCTTCCCAGGACCATGAGCAGCCTGGCTTTAGTCAGTCAGATCCACAATCACCCCATCCTCTGAGCTCTCTTCAAAGAATTACACAGACTCCTCCTGACAAGGGCCTTGACTTAGTAGATGCCCTACCAAATTTAGCAAACCAATCCATCACTGGGCTCCAGAAATAGACGTGGGGATGTCCCTTAGCCCTGAATAGGAATCTGTGGCAAGACCCGCAAGTCCCCCATGATAGCGTGTGAGGAAGGAGCAAGTCCAGCTTTCAGGGTCTCTTTAAGTCAGTCTTCTTGGTCTGTAAGAGTTTAACTATGAGGGCTCCTGAAGGGTAATTCCAGGGTCCCACAGAAACCCAGGAAATAAGGGTCAAACAGGGAAAGATGAATGAGTTCCCCCGCCCCTGCTCCTCACCGCCCCCCCCCCATGCTCAGGGGTGGCCTGTCAAGTATGGGCTTTCCTCCCAACTCTAAGTCAGTAGAGCTGTGGCCTGCCTTCCACCGTCCTGGATGCTAGGGAGAACTTTTGCTCCATTCCTAACAGCAGGTGTTTCCGTAGCTGCCGCCCTCCCTGCTATTGGCTTGCACACCATGGTTCAAGCTGCACACCAGCCTCCATCCACAATTCAAAGTAAACAGAGCATAAACATGACCCTAGCCACTGCGAATGAACACCTGTCCAACTTTACATGGGTGGCTGAGGAATTGAACCTGGCCTGGCAAGGCTTTGCAAGCAAGCACCTTTGACTGCTGAACCTTCTCCCCAGCATCTTCTTTTCATTTTCTGTTCTTACCCAGTATATCATTATGTCTGACATTTAGCTAGAACTTAAGATGTGCATATTCTTTTTTTTTTTTAAGACGTGCATCTTAATCAACAGCACACCCTGCGAGCTTTACAGCTGGATAGTCACGCTAGATACACCCAACTGGTGTAATGGGGGCAGGTCAGTAATGGGGAAAATCAACTGCCCTCTAATTGGACTTGCACTCCTTGCCATGGGAGGGAATTCGTGTCCAGTGCTGAAATTCTAATCAAAAGCTTATGAGTGGGTAGGTTATAAGTCCTGGGGTGGGGGGAATACTACTGTTTGTTGGATAAGGAGAAATATTATGCTACCCAACTGCCCCCTGAATATTTAGGTTTATGCCAATATATTTATACTACTCTCATTTTTTTTTTTGTGAGAGAAACATCTCTTTCACATGATAGTGACCACTGAGAAGACTCAAAACTCAGCAAAGTGGTAAGAAGAGGAAACAGTGTCATGTTCAGCACTGAGACATCTCTTATCACACCCTTCAAGGCTCAAGGACCATTATGAAAGAGCTGGTAGAAAGAACATATGAGCCAAAAGAAGGGGAGGAGTGCTTTGTGATCCTGCCTCCCAGACACAAAGCAGTTGTGGTATTCAAGACCCTACGATGGCTGTAATACCTACATACAACCTGCATACTTGGAGGAAAAAAATGATGGCATCAAAATAGAAGAGAAACTACTAGGAAATGGGAAGGGATTCCATGGAGGGGATATTTGGGAGGGGAAAAGTAAGGTGATGGGAAGGGATTATGATCATAATATATTGCCTAAACTTAAGTTTTCTGTCATTGTTGTTGTTCAGTTTTAAAGCCAGGCATGGTGGTGCATGCTTTTAAAACCAGCACTCGGTGGCAGTTAGGAAAATCATCCCGAGTTGAAGGCCAGCCTGCAGCCAGAGTGTCAGTCAGCCTGGGCTCGAGTAACACCCTACCTCAAAATCTCTGCCCTCACCCCCCCCCAAAAAAAAGATACACAAAGAAGCATATGTATATGTCTTTTAGTCTTTAAACAATCTGTATTGACTTTTTCGGCAGTACTGAGGATTGAACCTAGTGCCTCATATACAATAAGTGAGTACTCTACTATTAAGCTAAATATATCCTTGGCCCTTTTAAATGATTTTCATTATGATTTGTTTTCTTAATAAACATTCACTTTCATACCTGGTTTTACGTTCACAATTTCATGGCTTCTAAAACTGCATATGTTTTATGTCTCTCAAAACCTGGATCTGCCTTGTCTGAAAAGATAACTAGAAGGAACGATGCTCTCTTCCATATGGTAAGGATATGTTTGTACTCCCCCGGCTTCCTGTAACCAAATCTACATCTGTGACTGTCAAATCCCAGTGAGACCTAAAATTTCTTTAATGAGAATTTGGGTCTTTGACAGAATTATGACCTACAATTTAGTATCAGAAGAAGTGGGGCTTCCCATGTACAGCCTTTTTGCAAAAGTGGTAAGTAAATCTTCCTTTTTCCCTTGTCTTATAGGAAATAGGATACAACTAACTCACAATCACACAGACTCATGCAGTTTCAGTTTACGTGTGTCGATGTTCCTTCCATACCACCACTCATCCATGCCTTATGAATTTCTTATCTTTCATTATCTAGGCCCCCAATTCTACCAATTATATTCTCTTCTCCTTCTCACTTTCATTAACTGGCTCAAGTGGTTTACTCGAATTCGTTAAAAATTCAGATAAGTTTAAGAGCATGGCTAATATACAACAAACGTGTTTATTTGTATAATGGGGAAATAAACTTTAAACAGGAATGCAAAAACAAACAAACAAACAAACAAACAAACAAACAGGACCCAAAATACTAGGCCATTTTTAATTTGCCAGAATTTTCATCTTGTAGCTAAGCATTCCACAAGCAAGACTTTATTACATGGGAGAGATGGAAAAAAGTACAAGGTGGAATTCAGGAAAATGAGTGGCATTTCTTTCAGTTATCTTTCATGTGCTTGATAGCTGACCACTTCCTTCTTGCTCTGTGCTCTCCCTTTCCAGATGTGATCCCTATTCCATCTTTATTTTTTCTGTTGGGTTAAACGTGTGTGTGTGTGTGTGTGTGTGTGTGTGTGTGTGTGTGTGTGTGATATGATGGGCACACTCATGCCATGGAATATATGTATGTCAAAGGACCACCCTGGGGTAATGGTCTTCTCTTTCAATCTTGTCTCAGGGTCTCGATTTTTGTTTTTTTTTCTTCTTCCAGAAAGGCCAGACTAGCTGCCCAGGGAAGCATTCTGGGCATGCTTAACTTTGCATCTGGCTTTACATGGGTACTGATGATACAAATTTGGCAGCCTTGCAGAGCAAGTGTCTTTAACCGCTGAGCCATCTCTCCAGCCACACCTCTGATGTTTTTAAGAGAGTCAATACTTGTCCTATCCTGTAGCAGATTCATTCGGCAGAAGTTAGCAAAACACATTTCTGAAGAGTTCTCTACTTGAAATGGTTGAGTTGCTATTTGACAGCAGTTACCATGAAGGTTCAACTGACATCTGGAACCTTGATGTGCTGCTTGTGGACAAGAAGTCTATCGGTAAGAGAGAAACAGACCAGAAAGGCTTGGGAACTACATAGTAACCCCAAATAGAACAGGGACTATAAATGCCAGAGGCCCTTTTCACCTTCCTGGGACATTCAAGACTAAAATCCGCAAAGGCAGAATGCAAGTTGGGCAACAACTTTCAAAACCCTACTTGAATGTGGAGAATATGAAACCATGAACAATTGGTGGTATGGTATCTAGACAACCATTAGGGAAGAATTAAGCGGGACCCATTCTTCCAACCATGCAGGCAATGCAGAAGGGTGAATTCCAAAGAACCAAAGACTTAAATGCATCAAATTAAAACTAAGATGTAATACTGGAACAAAACAGAAAATTGGTTTAGAATCTAGAGTTCATGAAATTAAAGAACGCTAACTGGACTACATTTAAAAAAAAAAAAAAAAAAAAACTTCCCAGCCAGGCGTGGTGGTGCACACCTTTAATCCCAGCACTCGGGAGGCAGAAGTAGGAGGATCACCGTGAGTTCGAGGCCACCCTGAGACTACATAGTGACTTCCAGGTCAGCCTGGGTCAGAGTGAGACCCTGCCTCGAATAAACCGGAAAGAAAAAAAAAACAAAAACAACTTCCTGCTGGGCATGGTGGCGCACGCCTTTAATCCCAGCACTTGGGAGGCAGAGGTAAGAGGATCACCATGAGTTCGAGGCCACTCTGGGACTACATAGTTAATTCTAGGTCAGCCTTAGAGTGAAATCCTACCTTGAAAAAAAATTCCTTAGAGTTAAAAAAAAAAAAGTGATGCTAATAATAAGCAAAGCAAGATGACTAATAATATTCCAAGGAAAACACTTGCAATGTGAAACACTAAGTGTAATAGCCTTGGTATATAAAATCAAAAGGAAGAAAGATCAATAAGCCACTTTTTAACATGGAACATTCTATGACAAATCATCAATAAAATAACCATACAGCTTTAAAACATTTGAAAAGATAATGCAGCTTCACAAAGGGTGAAAGACATACCAATTTCTATTTTTGCTTGGCAAAACCCCAAAGTTTGGCAAAAGCATTGAGCTGACCACATGAATGTGAAATTATATTCACAGATATAACTGATAGTGAAATTGATTCAACCTCTACAGAGGACAAGTTGGCAAAATTCTGCAAAACCACAAACATACACACACACACACACACACACACACACATATATTCCTTTAACTAGCAATATTATTTTTAGGCACTGATCCCAAAGTTATTCTCCCAGATTGTGAATTAACACATGGCAATAGTGTCTCATTCAATATTTTCAACATCATAAGACTACAAATAGACTAAATGCTCATCCTTTGAATCCTAATAAAATAGATCCATTCTAGTAAAAGTATCACATGTATAAAGACACAGACAAAAGGCTAAAACAATGTGCACGTAAAGAAAAGAGAATTCTCTCTCAAGTAAAGAAAAAAATTAAAGGATATATATTTTGTTTGTCTATGTGTAGTTTAAAGAAAAAACACACAAAGCTAACATTAGGCATCTACTGAGGCAGGGGTACAACAAGTATTAAATAAATAGGAGTTATTCTACTTGTGAGTGAGAAGGAGAAGTTTCAAAAAACAATAATTAACATTTTTCAACCAGGTGAATATATTACATAATCAAATAATTTTAAATTTACAATTTGGGGCTGAAGAGAGTATTCAGCGAGTAAAGTGTTGTCCTCACAAGCATGAGGACCTGAATTCAGATCCCTAGAACCCACATAAAATGCTGGGAGTGGGGTACACATCTGTGTTCCCACCACTTTGGGAGGCAGAGATAGGGAATCTCTAGGATTCAGTGGCTAGCTAATCTAACCGGATTGGTGAACTGTAGGTTCTCACAGAACATGGTGGAAAGTGTTAGAAGATACCTGACATCTGGCCTCCATAGGCACTTGTACACAACATGCACCTACACGTGTATGAACACATGTACATGTAAAAATTTAGAATAATTTTAACCCAGCGAATGTTTGAGAACAGTATTTGTTGGGACTGAGTATATAGTCCAGCAGTTAAGAGCACTTGCCACCGAAGCATGAAGGCCTCTCAGGCCCCAGAACCCAAGTAAAAAGCCGGGTATGAGTACACATGGCTTTAACGGCAGTGTGTAAGGTGAAGGAGGCAGGTCTGCTCTGGCTGCCACATGCACGGGCTTAGAGCGTGTGCATCTGCACACAGGTGCGAACACCACACACTACCCCTCACATACTCTACATCCAGACGCACGCACACAAAAATGTAATAATCGCCTAGTATCACAAAAGAGAAAACAATCAGAAAATGCAATCAAGTGTACCTTCTGGCCTTGCATGGTGCAGATGACACACAAGGCCTTTGCTATCACAAGAGAAGCTACAAGAGTTCAAAAGCTGTCCTTGATACTGTAAACCCAAGGCCTTAACACGTGAGACAGGAAATGAAAATTAGTCCTCAAAGCAACCCTGTTTCATAAGGGAGAAAAAGCAAGACTTAGGTAAATGGCGTGATTTCCACAACAAAGGGCATGGGACAGAGAGTTGATAGAAAATATAAAAGGCTTCTAAATAAAGTTTTTAAATGTTATACACTTCTCCCATTCAGGAGAAATTCAGAAGTAAGCTTTTACAAGACAGTACTAGGGTCCTGACTGGCACACAGCTGTAGGCCACCTATGCAGAGGACAGGCATATAATGGAGCAACCTATGCTGACGCACACAGCCCTGAAGGGATGGGGGAGGTACAGAAGGTGAGAGGAACACTAAAGAAAAAAAAATGTGATCTAAACATCAAGAGCATATTCCAAATCCTGTGACCACAGCCCCAAACCAGGGTGACCTCCAACTGCTAACAAGCAAGTATTCATTCCTCAGTATCCACGGTGATTACTTACAGTCATGATGTTATTTGTATCTGAAATGGCCCCCAGTAGACTCATGGGTCGAAGGCTTGGGCCCACTGTAGCAATATTCAGAGGTGAGTCTCTGGAGAAGTGCCTAGACATAGTTAATGGATTAATCACCGCTGAAGGGACTCAGGAGATGAGGTAGGAAGTACAGAAGGCAGGACCCGATTGAAGAGAATGAGTGCTTGGGCATACTTTTAGGGGCTATATCTTGCCCTGAATGGTCTCCACCATTTTATGTCTCTTGGTCTTTCTTCCTCTGTTCCTTCTTCTACCTGCCTCTCTCCCTCCTTTCTGGCTGCTGTGACAGGAGCAGCTCCCCGGCCACACTCCCACCTCCATGACATCCTGCCTCACCTTGGGCCGAAAGCAACAGAACCACCTAATCATGCACTGGAATCCTGAACCAAAATAAACCTTTCCTACATGAGAGCTCACACAATTCCCTTCTATAAAATGGCCTGATATTTGCATAGAACCTATGCATATCCTTCTGCATACTTTAAAAATGTCTATGTTAGTTATAATGTCCAACACAGTGTAAATGCTATGCAGATAGTTGTTAAACAATATTGTTTAGAGAATAACGGCAAAAAAATAAATAAATCTGCAAATGTCCAGTACAGATGCAATTTAGAATTTATTTTCCCCCATCGTGGCGGGTTCAATCTGTGGCTATGGAAACCAAGAGACATGGAGGGCTGGCTGCACTACGGATCATCTGATTGCCCAACCTCCTCTCCCAGGACAGAGAAGATCAGGCTGCAAGGTCAATGGCTGTCTGAACTGAGTGAGCCAAGCTGTGCATGGAGAGGCAGGAAAGAAGCTGACAGACAAGCTCTAGCAAAATCCTCCAATCTCCACTGTGCCATTAAAGCCCGAGGCCACTTGTCCCCACGTGGCATCTTCATTAGCTAAGACTTACAGGGCAAAGGAACAGGGAGGCAATCTCCAATAAAATATCAGCTACCTTTAGTTACTCATTGTGTGTGATCATTATCTGGATTAAAAAAAAAACACACACACAAAGAATAAGCTTAATGGACTATGTCGGTGATTTGCCATTTCCCACTGTCAAGGAGCCGATGTCAGCATGAACCCTCACCTCCATCAACGCATCACCCCAAAACATAAGCACAAGTGGACACCTTCTCAGTTGGTCTGTCAACCTCTACCTCTACACCCTAAATGGGCTGTAGCTCAGGAAGATGTTACTCTCAGAATTAGCCGCAGGATAGGGGCCATTTCTATTCAAAAGTGAAGGGTCTCTCTATACCATGGGTCCACCTTTCATCCATGAAATCTTACCAGCATGGCTTTGTCCATTCAACAAATTTACTCACACCTGAGTCGCGTCCCCCTACCTCCTGTGACGGCAGGTTTGAACTCTGCTAAACACTGGAATCCCTGGAAGCCTTTAAGGCAGACTGGTGTTGGCTATCACCCCAAACTTATGATTTAAAGGGGGGGGAGGGTGGGCTTGGATCTGGACAGTAGATACTGAAAAGCTCTCAGGTGATTCTAATGTACGGCAGGGACTAAGGACCTACATTTATCTCATGGCTGTCTTGTTTTATGTCTTTGACATTCTCAACATCTGTCTTCATAAAAATTGCTCTCTAATGGAGGACGCAGCCAAAATTCACATAGCAGAAAAATAGCCAACTTTACTTGACTTTCCTCTGCTAAGAGACTTAACTGGTCACAGCTCAGGATAGGAGGACCAACATTTCCATGCCTAGGAACCTCTTGCTCCCAGCCAGATCAGAAGTATTGACTGCCATAACTCAGTATCTCACTTCACTAAGAAACAGAGACATTTATAGCCATAAATTTACCTGAGAGATCATGGGGAAGACATTGAGGAAAAGTATGAATCCAAACCCCAAATGCATGTGTGCAGATAAATCTATCACCTTAAGAAACATTCACTTATCCAGCTCTTGGGCATCTCTAGGTCATGTTCTGTGGCCCATGGCATCTACAGGGAGGGCAATGCCCCTGTGGTTTTCAGGAAATGGGCAAGTGTAAGATGAAAACAGAAAAACAATGGTAGCAGGATTGCCACAAAGGAACAGAGGGGCATCTATTGGGAGCCATCATCCCTAGTTAGCCTTCAAGGTGCCCACATGGTCACATGAGTTCTCATACCAGTGAGGCAGGAGAGGGAAACTCCAGTAGGGACCCTGGGCAGATAGTGAGCCATGGAGAGACAAAGTGATGGCCAGGTGGTTCAATGAGGCCGGCAGACGACAGTGGATGCCTGGTAATTACTGTGATGCTAGTCTGTGTCAAGCACTGTAATAAGTCACCCCTGAAAATATGTGCAGCGCCTCTTTCCTCTGTCTGCCACTGTGAGCCCTCAAGAGACTGCGGCGAATGGAAGAACGCAGTTCCTGACCTCAGCAAACTCATTTTGTAGTGTGCGGGGAGACCTCTTAGAAATAATGTCAGGGCCAGGGACGGCATGCCACACACTTGCTACGCAGACGTTGGATTTTAACTCACAGCCAACAGGAAACCAGGAATTCCCAGCAGGAAAATGACCTCAGCGGTGTGTGTTAGTAAAACGCAGAGCAGGAGAAGAAGCCAGTGAAAGGCCTTCGGAGCTGGAGCCTGACACACTTACTGGGAAAGGTGTGCCACAAAGATACTATCCCCAGGAATGGCCATATTTAGAAAAAGGGTAAAGGAGAAATGTGAGGAGACACTAACTACTTAAATACAGAATGGATTTAGAAGTGGTTTCACTTGTCATTTTCCCACATCTTTTCAGTGAAAGAAAAAAAAAAATACTTTTTGTTTATGTAAACCCAAGTAGCTGTTGAAGAAAAACAAAGAAAGAAAAAAAAAAAAAAGAAAAAAAGAAAAAGCTCAGCTGCCTTTCAATGAGGGGAAATGGGACCTGACCTAGGAACACCTTACCTTATTTGCTTGTGTTTCTTGCCGCAGAAGGTTCCACACAAGCTCAGAGAACACACCAGACAGAAACATGGCTGCACCGCACCCCGCCAGGCTTCAGTGGGTCAGAAAATCCCAAAGCTCCTTGAGAGAATGAAATCAGCAAAACTCAACGGCCACCTGCCCAGATGTCCTCCCACATGTTTTTGCTCCACATGGATCGCTGCAGACGATTTCTGATCACCTACTAGGTGCTCCCAACACACTCTTGCTGCTCGCAAATGTTTCGAGACAGAGACCAAGAAAATGATCCACTCTGCTGCAAATCAGAAAGGACAGCCTCGACTGTTCTTCTCTCTCTGCCCAGCCCAGGCTTATCTGCTTGAATTAAAACATGTTGAACACCAGAAAGATTGGACAGCATCTGACAGTGTTATCCACTCTACAAGCTTAAATGTGATGAGGTTAATTGAATTGTCTAAAGAGGTCCTAACTACCCCTTTCAGGCATGTTCTCCAATCAGTTTACCCCTGAGTGGCTAGTAATGTCTCCCCATCTCAGCTAGCAATCAGGCAGCAGAGTTCTTGCCTAAACACAGCTGGGAAGGGAAGTAGGGAGCTTAATGTGCGGGGGACAAGTGCTATGAACATGACACTAGTTTCAGGCAAAGGGTCCTTTGCATGGGCACTGGGTTGGATGTGCCCACTAGAGGACTGGGATGAAGGAAAGCTGCCATCAGGAATGGGAAGGGGTGACATTCTGCCTCCTTTTCATGGACTAGCATGGGGTGCTGCTCCCCCACCTTCACACCAGGAAGTGCTCTGGATGAACAGAAGGAGACAAGCAATTCTACCTTTCAACCTGCTCAGGGCTGGGAAGACGTCTTAGGCTTGAAGCCTATAGCCAGCCCCACAGCACCAGAGCCAACTTACTAGATAGGAAAGAAGGGTCTTGTGGGGAAGACTGATTTGTTTTATTATTTTTTTAAATATTTTATTTACTTGAGAGTGACATAGAAAGAGGCAGAGAGAGAGAGAGGGAGAGTGGGCGCACCAGGGCCTCCAGCCTCTGCAAATGAACTCCAGACATGTGCGCCCCCTTGTGCATCTGGCTAACGTGGGTCCTGGGGAATTGAGCCTCGGGGTCCTTAGGCTTCATAGGCAAGCGCTTAACCACTAACCCATCTCTCCAGCCCTTATTATATTTGAGGCAAGCCCAACAGACTGGCTTTTTTTTTTCTGCAAGAGAGAGAATTAGTACACCAGTTCCTCAGACACTGAAATAAAACTCCAGTTACATGCCCTCCCCGTGTGCGTGTGTGTGACCTTGCGTGTTTGCATCACTTTGTGCGTCTGCCTTATGTGGGACCTGGAGAGTTGAACATGAGTCCTTAGGCTTCACAGGAAAGTGCCTTAACTGCTAAGCCATCTCTCCAGCTCAGTACTGATTTCTTTCTTTCTTTTTATGGTCACTTAATGCCAGGTTTCTCAAGGAGAATGTGTGTGTGTGTGTGTGTGTGTCACTGTTACACTCCAGTGATTTGTAAAACCCAGCCAGATGACTACTCGGAGCTCTGTCTGGAGTATAGGGGTTCCACAGCGGCTTATCATAGCTGGTCAGAACTCTGGGAGAGGAGATCTCACATACGCAGGCCTCCAGCATGTCCATCACATCTTATCAATACCTGGCAGCACACCTGGATGCTACTGGTCAGTTTCAGGTTAGTTCCAGGGGCACCCTCACCATGATGCTTCAGCCCCTTTGTCCTTCTCTCCCATTCACATTGAACAAGGACATCACCTTCCTAGACGGTAGTGTCTGAAGACACTACCTGTATGGGCAACGTATGCACCTTGTGTCCAGGCTTCTGATCACTTGGTACCAGGCTTCCAAGGGAACTTCAAATGAGCGACCAGAGCCAAGGCTTCACCTATTGCCAGATCTTCATAGGTTCATGAGCCAAAGCCAGCCTGAAGCAGGTTATGGGGAGATGTGGGATAAGGAGAACCCATGAAGATGTAATGCTACAGAGAGAATTGGAACCCAGATTTCAGTCTGTAACATTGGGCAAAATTCCATTTCTCCCAGAGACTATGGACACGAAAGCACATTCCAGATTTTGCCTCCCATCACTGAAAGGTGAACAATAAACCACCCCTGCTAGGACCAAGAGGCCAGGTGTAAAGTGCTGGGCACAGAGCAGGCTACATAGGAGATTAGATGGATCACAAGAGCATTTGTGAGTCAACGTCCCAGAGACAAACAGGCGGGGACAAATCTCCACCCCTGTCCAAATGTGTGACACGGGGAAGCTATAGCACTCTTGCCTCTTGTTTAGAAATGAGATACCAATATGCATTCCCAGTTACGGAGGATTAAGTAATTTAATAGATATAAAGTGGTTTGTAGAACTCTTGGCACACACTAAGTGTTTGATAAATATTCATTGCTGTCACGATTACGAGTGTGTGATCTTGCGAGGAGAAAGAGAGTGGGCCCTGCTTGGACTCATGTGAACTTCCAGAGTGGGAAAAAGTATACTGAGGCGCCCTAACCATGGACGAGTCCTGAGCGGTGACCTGGCTCAGGAGTGCCTGGGAGTGAGGAGCTCTCTGAACTACAGAAGGCTTCCTCCAGTACCTTCAGAGCTCCGGGCCTCCTCCTGGTTCCTCACCGGAAGCAAAGTGAGGAGCAAGGTGTTTGTGGGGTGAAGAGCTCACATTTGAATCTCTGTTCTCAGAGTGGGAAGGCAGCAGAACTAGTTTTTAAAACTCAATAGGAAATCATGGATAATTTTCTCCTCTAGTAGAAAGAAATGAAAGCTCATTTTCCTGGACTCTTGAGTCATGATATCATTTGAGGAAGATCATTTCCATTCAAGTATTGAGACACCTTTCTATGGTCCCACCATGTCACATGAACACTACTGGTACTGCCAGAAATTCATCCTTTGTCCTCTGAAATCTATATAGTTTTCTTTTTTAAAATAATGTACTTCTGATGAATGAATAACCTTTAGTAGTTTCTTTTTTCTTTCTTTCTTTTTTTTTTTTTTTTTTTTTGCCAAGGCAAAGAGCTTTATTTCAGAGTTAAGCTCTGACTTTTGACTTCACCAGCCCAGTGGATCTGTGCAAGAGCCCCCAGTAGTGGGAGGGCAGGGATTTTATAGGGATTTGAACAAAGAAGTAGGGGGCAGTTACATGATTGGTTGGTTTAAACAGTAACTGTACTTGTATTCTTTTGATTGGCTGGGGCAGAGAGACAGAAGGGACAAGTCTTGGACATGCCTGGACATGTCTAGGGGCTGACTCAAGTCCCATGCTTAAGGGGGAATTTGAAACTTAGGCCTAGCTGGGGCAGCGTCTTACTGAAGCCTGTCATGGCGCCAG